>NC_141093.1:15737295-16221978 GCF_041138505.1 Cibotium barometz
ACATATATAATTTTAATTAATTAAATTTTAGAGTAAATTTTAATGGTAGGGATGAGTGGTGAGGTGTGCTCACTCTCAAATAAATGCATCTTACATGTAACCTCTCTCTCTCTCTCTCTCTCTCTCTCTCACACACACACACACACACACACACATGCACATGCACATGCACACTATTTATATATACATGCTTACATACCTATAGATATACATACATACATAATATATATAAGTGTGTGTATCTATAGGTATGTAAGCATGTATACAAAGATTTCATTGAAAGATGTGAGATGAGATCTTCTTAGATTCAAATTCAAAATTGCATTGGAAGATGTGAGATTTGGTGAGATTTGGCTCCTCCTCACGCTTACAGGAGGAGTGGTTATTTTGAAATAGTCCCACCTCCTTTATCCACGTGGAGGGAGGTGGGGTTGTGGTTAATCCTGTATAGATATAACAAGACCAGAATCTCTCTCTCTCTCTCTCTCTATATATATATATATATATTATACACACACACAACTTTCATTTAAAAAAAAAAGGTGAAGGACAAAATCCCATAGTGCAAGAGCAATCATGAGCAATAAGTTTGTTGAATTACCTCAAGGAGCCCCACCACTTTGTGTTGCAAGTATAGAAGGATATTGCTTATTGTAATTTTCCAAGAGTAAATGTATTTTAATCATCTTGTAGGGTGCATTACCAAACTTCTCGCATTAGCACAGTACACTATGCTATCAAATGGATTCTAGAGTTTAATAAAACCTGCCAAAGCAACAAGGGGTTGGGTTCTTGAGTAGATCGAACATTACCAAACTTCTAGCATAAGCAAGTTATGCTAGGCTATCAGAAGGATGCTAGGAAAGGTTTACAAGGTAATAGATGGTTGGGTTCTTGAGAGGTCTGCATAAGGGTCTCAACATGCTAGCAAAATAAAAGAATCCCCACCACCCATCACATATATTGTGATGGATGGTGGGGATCAAAATAGAAGAGTCCCCACCCACTACATATGTGATGGGTGGTGGGGAGAAAATTTGAAGAGTCCCACATATTGTGGAGCAATATTAATCATCCATTATCATTTTCCACTCCCTTTCCAAATGTCAATGTGTAAGTACTATAAGTATCAAAGCTTGTTGAGCTAGGTTACAAAACAGAAGTGGTGAGTCCACTTCTCTTGATTTGCAAAAGTGATGAGTCACTTTTGAAATTAAGAGAAGATGAATATTAACGCCCCATTCTAAGTTAGATACATTATCTATCCACCTTTTGTAAATGCAAACAATGAGTACATCCAATGAAAAGGGCATCTTTGTTGGCAAGATGATACATATTTTAGCGAGAGGCTCCCATAGAGGTTTACAACACTCCTACAAGTTCAAGATACAATTACATGGGAAAATGAATAGCCATGCTTAGAATCATTTTCTAATTACGATAAGGGGAGTTAAATAGTATTTATGTTTTCTTGGTTTGTGATCTATTTGAAGCTATTAAATGCATTAAAGATCAATGATATAATGCTGAGTATAGCTAATAATAAAAAGAGCACTTTTGTGAACATGCAAGCTATTAGAGTGACTCCTCCATGAAAGTCTACAATAAATACACCTACAAGTTAAAGATACATTCGCATCTCAAAATGTACACCCATGCTTAGAATTACTATTTGATTTTGATAGAACGAGTTAAATAAAATTTTAAGCTTTCTTGGACGTTGATTTATTCGCATGACTTAACGAATCCTACATCTATGCGAGAGAGAGAGAGAGAGAGAGAGAGAGAGAGAGAGAGAGAGAGAGAGAGAGAGAGAGAGAGAGAGAGAGAGAGAGAGAGAGAGAGAGAGAGAAGGGGGGGATTATCACTAGACGCTTAGCACTACTTGAGAGAAATGAGGGGGAGATCTTTTCTGCTTCATACTTTCACAAGGTTGGAGCCCAATCAGACACCCACAATATAAGGTTACTTGAGGCTACTCTTCAAATGAGAGGAATACCTTTTTTTCTTCATGCTCTCACAAGGTTGAAGTCCACCAATCAGACCCACACAATGTGAGGTTGCTTGAGGCTATTCTTTAAATGTGTAAATGATATTAGATAACCTCTACGCAATAGTTCATGAAGCAAGATTTTTTGGGAGGTAAGGGGCTTACTCCCAAGAGTTTAGTAAGTAAGTCCTTACCTTAATAGCTTTCAACGTGATCATTACCGGCACACAATTTTCTTTTCCAACTTTGTCATCACTTGTGTAGCTACATGGGAGCTATAATATTGTGGGAAGAATTGGAAAAAGGCATAAGGTGGTCCACTGGGCCTACCCATTCCTTCATGTCACCTAGAATAGTTATGTAGAGTTTCCTCTAGGCTACCCATTCCTTCTTTTAGTTGTCACCTAAAAATAGTCATGCAAAGTTACAATTGGTGATTCCACCAAAAGATTACCTAGTCCTACTCCTAAGGTTCACTCTTGTGATCCTCTTCTTACTAGACTAAGTGATAAGATTTTCGTCCTGATAATCCTCATACAAGAGCTCGTGCCTGTAAATGGTTGCTTGGTGAAAAGATTGGTTTAACTCTTTTAATGCCTTGATGAACTCAATTGGCATGATAAAAGAGATGGCAATGCTTACTTCACATAAGATGCTAACCATCTAAGGAAGTGGGGTATCCTTGGGCACCCACATGAGTAGAAGTGGCCTCCTCTAGGCCTCTTCAAAAGATGTAGAAGCCCATTAATGGTGGGAACATAACATAAGGCTTCCACACATTCATGAACATCCTTCTAGCTCTATCAAGCACCCAAGAGTATCAACAAGTAAGGTTTAGCCAAGTAAGAGGAAAAGAAAATTAATAATTTGTGTAGCCTAGTGGGATAGTATTAGATATGGGGATTATTAGCGAGTGGAAAATTATTGGGAAATTTTTTTGGGTAGGTTAAGGTCACCCATGTATACAGATTTTGTTCTTAACCAATGAAACTCGTTGTGTAGAGCTTTGCAACATTTAATGCTTCATCCTCTTTGAATAAAAAGAACCCTTTTCAATAGCAAAAGTACAACTATATTTGGGCTCATTAGAAGGAATGTAAAATGTTCTTTAACACCCAACTTGCTTAAGGAAGATATTGCGAGGATGGATCTGCACACGCTTATGTTTGTCCCCTTAGACTGTTTCATGTCCCTATTTGCCTCTACTTATATAATAGTACATGACAAAAACAAGAGGTTATTTTGAAGCAAGTTTAAATTATTACTCATTTGCAAATAGTGCCTTACCACTTAGTATATTTTTACCTTTCATTTACATAATTGTTATATTGATAAACTACACAATTTTTGTAAGCATTTATTTTCCACATCATTTAGTGCACTCAAAGTTTTTTCTAAAGGGTAGGCCGTTTTGTGGGTGGGGGGAGGGGGGTGTGCTAGGGGAGGACATGGAAGAGTTTGGGAAACTCTTTTTACTAAACCTTACATGAATCCTTTATGCCCATGGTTGAAGAGGAAATTGTCATTTTGAGTAGGTACTTTCTTTATATTTTCTCCAAATATAACTAAAATTTGAAAGAGGTTTTTTTCCTTTTCCCATAATTATGAAAAAGTTTTTCCTAAAGTTGAACAAATTGTAGGCTAAGGTGAACCTTTCTTTTTTGGAACCCTGGAACATGTGCCTTCCATTTCCTCACCCTTTCTAATTTGTAAAGCATGCTGAGTACCAATGGCCCTAAGTTGAAGAAGTGAGATCATGCAAGCATTTCTTTTTCACCTCATTTAAAGTCCTTTTTCACCTCATTTCTTTTTCACCTCATTTAAAGTCCTTTCTATTGAGATTCTAGAAAAATGGGTGGGCCTCAAACCTTTTTCTCACCTTTCTAAAGCATGCATGTGAAGGGCTATTCAAACTATTCGCAAAATAATCATCATTATTGTAAAAAAAATTCACAAATGATAATTTTAGAGATTTAGAAACTTGGATCATTTTGACACACTTGACCAAGAGTGCCAACCTTATCAAATCCTTATGATGTCATGCATAAGGCAGTACAAAGAAGTAAAACTATATATGAGCCCACCAAATCCTTAGTGTGGCATGCATAAGGCCATACCACAAAAGTAAAACTACATATGGGCTCGTAGAAAGTCTTGCAAGGAATGCAAGAGTTTCTTTTGCACCCAACTTGGGCAAGCAAGACATTACAAGGATGGATAAGTGGATGCTTGTGAATCCCATCTTAGACAATCCCATGTTCATAGTTTTCCATATCTATAGTAGTGCATTCACTCATGACACAACTTTGAAATAACAATCAGTAACATTAGACGTGAAATTATATAAATATTATATATAATAGTAAATTCAACTATTCTTTATGTTATATATACATATCTCAAGGAGGGAACGAACATAGTGGTAGAGAGCTAAGTCCCATATACAGAAGAGTGGTAGAGAGCTGCGTCCTCTATACATAGGGATGTGTTTTTAACTCGGGCTTGCCCCCTCCCTGTACTCCTCAAAGGGGTGAGGTAAATGTGAAATTCCTCGGGAAAAAATAAATAAATAAATAAATTCGCTTTGAGGCAAATGTGTGGAATTCCCCTTTGAGGCAAATGTGTGGTTCCTTTGGATAAAATAAACAAATACATGTGCGGAATTCCCTTTGAGGCAAATCTGTGGAATTCCCATTCGAGGTAAATGTGTGATTCTTTTGGAAAAAAATAAATAAAATTACCTTTGAGGTAAATGTGTGGAATAATTCCCCTTGGAGGTAAATGTGTGGTTCGTGGGGAAAGAATTAATTAATTAAGAAATAAAATCCCCTTTGGGGTAAATGCGTGGAATTCCCCTTTGAGGTAAATGTGTGGGGAAAGAATAAATAAAACAAATAAATCTCTAGGTATACAAGTGGGTTGCGTGGCTAGCCTGTCTAGTGGTGGTCACGAAGTGGGGTCACGTCATGCTTTTTGCCACACAAAATCGCATCATTGGATTTCTGCACAACAAGGTGACAATCTGCTTCCACTGCCCAAGGAAGCGGCCTGGTGGGCGGAACAAAGTGGCGGTGGGCTGCAAGGTATAGTAGGCAGGAGACACGCTACTGTGCCATGTGGGCATGTCTTTGTACAGGGGCCCACCTACACAAAGCCAAAGAAGTTGATCTTCCACCCAACCCCCAGTGCCCACACTCGTGACTCATCTCCGTTACAGAGAAAGACAACGTACACGCATGATGATGATGCAGTCTGGACGCCAAATTGACAAGGGGCCCACCGCCACGAGATTGAGAGAAATTACTCCCTAAACTTTAGCACTTGCACTTTTCATACCATCTCTTTGCTCTAGTTCTCATGAGCCGTCCCTATTTGTATTTCTCTTACTTTATGCTAATCTTCTTCTTCTTCTTTTTTGCTAAGAAGAGGTAGCTTCGTATATAAAAAAATTGAATTACAAAAAGGGGAAACATTCCCTGTGATTACAGGTCAGCTACTAGAGGAGCGATTTCTTTACACCATCCTACATCTCTGAGCAATAAGGGCGAGTGCGTACTCCTCTGTTGTGTAGCTTGCCAGCTTGTCTCGCAGTTGTAGCAGTGCTTGAGGCCTAACTGCTTCTACATTGCATAGTGACCACCAGACGCTCTCCCCAAGGGCTTCATTGCTAGTAAGCGGGCATTGTCCAATCCATTGAAGAGAGGAGAGAATTTCCTTCCACTTAGAGACCAAACCATGAATTAAAGGGGACGTTTAATCAGACATTTGCCTCCTATGGCTAGTTGATGTCTCCATGTCAGTCCTAGCCACTTTCCTTGGAAGACCCTTAGCTTGTTGTAAGAAAAATCTAGTTATTACCCCCCAGGTATGATTTGTCCCAATCCTCTGCAGTGAGAGAGCCTTGGCATGTGAAGCCAAGCCAGCTCTCTCCATTCCCCCTACCTGCCTAGGGGCATAGACTTGATCCCATGAGATTGCATGTGAGCTCCTTGTCTTGGAGTTTCCCCATAAGAAGTCCTTGAATAACTTCTCTGCTGTATTCCAGCTAGTGAGGTTGAAAGTGCATACAGATGCTATGAACACCCTGTATGAAGTGCAAATATGTTTAAGGATCGCCAAACTACCTGTAAATGAGAGTTGGGTTTTATCCCGATAGGCTATCTTTCCTTGAAGCTTGGGATAAAACCAATTAAACCTTTGCTTATTGCTTACATGAGTTCTTATGGGGCATCCCAACCTGAGAGTTGTGCCGTGAGGGATCCACTTAAAACCATACTTATGGTCCCATTGTTCAAAATCTCCTTGATCCAGTAGGAGAGCTTTTGCTTTCACGGTGCTATTAACATACCCGGATAATTGACAGAACTTGTCAACTACCTACAAGAAAGCATCTACATTAGACTCTTCATAAGCAAGTATGGAGCTATTATCATTAGTAAAAAACTGAGTGGTCATCTCTTGGTCAACTTTTGGGAGAGGGAAGCCCTCATTCTAGGAAATACCGCACATTGGCAACAAGTAAGGGTTCTATTACCACTGAGAATAGTAGAGGTGCTAGAGGGAATCCCTGAGAGACCGATCTTTGCAATGAGAATGTTATGGCTCACCCCAACCTCCCTTGAAACACATCCAACAAGAGATTATCTGGTGAACCGCAATTGTCTCATGAGGATCTTTCCAATGGCCGAGCTCATAACCCTTGAGGTCTCCAAGCTCTACAACTCCTTGAGAAGAAATTCCACCGCGCCTCCCGCAAACGACGTCACACCGCCCGCGTTGCACTTCGTGCACTCGTCCCTCCTCTCACCTCACTTTACTCACACACACTCACTAGCATGCATTAGAGAGAGAGATTAGCAAGAGCAAGACTCTATTGCACAATGGAAGAGTTCTTTGTATTATGAGAGATTATCACTTATATACATGGCCATAAGTGTTCACACTTACTTAAACTGTAGTCGGACGGGCACTTTAGGCTCATAAGAAGCCTAATGCTATTACAATGACTACTCTCATAATATGTCCATGAAGCACATCACTTGGGACTTCATCCTAACTTACTACCACACGCTCTTGAAGCAAGAATAAGTATTTCGTTCCATTATTGATGTAAGATAAAGGCGGTAGCTCTTGTTAACCCAGGGAATGGGTTGACATTCCCCCTTTTCTGATGCCGGTCGTGTCCTCGTGATCGTGTTGAAGACCTTTATGTGGGAGAACTGACAAGCTTTGTCGATGACTTTCAATGGTCATTGTTCCTCCGGAAGAAATATGAAAGTCTAGTTTGTAAATAAAAAGGTTAGAAATTAGCGAAAATTCCTAATGGGGTGGGGGGGTTTTGCTAGTGATTGCATTTTTATTTTTGTGAGCATTTTGTTTTTAAATATTTTTTTTCACGTTGTTTTTGGCAAGTTAGTTGGGAAACTAAGAGGTGTTAAGGATAGGGGAGAAGAGAAGGAAGGATCTGGAGGAATGTAGACAAAATCATCAGAACGAGATTATGTTTCATAGTTCCTCATCTGATTCATTGAAGAGACATTCATCATTTGAAGAAATTGGCCTTTGAAGATGTCCCTTTTTGTGGCAGGATTCTTGTCAAATCTTGTTGAGTAGGACTTGTTCTTGCATGCTTCTTCCCATGTGCTTTTTATGCTTTTTTGTATATTTAAGAACTCTTATAAAGCAGATATATATGAAGTACAATAATTGAGTCACATAGACTCTTATTGAGCTGCTCTTGTTGAAGTAGCCACTTGTTGGCTTGAAAGAATTACGTCGACTTGTGAGGCTTAGATAGATATCTTCACGAAGGATTAGATATCATTGTGTTGTGAAGACTCTAGCTTCGTTTGGAGAAGTTTACAATTTGAAAGAAAATTCCAAGCAACCGGTTGTACCATTGACTAGACTTTCGAGAGATGTACCTGGGAAGTTATCGATGGTGAGGCTTTGGTGCAAATGTCCTCCAACGCATGAGTATGGATATGTACTCATGGAGTAAGTGCTACATTAACTTAGCCAAAAGAATAGTAAGCCATAAGCTTAACAAAAATGTATTGGCTATTGAAGATCGTTGGAAGTTGCTTGTGATATTCTACCATTTTTAGGTAGGCCATGTGTGTGACTCCCTTGTGTTTGTGCCTTTTTTTTTTTTTACCACCTTGTGAGCAACACGTTCTTGTGTCTACTCTCCTTTTTGAGAGAATAGGTTCTTATGTCTGTCACGTAGCTTCTACACTTATGCTTTTTATCCAGAGGGGTGAAAAGAGCATTGTAAGTTTGTCTTTGATGCACACATAAGTCTCCGTTGCAAACGTGGGAATTGAATCTTGAATTTGTGGCTCAAGTGTTGTCGAGGTGGTAGGTACAACTTTCGGTTGGTTTCCATTGGGTTTGAATGAACACACAAGCTCTTGTGTAGGTGTTGTATGCATGAGATGGGTTGAGTGGCATGCTTTGTGTTGCTTGGGTCTCCATTCTTGTTGAACTTTAGGTGAAGTTGTTGGGGTTGAAGTCGTTGGTTGGTGAAGCGTTCCTTCCTTTGTTCGATCTTGGCAACCATATGATGGGATTACCATCATAGTATCCTTGTTGTTGAAGCACATGCACATGCACCCATCTTTGATGAACATTATAAATTGGTGGCTCTGATGCTTTTGGTGTTGAGGTTTCTTTCTTTGTGCAGGCTTTGGGGACTTTTTGATGCACTTGGGAATCCAAGCTTTGGTAGCACCCTTGTGCTTATAGTAATCTTTTTGGTACCCACACTTGTTTTGAGATGTTGGAGTTCTTTGAGGAACTCGCATAGGCTTTTGTGGATGGTGTTGTGGAGTACTTTTATTTTTCCTTGGCCTCTGAGTGCTGTGTTTGAGGAAGAGGCTTTGATGATCGAGGCACCCAAATTGGATTGGTGCCTTTGTAGTAGCCTTGGGCTACAAGTAGTTCCTTCTCCACCCACATTTTGATACCATTAAGATACCTTGATTTTGGTTGTCTTGGTGGAGTTTTCTTTTTGATTGAAGTCGAAGGTTTTAGGCCCTCCTTCACATATTGGTTGGCACTGAGGTTATGGGTTTGAGACTCATGGGCGTTGTTGATGATGAGGCTAGAGTCTTTTGTGGAGTGGCTATTGATGATGAGGCTTTTGAGCATGCAACCGTCTTTTGTGGTGTGGGTGGTGATTGAAGAGGCATGGAATCCAGGGCTTTTGTGGTGTGGGTGGTGATTGAAGAGGCATGGAATCCAGGGCTTTTCCTTTGAGTTCCTATTTAGAGGTAGATGGTTTCTCTTGGGGAACTTTTTCAGGAATAGCTGTTGATTGCAAGGTTTTGGCATTGAACTTCGTTGGTGAGGATGGAGTTGAATGGGGTAGATGCTTTATCGGAGTCTGTCATTGGTGCAAAAGGCAAGTCATTGTGTAGAGAGGCTTTCGTGGAAAAGGCTTGTAACTTTTTACGTTCAGCATCATAAAAATCCATTAGGGTTGGATCCTCTTCTGTGCAGTAAGTCCTATTCTATGTAGCTCTTTATGTCTTGGTATAACTCATGTTTAGCCTTTAAAGATTCAAGTGATGATGCTATGCTGGCTTCACCACCATGAGAGAAGTGCACTCCTCCAAATGAGGATTTGAGAGATTGCTTTAATTTTGTAAGGGATTTATCGAATTCCTCATGTGCTTTTTCAACCGTATAAATCATGCAATCTACCTCTAATGACTCTTGTGTAGAGAGTACGTCTTCCTCTTGAAAGGGGAAACAATACTCCTCTGGTTCTTGTATTTTGGTTACTTTTTTAGGTTTGACATTATGAGGTTCAATCACAACCGGGGATCCTGTATGATACTCAACAATGCTAGGCATGTTCTCCTAAGCTTGCTTTTTACATTCCGCATATGTCATGTGATCATGATTTTCAGTGTGGGGTGGTTGGTGGGCGGGTTCTAGTTTCTTGATGCACTGAGTAACGAATTAGAACTTGTTCCATCCTCACTAAATGACGTACTAGAACTTGTATCATCTTCTGAATTTCCTTGGATCATCAGGTTTTCATTATGTTTATCCATGCGACAAGAACGAACTTTCTTTTGGGCTTTTGTATTCTGTGTTGCACATGTGGGTTTTGTGGTTTGAGTGGTAGCCTTTGAGGTGGATGCTTTTGCATCATGTGTATCTTTTGGCTCTTTTGGGGTTATGTCCTCCACAGTCTCTTTTCCCTTGTCCTTTATTTTAACCTTGGTTTTACAGTTTGGTTGCCCTTGTTTTTCTTAAGTTTAGAAGGTTTTATTTCCACTTTTGGTTTCTGCTTTAAAACATGCTCTTCAAACCATTTCGAAGTGTTTTCTTTTGCATTCTTTTTTACTATTTCTTGTGCCTTGGCTTGTAAGCGTGTAAGCACATTCAAGGGTACCGTGGACAAATGTCCGTTTTGCACACTGAAGATGTTAAGAGTTGTATTTTGTGAGACAGGTTGCACAGTGAAGCAACTCGCCTTGGGCAATCTTGGAATATGTGCACATTGTTCACATATGAGTTGCAAGGTGTCAGTGTACAATACCCTATACTTGTAACCCTAAACACAGAAAGACCATATTTTCAAGAATTTGACCTAATCCTAATTTCTCTCACAATACACACACAGATCCACCACTCACAGTAATTCCACCACATCATAATCAATCTAATAACATATCATGAACATCATCACAGAACATTAATAAAAAATAGGCAAAACAATGGAACTAGAGGGAAGACTCTAATTATATTCAATAGCATTGTGCTTGACCCAAAACAATGGAACTAGAGGGAAGACTCTAATTATATTCAATAGCATTGTGCTTGACCCAAAACATGCGACTAGAAAAGATCTCTCTCTATCTATCTATATCTTGAACATCCGAGTACGCCTCCATATATGCTCTAAGCATGGCGTCTTCCCATATCACATGACATTCACACGACTTGCAGTTATCAATTATAGCCGCTTTTACATCATACATGCCACTTTCGAATATTCCACCTAGTCGGATATTCCACTTAATATCGGGTATTCCACCTAGTGCCTAAAGTCTGATCTGTTAAGGTTCAACACATGGTAAAGCCCAGTGGCTAGATTTTGCATAAAATCTGACTTGGACCCACATATCCCTTGATCAATTCTCGTGGAATCTGATAGACCCCCAACTTGATGCTCCACACCAAGTCAAGACTATGCCAAAAATAGAGTGAAGATCTTGGTGCAGTACCAAGGTTCAAACTACCTCAAACACAGTTGTCTAACAAACCCAAGAGAAGAGCACATGTTCCCTTGATCAGAATCTCCCCATTTTTTTTATTTCTTTTAAAAAAAGATAAAAACTAACAAAACTGGCCATCTAAAGAACCCACTGCCTTCTTCTTGCCTTCTTTGACTCTGACAGGGAAGAGTCATCATCCATCATGATTTTTACTCTTGCAAAGATGGCTGCCACCAAAAAGGCACTCAACCTTTATTTCACGTGTGATTTCCTCTTATCTTTATTCTCTATCTCTTGCATAATTCTTTCATGTAAGATTGATGCCCAACTCACCTTTCCTTTTTTCTCTGCATATACCAACGGTGCAAAGTTCTCTTTGGACATATAGTCCACCTTGACCAGCTGAAATATTATGTCCAAATACCATTTAAGCTGCTGTCTCCAATTGCTCTGCAAATTCTTTAGCATATAATACAGTTTGGCTCCCTGTGGGGGGGACCCAAACTCTTTCTTCATTATTGGCTCTGAGCACTTGGCCACCACTGCGTTCTCATCATAATGTAAGCAGAATATGTCTACAACCAACTGTGGCGTTAGCTTGACATTGGACAACACATGCCCATCCATTTTTTTAATTATCTCCATCTGTGTCTTTGCAAAAAAATTATTCCTCCACTGCTCCCATGGCAGGCATGCAAAGTCCCATAGTCCTATTTCTTTCAACCATTTTTCATTCTCCTCTAATGACAGATCCAAGTCTACCTTAAAATCGGCAAACGGGTCCATCAATGCCTAAAGAACTTTAGAGTTCAACTTACCCGAATCAGGAGATACCTCTTCTCCAAGGTCGATGACGGCCGTTTCCTCTGCAGCAGCAGTCATGGTGTTTGGAATATCCTTAGTCACTATGGCATAGTGGCAGGTTGTTCTTCTTACCGGCGTGCCTTCATCCCCCACTTTTGAACTCGTGCCCTTGCTATGCCCCATCGCTATGACCTGCTGCGAAGGGCGTTAAGCTTCTAAAGAGCCTCAAAGCTACGCATGCAGACTCGTAGAAAAATGCAAACCCGAAATTTCTACCACACCTTTTGATTGAAGTGACCACCAAGTGTGTGGGTGTCATTTTTATAAACCCCAAGTGCTGGAAAATATTCCGTCGTACTATTCGACACGTCAATTCTCATAACTTGCACTTCTTTTAAAAGTCCGACCGTTGGTGGATTTCCTATGAACTTCTTTAGTCGGAACCCATTAATCGGTTTTTTCACCTCTGTTCCAAACATGTCTGCCAGTTTAAATTTCCCTTGACCACAGTCCCTCATTATTCTATATGGTCCAATATATCTCAGTTTCAGCTTCCCCGAGTGTGGCCCCAACTTAGAGTTATATAGCATAACCCAATCATTTTCCTTAAAAATCTTAAATTTTATGTGCCTATTCACCCAAGCTTGTCTCCTCTTCTGAATGACGTCTGTTATATATGAGCTGACAATTCTGTCCTCTTTCAACTACATGAGATACTTTTGCCTGTGCTTCACCAACTCCTCAGGTGACAATCTTTCTACTGCAGCCACCCTCAAGCTAGAGGTACAATATACTCCATTGGCACCACAGCCTCCAATCCATAAACTAATTTAAAAGGTGTCATTCCTGTGGTTACCTTGAACGATGTTTTGCATGACCAAAGAGCTAAGTCTAATTTAACATCCCAATCGTCCATATTTTCTGACATAATCTTCTTCAAAATTCTAACCAAGATCTTATTGGAGCTCTCAGCGTGACCATTAGCCTGAGGATGATATGCAATGGACTTCTTGTGAAGTATTAAATGTGTTTTTGTTAGCACAAAAATGACCTCATTCAGAAAATGTGTACCTCTATCACTAACTAACTCCACTTGGCATCCAAACCTTGTCATAATGTTGGATACAGAAACTTTGCTACACTACTTGCCTTGTTATCCTTTAAAGCCACGGTTTCTACCCATTTAGTATAATAATCTGTAGCCACCAATATATACTTGCATCCTGTTCTTTTTGACCTGGGTTTTATTGGTTCTTTTTTTGACCTGGGTTTTATTGGTCCTACAAAGTCTAAACCCCACTTTTGAAAAGGCTCTAAGGGCAAAATTGGATTATCCGACATCCTATCCCTTGAATTTTGTGAGATCCCATTGCCCCCTTTGCGCACCGGATTCCTGGATGGTAGTAGTGGAAGTAGCTTCCTCTTACGCGAGGCAGAGTTTCTCACTCGGGGCCTCGCCCTTGAATGTCCGGCACGAGACTAAGCTGGTGGTCATTCCGAAAACCAAAACCGAGAAAATTTTCCATGCCCGAAAAACGGGAACGATTCTACCATTTTTTTTTCTTAACAAATTTTTCTAATGAGGTCAAGATACTGAACTAACCTTCATCTGATTAAACCAGATAGAAGGGAAACTATTATAAACTTAACTTGAAGGAATCAATGCTTTTTTCCTAATTGAATCAGGCACAACCGTTGATCTATTCATTAGAGAAGTCTTTAGGCTTTTATTTAACTACTCGAGTTCTAAGCGTATTCCTATTAATCAATTTTATTATTAAAACTCTACTGATTCCAGCCTAACCCCATCGGGCCCATGGGTTAGCCACCGCCCAACCACTGGAATAGTAGAACCAGACAAGTACTCACCCACCCATAATTGAATGCCTTTCTTAACTTTTGCTTTAGAATACAGATACGCACACACTCCTCTTTAAACTTTAACTTTTAAAACAATCCAAACAATTATTGGTTACAGATGTCATAACTCAAAATTTCCATTCAATCCTTGTTTCTCAGAAAACAGTATCACTCTGGACTCTCCATTTTGAGACCAGCAGGTCAGCAACAAACAGATTACAATAATTTTTTCGTCATCATACATACATATATCTTCCACGACATACACATGGGTGTCCTAAGCACCGCGAGCCCGTGCATTGCCTGGTCAAAACCCTCCAGGATCCTCCTTAGGTGTCCTGGCACTTCACTCAGGGACCGCTTTGTCGGCCCCCGCCCATCGTACCGGAAGTACACCATTTTTCAACATACCCAGGCTGGTCAAGACCTGGGCAGGTTTTTGCCGCGTGAGCCATCCTTTGAACACTCCCCGCGTGCAACCGAACTTTCCTTAGAAAAACACATATACCAAATGCTCCCTCCAGTATTCTGGCGTAAGACAGTCCTTTAAGAAAACAAGGTTTCTATGCAAGTTTTCAGTTTTGATTTTTGTTTTGAATACAATGAGTATATCTTAATTCCGTATCCCAAGACTTCTAGATCACAGGTCTGGATTCCCAAGCAAAATTCCTCTTCTGTAATCTTGATCCTCATATCAAAATCGAAGGTCTAAACTTAGTTTCAGATTCGGTGGGTGATTTGAGTGTGGTTTACTGAACTGGTCACATCGTCTTTTCTTGAAACTGACGAAGAAGGAGTTATGTCTTGGTCATAGTCTGATTCAGGGTTTGAGTCTGGAAAGGTTCGCCCTGAACTATCTCTATCGAAGGGTAATATTTCAATTACTACTTACTAAATTTCATTCATTGAGTATTTTGCTTAATTGAATTTAAAACTAATCACGAATTCTTATGAGGAATAAATTAATCATTTATCTAAAATTTCGACTTCGATAGTTTTTCTGAATTTTCTCATTACCATCCTAGAGAATATGAAACGATAGAATTTTCCTTCACAGAGCATTTACTTATTCATTCACCAATATTTATGGGATTTAAACAAGGATTAAAGAGAACTCTTGTTTTGATATAAAAATTATGTATGCATCTATTCATGCATAATATCAAAAAGTAACACTTTTATAATAAAAAAATTCTTTTAGGCATCTATTCATGCATAAAAATCAATATTGGTGAAAGTAACACTTTTATTATAAAAAAATTCTTTTATGCATCATTTTATGCATAAAATTCAATATTGATGGAAGTAACACTTTTATAATAAAAAAAATTCTTTTATGCATAAAAATCAATATTGATGAAAGTAACACTTTTATAATAAAAAAAATTCTTTTATGCATCATTTTATGCATAAAAATCAATATTGATGAAAGTAACACTTTTATAATAATAAAAAACCTTTTATGCATCATTTTATGCATAAAAGTTAATATTGATGAAAGTAACACTTTTATAATAAAAAAATTCTTTTATGCATCATTTTATGCATAAAAATCAATATTGATGAAAGCAACACTTTTATAAGAAAAAAAAATTTTATGCATAAAAATCAATATTGATGAAAGTAACACTTTTATAATAAAAAAAACCTTTTATGCATCATTTTATGCATAAAAATCAATAAATTCTTTTATGCATCTTTCTATGCAAAGAATTTAAATTTAATGAAAATCACTCTTTTATAATTAAAAAATAACTAATATGCATCTTTCTATGCATAGAATTTAAATCTAATGAAAATCACTCTTTTATATTAAAAAATAACCAATATGCATCTTTCTATGCATAGAATTTAAATCTAATGAAAATCACTCTTTTATAATAATAAAAAAATAACCAATATGCATCTTTCTATGCATAGAATTTAAATCTAATGAAAATCTTTCTTTTATAATTAAAAAAATAACCAATATGCATCTTTCTATGCATAGAATTTAAATCTAATGAAAATCACTCTTTTATAATAAAAAAACCAATATGCATCTTTCTATGCATAGAATTTAATTTTAATGAAAATAACACTTTTATAATAAATATATGTCTACTATGCATTTTTGTATGCCTAGAATGATAATAACACTTTTAGAATACACAAATGGTGGGGATTACTCTTTTTGAATGATAAAAGATAAAACTTATTTCACAAAACTTAAGAAAATTTCGCCATAACCTCCTTTGTATGGCTGATCATTTTTCAAATTTTCCTATCCTTAAGTTACTTAAAAATTATCCCCAATTGGTTTAAAGCATTCTAAACTAATCAAATTCCACTTTTAAAAGAGAAACAATATGAAAAGTTTAATTCTAACAATTTGATTACTTATCTAGGATAAAGAAAGGCTGAATTTAAGAATGAGAGAGGGGGAAGGCCTTTCCAACAAGGCATAGCAACATTTTACATTTTAAACAAAACAAAAATTAGAAAACCATTAAAAGGAATAAGAAAAAGTAAGAGTTCTAACTTACATGAATTTCTGGGAGCTTTCCTTTGGCTTGATGGTTTGAGGGATCTACTCTTCTCTTGTTTGCAACAAGAGTGGCCACGAATTCTTTAGAAGAGGGAATGGTCAAAAACTAATGAATTATTAATAAATTCACAATTTCTGGCTCTGGGGAGGAGTAGAGTAACAGTGCATAAAACACTATTAAGATTCAACAAAGGGGGAGGCTTCTATTTATAGGAAAAAGTGAGCTTCTAAAGAAGCAAACTGATTCTAGAATTTTCCAGAACAGTTTGGTCAATTTTTGACCATTTTTGGGTCAGTTTAGCTTACTTTTTGGAATAGACTTGAATTAGGAGAGAGGAGAGATAAAATATCTCAATATTTGAGAATTTAAAACTCCACCACACATGTGAAATAGGTGCCTCCTTCATGAGGGGGAATCCCTACTTTGAGGTGTCAAAAATTCATTTTTTTAGTATTTCCTTTGGTCCTTAGTCCACTCTTCATCTTATGTGAGTATTTACTCATTTTTGGGGAGGATTTTCTTTATTTCTTCTATTTATATCCTCCCTACATTTGGATGAATCTGAAAGGCCCCTCAGAACGTTAATTTAAAATTTTTCAAAAATCTGGACCCTCAGGATAAGGCCTTTTGAACAGATTATAATTCTAATGCACCTTCTGAAAATCTTTTTGAACTTCTGTTTCGGGGAATTTATTTTAATAAGAAGAGATATTTTTCCATCCAAAAATATCTAAAATCTGAATAATCTCTCTCTAGAATATTTTCTCTCTCTAGGCCAAAATAGGTAGAAACAAGATCTTTTATATTTCTGAAGAGGGATTTGATTACAGGGGACGATACTGGACTTCTTGAGGGGCTGGGGAGGAATCTTACATTCTCTCTCAATTGAAAAATGCGAGATGTCCTCATCTCGCAAACTGGGGGTAATCCCGCAACAGTTCGGCTTCTTTCTCCTAGGTGGCATCTTCAAAAGGATAGAATTTCCATTTAACCAATAATTCTTTCAGAATTCTGTTCCTGAGAATCTTTTCTCAAGTGAGTTCCATCTGCCCTTGGGTTGAAGAAGTTAAGATTTCATCATCAAGCACATGATTCGGGCTTGGTACATACTTTTTAAGAAGGCTGACATGAAATACATTATGTACTTTGAGATGAGGAGGCAGAAGAAGCTCGTAGGCTAAGTCACCTACTTTCTTTGTAATCAAATGTGGCCCACAATATCTGGGGGATAACTTCTTGTACTTCCCAAGAGATAGAGAACTTTTTTGGGGCGGTGTACTCGAATAATGAAGACCATATCTACTTCTTTGAATTTTATGTCTGTCCTCTTCTTATCTGCATACTGCTTCTGTCTATCCTAGGCAGCTTTTATATCTTTACAAATTGACTGCATCTGCTGCTCCATGTCATCAAGCATCTATCTGGACATCTCGACCCTAATGGGTCGGACCAAGTTAATGGAGTTAAGCAATCTTGTCCATACAGAGCTTTGAAAGGGCTCATCCCAATACTTCGGTGATAAGAAGCATTGTAGGTGAACTCGACTAGGTGCAGATAGCTTAGCCACTTCTTGGGTTCTTTGCCCCACAGCATGATCGAAGTATATCTTCGATTACTTGGTTTACCCTTTCTATTTGACCATCGGTCTCAGGGTGGTAAGCTGTGCTGAGATCCAAGAAAGTTCCTAGTGCTTCAAAAAATGCAGTCCAGAATCTTGACGTGAATTTGGGACCTCGATCACTTATTATTCTTCTGGGTAGGCCATGCAATCTGAAGATTTCCTTGAGGAACACTCTGGCCACATCCACTGCAGTGTACATTTCTTTTACTAGAATCAGATAGGCAACTTTGGTTAGTCTATCAACTACTACGAAGATGTTGTAACCTGATTGCACTGAAGGTAATCCAGTAATAAAATCCATACTGGTTAGTCTATCAACTACCACGAAGATGTTGTAACTTGATTACATTGAAGGTAATCCAGTAATAAAATCCATACTGATACATTCCCACTTCATCTGCTGGGGGATGTCCAATGGATGTAACTTCCTAGGCATTTTTACTCTCTTGGCCTTGACTTTCTGACAGGTCAGACATTAACGTACATGATTAAGTACATCCTTTTTTAGACCAGGCCAAAAGAAGCTTTTCTTCATAGACATGTAGGCTTTGATGAAACCTAGATGTCCTGCAATAAGGCTGTCATGGGCTTCATTCAGAATTTGACCCTTAGTTCCCTCATCATTTTGGGAATGCATAGCTTGCGATTATAATACATAATTCCATCATCCAAGCTGTACCCTTGAACTCAGTTCAACTCCTGCAGAGTTTTGCTTTCCTGCATAAGTAGGGTAGCAATAGGGCCAAAGAATCTATCATGCATGATCTTCTCTCTTGCTTCAATAATCAAAGGATTTGATACTACAGTAACTACAAGAGCAAGGAGGCTTTTCTGCTGTTGAGGGCATCTGCTACCACATTTTCTTTGCCTAGGTGGTACTTGATTTCAAAATCAAATTCCTACAGGGTCTGCATCCACCTTCTTTGGCGCATGTTGAGATCCTTCTGAGTGAAGATCCACTTTAAGCTCTGATGATCTGTATCAAAGTGAATCTTTGACCCAGTAGGTAATGTCCACAACTTCACGGCATATACTACTAAAAGTAGTTCCAAGTTGTGGACAACATAATTCCTCTCATGCGTTCTAAGTTTTCGAGATTCATAGGCCACTGCATGACCTTCCTGCATGAATGCACCTCCTAGGGCAAAACCACTGACCTCAAAGTGTAGAGAGAAATTTGGCAACTTCAGAACGGGATTGGATACCAAGGCGGTCTTCAGCTTATCAAAAGCACTCTGGCACCTGGCAGACCATTGAAACGGGATATTCTTCTTAAGAAGATTAGTCAGGGGGGAAGCTATGAGAGCATACTTTGGTATAAAAATTCTATACCAACCAGTCAATCCTAAGAATCCTCTGACTTCTTTCATTGTCTTTAGTTGAGGCCAATCTATGACTGCTTGGACTTTTGCGAAATCTGGAGAAATTTCATCTTTGGATACTAGAAAGCCCAAGTATTCAACATGGTCAGTAGAGAAAGTGCATTTGCTCTTTTTTGCAACAAAGAGTTGGTACTTCCTTAGAATCTCAAGAACTTTTCTGACATGAGCTTCATAGTCAGCTACATTCTTTGAGTAAATCAAAATATCATCAAAGAAAACAAGAACAAAATCATCCAAGTATTCTCTGAGAATGTCCTGCATTAAGTGATTGAATGTAGCTAGGGCATTTGTCGATCCAAACGGCATGACAGGGAATTCATAATGCCCATACCGAGTATTGATGGCTGTCTTTGGGATATCTTGCTCATTAATCCTGATCTGATAATACCCTGATTTGAGATCTATCTTTGTGAAGATCTGGGCTCCACTTAGCCTATCCAGAAGCTCATCAATTCTGGGGATAGGATACTTATTCTTAACTGACTGATTGAGACCTCTGTAGTCCACACATAGTCTTAATGTTCCATCTTTCTTTTTCTGAAAGAGAACTGGTGCACCCCAAGGTGAAACACTGGGTCTTACAAACCCTTGTGAAGATCTGGGCTCCACTTAGCCTATCCAGAAGCTCATCAATTCTGGGGATAGGATACTTATTCTTAACTGACTGATTGAGACCTCTGTAGTCCACACATAGTCTTAACGTTCCATCTTTCTTTTTCTGAAAGAGAACTGGTGCACCCCAAGGTGAAACACTGGGTCTTACAAACCCTTGTTCTAACAGCTGTCTAAGCTATTCCTTGAGTTTGATGGCTTTAGAAACTGGCATTTTGTATGTGCGCAAGGTTATTGGCTGAAATCCGGGGGTCAATTCTATCACATGATCTACTTCCCGAATTGGAGGCATCTCTGTTAGCTCTGCTGGGAATAAATCATCATACTCACTTAACCATTCATGTTCTTTAGCTTTTAACTTTGAGTCTACTGGATTCATTTTGACAACATAAATGAGCTGCTTCTTTTGAAGTCCTTTTAATAACTTAGAAGCTTTTACTAACTGCAGACTTGGGGATGTTACCATATTATAGTAGTGATGTGTGTGAACACACTTAGGACCGCCGGGGCACTTTTTCCCTCACTAGGAGGTTTTTTCCCCCGTGCATTGTATATACGCCCATTATCTTCTAGGGCTTGTCATCTTTCATTTTTGGCACTCATAATACACTACTGTGTTGTGCTCAAGCTTCCTCATCTTCTTGAAGTTGTGTGTGCATTCCTGCAACCCTAATTCCAACAATTGGTATCAGAGCAGGCTTCCTTCTCCCGGGCAGCATCACCGGCACCTGCCGCTTCATCTCCTCCGATTGCAACGAGGTTTCACGAGCGTCTGCAGGTTAGTATATGCCGTGGGAGAGCCCATAGGGCTTGGTCGTTTCAGAATTTTGATCTGAAGTCATTTCGCCCTCCGTTTTTGCATTCCAAGTACTGCGCAGGCAAAATCGTCCTACTGTGCAGATTTTCTGTCAAGATTAAAATCTGCAGGACAGGTGCCCATTCGTCTGTTTTGGGCTGTGCTATATAGCACAGGTCGATTTTATACAGGTTTACCTCTTGCAGACAGCATTTACATCTAGTAATACAGTCATTGGCCATGGCTGACAACAATGATGTATTCCGCATGTTGGCTGCTGAGGATAAGTTGGATGGCACCAACTATCCATTGTGGGCATATATGATGCGACATGTATTGGTAGCAAAGGGGTTATGGAATATTGTGCAGGGTATTGATGCACGTCCTATTGTGGCTGGAAATGCTGCAAACACATCAGAAACAGGTACTGTTGATGATGGTGCAGGCACAAGTGCTGTAGCAGCTGTTCGAGAACCACCACTTTCAGCAGAGCAGATTCGTTGGGATGGTAGAGATGCGCAGGCTCATGCCTTGATTGCGCTGTCTGTCAAACGTACCATTATCCCACATATTCGCTCTTGCAGGACTTCTAAGGATGCTTGGGATGTACTTGCCACATTGTATCAGGCAAGAAATGAGGCTCGTGTTGCTTACCTCCGAAAACAGTTGGAGAGTGAGCATATGAACAAAGGTGATTCTATGGATAGCTTTTTGACAAAGATCAAGGATTTCAAAGAGCAGCTCATTTCTGCAGATGAAATCCTGTCAGACAGTTCACTTGTGCAGACTGTTTTGAATGGTCTACCAGATTCTTATCAGGGTTTTGCTTCCACTCTTCGCTTGATGATGAAAGGCAATCCCAATGCCTTATCATTTGAGGAGTTAGTTTCTGTTTTGCTGCAAGAAGACCAGTCAAGGCAAAACAGGAATATTATGCGTGTCGCAGATCAAGCTTTCGTTGCTGGTCAGAGAAGCGGGAAAGGTAAAGCTGGCTTTTCTTCTAGTAAGCAGAAATCTGCAAATGCTGCGCAACCAAAGAAGGAAGACAAAGATGAGAAGAAGGGTGACAAACAGAAGACATTTTGCAAGTACTGTAAGGGAAATGATCATGTCATCAAAGCGTGTCCTAAGCTGGCTGCGAAAGAGGCTAAGAAGAAAGAGGCTGGTATGGCTGTTGCAGATGCCTCTCCTTCTAACAATGAATCTGCTAATGTTGTGCTAGATACAGAATGGGCATTCAATGCGCAGTGCAGTTATGACCCATCTTTGCATGACACATGTATGTCTGCAGTAGATTCAGATGTATGGTACTTTGACAGTGGTGCCACTAAGCATATCACCTCGCAGCGCAGTTTATTCACTTTCCTTGAGTCTGCTCCCACAGGGAATACTGTCACTTGTGCCAATAACTCCTCTTATCCCGTTAAAGGAGTTGGACAGATTGTGCTGAATGTTGCAAATGGCAACACCTTTACACTTTTTGATGCATTGTATGTGCCAGGGATCAAAAAGAATCTGCTGTCAGTCTCCGCATTTGCCAAAACAGGTTTGGTTGTAAAATTTGTGGATGACAGATGTACTGTTCATGATCTCTCTTGTGGTGACATCATTGTAGCATCTGGTTCACTATGTCGAGGGCTGTATAAGCTCAATATGGATGGCAAATGTGTAGAGGATTCAGCATGTGCTATTATGGATACGCAGGCTATTTCAAATGCAAAACTGTGGCATGCACGTTTTGGTCATCTGAATTTTGCAAGTTTGCTGCGCCTGCAGAAATCTGAAATGGTGTCTTCTTTGCCTAAGCTTGAGGCACCTGTCAAGCATGTTTGTGAGGGCTGCATATTGGGTAAAATGCAGCGTGCTTCCTTTCCCAAAGATGGATCAGTGAGAGCTGAACGCAGATTGCAGCTTGTTCACAGTGATGTTTGTGGACCCATGCAAACTCCATCATTTGGAAACTACCTTTACTTCGTGACTTTCATTGATGACTTTACCAGGCATGCATGGGTATATCCTTTGAAGGCAAAGTCCGAAGTGTTTTTGTGCTTCAAACAGTTTTTGGTTATGGCTGAAAATGTGTCAGAAAGTAAGATGGGCACCCTCCGTTCAGATCGAGGGGGGGAGTATATGTCTTCAGAATTTAATGCATTTCTGGCTGAGCGTGGGATAAAACACCAATGTACAGTGCCGTATACACCACAGCAAAATGGTGTGGCTGAGAGAAAAAACAGGTCTCTCATGGAAATGGCAAGATGTATGGTTAAGAGTCAAAGTCTACCACATGGTTTTTGGCTTGAGGCTGTCATGTGTGCCACTTATGTACTAAACAGGTGTCCCACCAAAGCATTACAGGTTGTCACTCCATATGAGGCTTGGCATGGCCGCAAGCCATCTGTTGGCCATTTACGTGTTTTTGGTTGCCTGGCATATGCATTAGTGCCTGTGCAACATCGCAGAAAATTGGATGACAAAGCTGTCAAATGTATTTTTGTTGGATATAGTGCTGAGAGCAAAGGCTATCGTTTGTATCATCCACAGACAAAGCGCATTTTGGTTAGCCGTGATGTTGTATTTGTGGAAGATGCAGTTCAGCCCTTGGTTTCATGTACTAAGGAGACAGATATCAGCTCACGTGATGTCTATGATACATTGTTGCCTCTTTTCAGTGGTGCACAGTCAAGTGCAATACCTCATGAGGCAGTTTTTCAGCCTATGCAGGTTTTAAATGATGGCACAGATCAGCCTATATCTGATGCAGATGTGCATGATGCACTTGAGGATGAGAGACAAGAGATTGAGGGCTCTAGGAACATGCCTAGATGGCTGGTGCAGACTTTGCGTGACAGCAAGTTGGATGCCCCTTTGTCTAGTCGCACTCGTTTTGGCTCTCATGGTGCCTCTTATGCGTCAGATTGTTATGCATTGGCTGTTTCTAGTATGTGCGATGAAAGTGAGCCTGTTTCATTTGATGAGGCACAAAGTTCAGAAAATTGGATGGCTGCTATGCAAGCAGAATACGATGCTATTATGAAGAATGGTACATGGTCTTTATGTGACTTGCCCCCTGGCAAGAAGGCCATTGGCACTAAGTGGGTATACAAATTGAAGCGTAAGCCTGATGGCACAGTGGAACGCCATAAGGCTAGGCTTGTTGCAAAAGGTTATGCTCAAGAGAAGGGCATTGATTTTGATGAGACTTTTGCTCCCACATGTCGTATGACCACTGTTCGTAGCATCTGTGCATTAGCAGCTCATAATGGTTGGAATGTACATCAGCTGGACATAAAGACTGCGTTCTTAAATGGAGATTTGCATGAGGAGGTGTATGTATCGCAGCCTCGTGGTTTTCTTCAAAGAGGGCAGGAAAACAAGGTGTGCAGGTTAAAAAAGGCTTTATATGGTTTAAAGCAAGCTCCACGAGCTTGGTATGAAAAAATACATGCATATTTGACTGCACATGGGTTTCAGAATAGTCCAACAGAAAGCACTTTGTATGCTAAACGTGTGGATGGTGTACATCTAATCATTGCTCTCTATGTCGATGACATGCTGCTCACAGGACCAAATGAGAGTCATATTGCTGATTTTAAGGCTGATTTGAATGCCTCTTTTGAGATGTCAGATTTGGGGCATTTGCATCATTATTTGGGGATACAATTTAAGCAGTGTGATGGAGGTATTGCTTTGTGTCAGACAAAGTATATTGAAACATTGTTGCGGAGATTTGGCCTTGAAGACTGCAAGCCTATTGCTACTCCAATGGAGACAGGTTTGAAGTTGAGTCTTCATGATGCTGGAGATCACTTTGATGTCACACTCTATCAGACAGCTGTTGGTTGCCTCATTTATGTATGCATTACGAGGCCAGACATTCAGTTTGCAGTCTCACAGGTGAGCAGATTTATGCATAGTCCAGGCATTAAGCATTGGCAGGCAGTGAAGCGTATCTTTCGCTATTTGAGTGGTACTCGGCATCTTGGGTTGTTTTATCCCAAGGGGGGATCATTGCCGCCAGATTTACATGCTTTTTCAGATTCTGACTGGGCTGGTTGTTATGACACACGCGTGTCCACGAGTGGTTTTTGCTTCATGCTTGGAAGCTCATGCATATCATGGTTGAGCAAGAAGCAGCCTACTGTGGCCACTTCTAGTTGTGAAGCTGAGTACAGGGCAGCTTTCACAGCTACGGTTGAGTGTGTGTGGCTCAGACGCCTTATGGCTGATTTGGGTGTTGGGCAGCCATCTGCCACCACCATCTTCACTGACAGTCAGAGCGCATTGGCAGTTGCGCGGAACCCAGTGTTCCATGCTCGTACGAAGCACATTGAGGTGCACTACCATTATGTCAGGGAGAGACTCTCTGCAGGAGAGATCAGTTTGGCTTATGTGCCAACACAGGATAACCTTGCAGACCTTTTCACAAAGGCTCTGCCTCGTGAGAAGTTCGAAGCTTTTCGCAAAGCTTTGGGCTTACTCCCTTTTGTGGATTCGTCCACATAGCTAGACACTTCCCTATACATGAGTGCTAGCTCTTGTTCACCGCATCACTCCAGGGGGGATTTGTTACCATATTATAGTAGTGATGTGTGTGAACACACTTAGGACCGCCGGGGCACTTTTTCCCTCACTAGGAGGTTTTTTCCCCCGTGCATTGTATATACGCCCATTATCTTCTAGGGCTTGTCATCTTTCATTTTTGGCACTCATAATACACTACTGTGTTGTGCTCAAGCTTCCTCATCTTCTTGAAGTTGTGTGTGCATTCCTGCAACCCTAATTCCAACAATCCTACTGTGGCCACTTCTAGTTGTGAAGCTGAGTACAGGGCAGCTTTCACAGCTACGGTTGAGTGTGTGTGGCTCAGACGCCTTATGGCTGATTTGGGTGTTGGGCAGCCATCTGCCACCACCATCTTCACTGACAGTCAGAGCGCATTGGCAGTTGCGCGGAACCCAGTGTTCCATGCTCGTACGAAGCACATTGAGGTGCACTACCATTATGTCAGGGAGAGACTCTCTGCAGGAGAGATCAGTTTGGCTTATGTGCCAACACAGGATAACCTTGCAGACCTTTTCACAAAGGCTCTGCCTCGTGAGAAGTTCGAAGCTTTTCGCAAAGCTTTGGGCTTACTCCCTTTTGTGGATTCGTCCACATAGCTAGACACTTCCCTATACATGAGTGCTAGCTCTTGTTCACCGCATCACTCCAGGGGGGATTTGTTACCATATTATAGTAGTGATGTGTGTGAACACACTTAGGACCGCCGGGGCACTTTTTCCCTCACTAGGAGGTTTTTTCCCCCGTGCATTGTATATACGCCCATTATCTTCTAGGGCTTGTCATCTTTCATTTTTGGCACTCATAATACACTACTGTGTTGTGCTCAAGCTTCCTCATCTTCTTGAAGTTGTGTGTGCATTCCTGCAACCCTAATTCCAACAGGGGATCCTGAAATTCTGGTTCCCTGAACTTTATTTCCATGAAGGTCACGGAAGGTAATGGTTCCATTATGACAGTGAATGTGAGCTTGATTTTTGTGGAGCTAATCCATTCCAAGGATCCCGTCTAAAAGTCCCAAAGGTATAACTCTGAACTGACAGTTAGTTAAATTCCCATCTAGATTGAACTGAATACGATCTATCTCAAGGTGAGTGAAAAGAATCTTCCCACTTGCCAATTCAACTTGCATAGGTTTCCTCGATTTCTGATCTAAGACTAGCTTACGCAAGCATCCAGGGGAAATGAAAGAATGAGTACTGCCTGAATCAATCAAAAGCTTAAAAGGCTTACCCTGATACTCAGCTGGAGTATGAATGACAGAGAATTGATAGTTTGGCCCTTGGTTTTCAATTGCTGCATAAATCTATCCTCTTTCTTCTTCCACTACTTCTGCTATTGTGACTGCTCTGGCTGCTGTAATTTGAGATGGAACTCTTTCTCTTTGGTTGCCCCAGTTCTGGGAAGGAGTTCTGAGGCTACTTTGGAGGACAGAGATAGATGGCCGGAGTTCTCCTGGGATTTCCCTAATTTGGGCGAGATGGACCCTGATTTTTGACTGATAGGAAGGGGCTGGTCTTTGCACTCTCGGTCCTTGACTTCCCTGTCCCCTTGACATGGTAGGAGAGTCGGGTAGTCTTTCAGTTGGTGACCAAAACCCTAACATCCAAAACATCGGTTCTCACTTCTGAGCTCATCCCTCTCAATCCTTGAAAGAGGTGGGGCTCCTGAGAAAGTGTTCTGGGGGAAGGGTCTTCCTTCACTTCTGAATCTTCCCGCATCCTGATTCTGAATTAGGCCTTGTTGCCTCTTTGGGGGAGGAAAGTTTGAAGTACTTCCCAGGGTTTGGAATCTTTTAAAGTTTGAGGGTGCAGGCTTCGGCGGGACCTTAACTACAAAGGCTTTGGCAAAGTCCTTTGCCAATCGTTACTGCTTCGGCCATTGAGATAGGTTTGGCATTCTTCACTAAGGTGTCCAATGGCTCATTCATTCCTCGAATGAATCTGGCCATCAGCTGCTCTTCATCCAATTGAGGAGAATATTTGAGGAGAAGGGCAAAAGCTTGATGGTACTCTTTAATTGTCTGGCTATCCTGCTTTAGTTCCAAGAACTCATTCATTTTAGTTTCAAGGAAGCCCGGAGGACAAAACCTTTTCTTGAGGTAAGCTTTAAGATCAGTCCAGGTTTGGGTATTCCGGTCGAGACGGTTAGTCTCACAGTGATTCCTCCAAGCGACCTTGGCCATTTCCACAATCTTTAACCTGGTGAGGGCCATCTTGCTTCTCTCATTGTAGCCAGTTACATCAAAGTATTCTTCCATAGCCTCAATCCACTTTTCCACTACTTCACCTAACTGCTCCCCTTTCACCCTTGAAGGGACCAGGTTGGGATTTGTGCAGGGATTTTTGAACATCCGGATCTAACGCTTCGTCATCATCGGTTAGACGATTCGGTTGCCTTGCACGGGCCGTGTGTCTCATGATTCTGACAAAACGAGATTTTTGTCAACTTAACTTTGACAACAGATTATGATTATTTAATTTTTGGGATTTATTCTTTAAACAGATAATTATTTCATCATACTTCATGAAACAAGATTTACTCTGATAATTTTATTAACCATATTCACAATCATGAAAACAATTTGGATTTTTTTTTGCAAAACATTGTTTATTATCAAAAGTTTTCGATATATACATAGAGCACCATGGCTCCCAAAATCAATGCCTCAATCGTGTATGCATAAAGAAGCGAAACTGCGAAGGAGACATACCATGGTACATACGATTCATTACAAAAAGAGGTGCTATAATTCTACTTCTAGGGATAAAGCGGCTAAGAAGCCTAAAAACTCGGCATGAAATTCTGAAGTTCCTGGGTGAATGATCAAAGAGTTGTACATGCTGATGAACAACAAGCCCTAGCCTTATGAAAATCATGGCTAAGGAAATATTTTGCCTGAGCCTGTGCCTCTGACGCTGATTGGTACTGACATTAATACATCGTCCTCCAAAGAACCACATATACCGATGTCACTCAAGAGGATCAGGAAAGTCAAGACTCTCAAAATGATGTGCGAGTCTCACTCTGCTTACTCGGGTCGTAGAGCAGAGTTGATGAGGTGCTCGAATACAAATGCTATCATATCTTGACTCTGGGAGAGTCAGGAATGCCAGATAGATTTGGGGTATCCATCTATAAATTTCCAATTCAATTTATGAGTTTTCAATTTTTGAAGTTCATTCAACATAATATTAACAAGCGAAAACATTATTTCCCAGATTTACTTTAAAATTTTAAGCAATTTCTGTTGCTGTTACGTAAATTTACAACAGGGCTCTGATACCAATTGTGAGATCCCACTGCCCCCTCTGCGCGGATTCTCGGATGGTAGCAGAGTGGAAGTAGCTTCCTCTTGTGCCGAGCAGGGTTTCTCACTCGAGGCCTCGCCCTCGAATGTCTGGGCACAAGACTAAGCTGGTGGTCATTCTGAAAACCGAAACCGGGAAAATTTTCCATGCCCGAAAAACGGGGATGATTCTACCATTTTTTTTCTTAACAAATTTTTTTAACGAGGTCAAGATACTGAACTAACCTTCATCTGATTAAACCAGATAGAAGGGAAACTATTACAGACTTAACTTGAAGGAATCAATGCTTTTTTCCTAATTGAAGCAAGTACAGCCGTTGATCTATTCATTAGAGAAGTCTTCAGGCTTTTATTTAACTACTCGAGTTCTAAGCGTATTCCTATTAATCAATTTTATTATTAAAACTCTACTGATTCCAGCCTAACCCCATCTGGCCCATGGGTTAGCCACCGCCCAACCACTGGAATAGTAGAACCAAACAAGTACTCACCCACCCATAACTAAATTTATCTAAAATTCCAACTTCGATAGTTTTTCTGAATTTTCTCATTACCATCCTAGAGAATATGAAACGGTAGAATTTTTCTTCACAGAGTATTTACTTATTCATTTAGCAATATTCGTGGAGTTTAAACAAGGATTAAAGAGAACTCTTGTTTTGATATAAAAATTATGTATGCATCTATTTATGCATAATATCAAAAAGTAACACTTTTATAATAAAAATTCTTTTATGCATCTATTCATGCATAAAAATCAATATTGGTGAAAGTAACACTTTTATTATTAAAAAATTCTTTTATGCATTTTATGCATAAAAATCAATATTGATGAAAGTAACACTTTTATAATAAAAAAAAATCTTTTATGCATAAAAATCAATATTGATGAAAGTAGAACTTTTATAATAAAAAAAATCTTTTATGCATCATTTTATGCATAAAAATCAAGAGTGATGAAAGTAATACTTTTATAATAAAAAAACTCTTTTATGCATAAAAATCAATATTGATGAAAGTAACACTTTTGTAATAAAAAAACCTTTTATGCATCATTTTATGCATAAAAATCAATATTGATGAAAGTAACACTTTTAATATAAAACGATTCTTTTATGCATCATTTTATGGGTAAAAATCAATATTGATGAAAGTAACACTTTTATAATTAAAAAAAATCTTTTATGCATCATTTTATGCATAAAAATCAATATTGATGAAAGTAACACTTTTATAATTAAAAAAATTCTTTTATGCATAAAAATCAATATTGGTGAAAGTAACACTTTTGCAATTAAAAAAATTCTTTTATGCATCTTTCTATGCATAGAATTTAAATCTAATGAAAATCACTCTTTATCATAAAAAAATAACCAATATGTATCTTTCTATGCATAGAATTTAAATCTAATGAAAATCACTCTTTTATAATAATAAAAAAATAACCAATATGCATCTTTCTATGCATAGAATTTAAATCTAATGAAAATCTTTCTTTTATAATTAAAAAAAAGCCAATATGCATCTTTCTATGCATGGAATTTAAATCTAATGAAAATCACTCTTTTATAATAAAAAATAACCAATATGCATCTTTCTATGCATAGAATTTAATTTTAATGGAAATAACACTTTTATAATAAATATATGTCTACTATGCATTTTTGTATGCCTAGAATGATAATAACACTTTTCGAATACACAAATGGTGGGGATTACTCTTTTTGAATGATAAAAGATAAAACTTATTTCACAAAATTTAAGAAAATTTCGCCATAACCTCCTTTGTATGGCTGACCATTTTTCAAATTTTCCTATCCTTAAGTTACTTAAAAATTATCCCCAATTGGTTTAAAGCATTCTAAACTAATCAAATTTCACTTTTAAAAGAGAAACAATATGAAAAGTTTAATTCTAACAATTTGATTACTTATCTAGGATAAAGAAAGGCTGAATTTGAGAATGAGAGAGGGGGAAGGCCTTTCCAACAAGGCATAGCATCATTTTACATTTTAAACAAAACAAAAATTAGAAAACCATTAAAAGGAATAAGAAAAAGTAAGAATTCTAACTTACATGAAATTATGGGAGCTTTCCTTTGGCTTGATGGTTTGAGGGATCTACTCAACAAGAGTGGCCACCAATTCTTTAGAAGAGGGAAAGGTCAAAAACTAATGAATTATTAATAAATTCACAGTTTTTGGCTCTGGGAGGAGTAGAGTAACAGTGCATAAACCACTATTAAGCTTCAACAAAGGGAGAGGCTTCTATTTATAGGAAAAAGTGAGCTTCTAACCAAGCAAACTAATTCTAGAATTTTCCAGATCAGTTTGGTCAATTTTTGACCATTTTTGGGTCAGTTTAGCTTACTTTTTGGAACTAGACTTGAATTAGGAGAGAGGAGAGATGAAATATCTCAATATTTAAGAATTTAAAACTCCACCACACGTGAAATAGGTGTCTCCTTCATGAGGGGGAATCCCCACTCTGAGGTGTCAAAAATTCATTTTTTTAGTATTTCCTTTGGTCCTTAGTCCACTCTTCATCTTATGTGAGTATTTACTCATTTTTGGGGGGGATTTTCTTTATTTCTTCTATTTATCTCCTCCCTACATTTGGATGAATCTGAAAGGCCCCTCAGAACCTTAGTTTAAATTTTTTCAAAAATCTGGACCCTCAGGATAAAGCCTTCTGAACAGATTATAATTTATTTCTAATGCACCTTCTGAAAATCTTTTTGAACTTCTGTTTCGGGGGAATTTATTTTAATAAGAAGAGATATTTTTCCATCCAAAAATATCTAAAATTTGAATAACCTCTCTCTAGAATATTTTCTCTCTCTAGGCCAAAACGGGTAGAAACAAGATCTTTTATATTTTTGAAGAGAGATTTGATTACAGGGGAAGATACTGGACTTCTTGAGGGGCTGGGGAGGAATCTTACAAATTTGGCTGGCCCATTTGCTGACACACAAAACAGCGCCTTGCATGATTATGAAGATCCTTTAAAATAGTGGGCCACCAAAGCCCAGCCTCTGCAATATCTTCTTCCCTGTTATATCACCAGAAGAATGACCACATGAAATTCCACCATGTGCTTCTTGCAAAACAGTAGGCTGTTCAAACTCAAGCACACACCTTCTTATAATTTGATCTATGCCCTTCTTATATAGAGCACCTGCAATTACCAGAAATGGTTTGCTTTTTAAAGCCAATTTCCTTCTTTGATTAGTTGTGAACCCTGTGGGCATTACTCCATCCGTTAAGAACACCAACATCTGATCATACCAAGAATCTGATATAGACCGTGAAAATACACACAAGGCTGAATCAGGTAGTTGATCATCTACTCCTGCTGCTGCTGGTTCTCCACTTTCCAACCTACTCAAATAATCAGCTATTGCATGTTCTTTTCCTGATGTATGAATGATCACAAAATCAAATTCTTGTAACAAAAGTATCCATCTTGCTAATCTCCCTGTAAGATGAGGTTTCTTGATCAAATATAACAATGCTTGGTGATCCACATGGAACATCACCCTATTACGCAAATAATGCCTGAATTTGTTAAGTGAATATACCATGCCTAATGCCTTTCTCTTTGTGATAGTGTGATTTCTTTCAGCACTTGTCATCATTCTACTTGCATAGTATACTGGTCTGAACCAGCCCTTCACTTTTTCCTACATAAGAACAGCTCCAATAGCAATGTCAGAAGCATCAACAAACACATGAAAAGGTAAATCCCAATCTAGGGGCTGCAGTATTGGAGCTACCACCAACATTTTCTTCAAAATCTAAAATGACCTATCTTGAACTGCAGACCAGGCAAAGTCCACTCCTTTCTTTGTTAAGTGTGTAAGAGGTGCACACACATCTGACAAGTATCTTAAATACCTACTGTGCCATTTAATTTGCCCCACAAATTGACCCACTTCTTTCAAATTGACTCGTTTTGCAGCCTTCTGTGTGTAACTTCTATCTTCTTGGCATCTATGGACATCCCTTCTCGTCGGGACACCACATGACCCAACAATACTCCCCTTAATACTGCAATAGCACACTTAAAAGGGTTGAGTGCTACTCTGAACATCCGACATCTTTCCAAACAGAGCCTAAGATGATGTAAATGGAAATTCTTCTTACCAAATACTGAGAAATCATCCATGAACACTCTCACGAAGTCTGACAAATATGGTTCAAATATTTTGCTTGCCACAAAGGAAAATGACGGTGGACCATTTTTTAGTCCAAAGCTCATCACTGTATATGCAAATGCTCCCCATTCTATAATAAACGCAGTTTTATCCATGTCTTCAGGTGCTACACTGATCTGATTATACCCTAAAAAACCATCTAGGAAACTGTACATCTCATGTCCTGCTATTGCATCAAGGAGTGTGTCACAAAAGGGCATTGGAAATGGATCAGTGATGGTGGCTGCATTTAATTTCCTGTAGTCCACACACACCCTGATCTTTCCATTCTTCTTTGGCGCCACAACTATGGGAGATAGCCATGTCACCTCATTAATAGGCTTAATATCCAATTCCTCTCTTTCACCTGTCTTGCATAGTTTGGATTCATGCGATATCTCTGTTGTATAACAGGTACTGCATCTTTCTTCAAATTTATCTTGTCTGATCATTCACTTCCTGATCTTCCATCACCTTCTTTTTTTGTTGCAGCTTATCAATTTGATTGGACACCTTCTTCCTTACCACTTCCTGGTCTTCCCACTTTATAGGCCCTTTAGCCTTCGATCTAGTTACTACTAAAGCTTCTACTGTTTCCCCTTTTTCACAATCTTCAACAATCATACATTTAGAACAATCACATTGTAGATCATACACCTCAGATATTTGACTTACCAGGTTTATTTGTGCCGAATCCTCTTCTTGTTGCTCCTGCTCTGCCCATCTCCTGGAATTAAAACATTGTAGATCATACACCTCAGATATTTGACGTACCAGGTTTATTTGTGCCGAATCCTCTTCTTGTTGCTCCTGCTACTGCCCATCTCCTGGAATTAAAACATTGTAGATCATACACCTCAGATATTTGACGTACCAGGTTTATTTGTGCCGAATCCTCTTCTTATTGCTCCTGCTACTACTGCCCATCTCTTGGAATTAAAGCATTACTCCTGCTTTCAATTTCTAGATTATGTATCATTTCCACCAAGATTGCATTGGCTTGTGCTGGGGGTTGCTACTGCTGCCCTTGCTGGGGTCCTTGGCCTCTGTTACCTTCATTGTATCTAATCACAAGTCTTCCTCTCTCTTCTCTATGTTTGCACCATAATTCACAAGCATGCCCAATTCTGTGGCCCTCCTTGCTACAGTAATCACATTGTAGGACTCCCTGAGGTCCCCTTTGATTCCCTTGTTGGCCGTGCCAATTTTGTCTCGGGAAAAATGGTCTTGCCGACCTATTATATGGTGCATTCTGATTTGCAGGTAGTACTGGATAAGCTTCAACAACTAGCTGTTGTGGCACCCGATTAACTACATTTGGAGGAACTTTACCCCTATAATTAGGGTTTTACCAACATGCCACTATAAGATGACCTTCCTTTTCACAAATGTGACAATACTGCTTCTCCTTAGATTGGAATGTTGTATACCCCAAACTTTTAAGTTGTTCGAGGATCTTTTTCTCCATTCCTCCTTTTCCTTTCTTTTCCTTCTATGTTGTATACCCCAAACTTTTAAGTTGTTCGAGGATCTTTTTCTCCATTCCTCCTTTTCCTTTCTTTTCCTTCTCTGCTCTTTGATTTGTCCTACTAGAAGTCTTCTTCTTGCTATGCTTCTCATCCTCTGAGTCCCCGGATGATTTATCCTCTGACTCTTCCCCCTCACTTTCCGATTCTTCATCTGTCATGTTGTCCGATTCTGATGCATCCTTTCTCTTTTCTTTCTTCTTTCTTCCTCTGACTCTTCCCCCTCACTTTTCGATTCTTCATCTGTCATGCTGTCCGATTCTGATGCATCCTTTCTCTTTTCTTTCTTCTTTCTTTTGACTATACCCAACCTTTTCTCTACTCTAGATGCAGCTGTCACCAGGTCATCAAAACCACTTGCTATGTCCACATTGGCCACAACACTCTTCAAATTCTCCCTCAGTCCTTTGACAAAATAACTAGCCAACATTTCGTCTGAAGGTTTTTCATTTCCCTGAAATCTTGCAGTCAACCCTCTAACCTTCTGTGCATAATCCTCAACTAACATCCCCTTCTAGTCCATGGCCTTTATCTTTTTAAGTATATCAGTAGGAGTTTTCTCCTTTCTGAATCTAGCCAAGAAAGCATCATTTAATGCATTAAAATTTGCAAAATGTGCAAGGCCATATTGGCTAAACCAGCTCATAGATGTCCCCTCCAAAGTTGTTGCAAAAGTTGCTGCAAACTACTGTAGTTTCACCGGATCTCCATACAAGGTGGGATATCCACTTGCTTGCCATCGGGTCTCAAATTGAGCCATGTGATAGTCTGGATCCTCCCTGGACTTTGCCCTAAATTTGGCAGCCCGTACCTTGGGATTAGGTGGTGCCGCAGCCATAGCGGCTACTTTAAGTGGTTGCCTAACTTTAAGTGGTTGCCTAACTTTAGGCTTAAGTTTACCTTGAAATGGGTCAAATTGCAGTTTTCGCTTGCTTCTTGCAGGTTTTCCTATTAAGAGCAGAGTTCCTACAAATTGATGCACATGCTTTCTTGCAAGTTCTTGATTAAGGTTTACCTCATTCGATACTTGCCTTTGCAGAAACTCTGGTGTGACCTCCGGTTGGCCACCTGCTTTGCAGATCCAAATCGTCATCTTCACCCTACGTCCCTTGCCCCACTTGGGTCGTCAAATCCGCACTCATCTTCTCCCATTGGAAATAATTGCTCCTTATAGCCAAACAGATCTTTTTTTAATTCTTGCGCCCGTGTAAAATAAACTTTTGCCTTCTTCTTTTCCCCGTCTGACATTCATACAACACTCGTGCAATACATCACAATCACTACTCTCCCTATAATAACTACCCATACCCTAATACTACAGAAGGCGTCTCTAGATATGCGAAGCCTGCAGGATCGCCAATGTGTACGAGGGTGTGAAATACCCTATACTTGTAACCCTAAACATAGAAAGACCATATTTTCAAGAATTTGACCTAACCCTAATTTCTCTCACAATGCACATAGATCTGAATATCCACCACTCATAGTAATTCCACCACATCATAATTAATCTAATAACATATCATGAACATCATCACAGGACATTAATCAGAAATAGGTGAAACAATGGAACTGGAGGGAAGACTCTGATTATATTCAATGGCATTGTGCTTGACCCAAAACATGCGACTACAAAAGATCTCTATCTATCTATCTATATCCTGAACATCTGAGTACGCCTCCATATATGCTCTAAGCATGGCGTCTTCCTATATCACATGACATTCACATGACTTGTAATTATCAGTTATAGCCGCTTTTACATCATACATGCCACTATATTGGATATTCCACCTAGTCGGATATTCCACTTAATATCGGGTATTCCACCTAGTGCCTAAAGACTAATCTGTTAAGGTTCAACAGTCAGTGTGACAATGGGCATGGAAGTATTCCAAACTGTGAATTCTACTACCTTGTGCTGTCCACGACAATAGAAACATTCAAGTGTCTGCTTAAATGCTTCCTAAGCAGTTTCTACCCTTTGGACTGTTTTTGCTTGGGGTACGGGAGATGGAGGTTTTGAGTTAATTGTAGATGAATTGGGACATTGGGGTGTGTTGTGACCAAAGGTTTTGCAGTATATGCAGTGAAGAAAACTAGGCACCTTGTACGCACAATGGGGATTGGGATGGATGTAGTGATTGCAATGCACACAAGGCATTTTGCCCATTACTTAGAGAGGCATTAAGAATGTTTGGTTTTGAGGGAGCTCATCCTTTCTTGGAGATGTCCGTTCAAATCTTTTAAGCACGGCTGTGTAGAATTCACAGAATAACAATTCCAAAATCAAATTTTCTTTAGCCATTGCTTCACTTGGTTTAGATGAGGAATATCTCGTATTGTGATCATCCTCCATCATGTTGTCATCTAAACATATTGCTTCTTTACAACATTGATTGAATGTTTCTGGATTGGATACAATGATCAAGTTGTGTAAGATGTATTCTTTATATGAGAAAAAGGCGCCTACTTCATGAGGGGAGATCCCCACAATAAGGTGTCAAAATTCAGTTTTTAATTCCTTTCTTTGGTCCTTAGTCCACTCTTCATCTTATGTGAGCATTTACTCATTTTTGGGGGGGTTTTTCTTTTATTCTTCAATTTATCTCCTCCCTACATTTGGATTAATCTTATTGGTCCAGAGGAACCTTAATTGGACCATAATCCAAAAATTTTTGAAAATCTGGAACCCTTAGGCTAAGGTCCTTTATACCTATTTTTAATTAATTCCAATTACACATTGGAAAGTTCTTTTTGAATTTCTGTTTCAAGGGAAACCATTTTAGACACTAGGAGGATTATTATATCCAAAAATATCTCAATTTTGAATTACCTCCCTCTAGACATTTTCTCTCTCCAGGCCAAAACAGGGTAAAATAGGATCTTTCTTTTATTTCAGAGAGGGGAATAATTATAAGATCAGAAGGGGAGGTTCTTACACCTGCACACCTCAAAAGCTAGAGGAAGGAATCTTACAAAAATGGCTCTTGCAAGGCTGAAGATAGTAGAAACAACCAGAGTGGCATGGAGAAATCACTACGAGACAAATCGTCTGGATCAAAACACTCAGACATGGAATGATCTCAAAATTTACCTAAGGAAGAGATTCTGTCCTCTCGGCTTTTTTAAAACCAAGATGAACAAGTTCCTAGAGTTAACCCAAGGGAGTAGAACTATTAAAGTGTATCACCAAGCGTTCGCTCTCCTCCTCAAATACTCGCCACCGCTAGATGAAGAACAGCTGATGGCCAGGTTTATTCGGGGATTGAACGAACCTTTGAATATCCTAGTGAAGAATGCCAAGCCAATTTCCATGGCCGAAGCAGTGCGGTGGCGAAGGATTTCGTCAAGGCCTTTGATGTCAAGGTCTCGCCGCCGAAGCCAGCACCATCATCTTTCAAAAGATTTCTAGCTCCAGAAGGTGATTCCAACCTTCCACCGCCTAAGAGACAACAAGGTCAAGCTCTGAGTATGGAAAGTTCTAGAATGGAGGAAAGGTCCCTTTCTCGGATCTCAATTCCCTGGAATTCAACTTTAGAAGTTCCACCCTTGAACAAAGAAGTAAAATGCTATAACTATCAAGGATTTGGACATCACAGTATGGATTGCCCAACTCCTTTTGGATCAAGGTTTTCGGGGCAGGGAAATCAGGGACCAAGATTCCAGACTACAGCTTCTTCCTTCCAGAGTAATCAGGTTCCTTTTCGACAAAATCAAGGAAATCCCCGAGGTAGACCCTCTAACCAACCTGCAGTTTCAATCCAAAGTAATGCAAGACCTCTACCTCTCATAATAGGGGAAGTCGAAGAGAGATGTTCCCAAATCGGCCATCCACTTCCAAGGCAGTAACGTTGGAAGAAATTGAAGAAGAAGAAGAAGATGAAAGAGATCATACTCCACCTGCGAGATGAGGACATCTCGCATTTTTCAAGTGGGAGAGAATGTAAGATTCCTCCTCAGCCTGAATAATGAATAAGCCTTTACCTCAATACCCTGTAATCATTCCCTGTTTTTGAATACAAGAAAATATTATTTTTCCCTTGTTTTGTCTAGTGAGATAAAATTTTCTAGAGAGTGGTAAATTAATATTGAGATATTTTTAGATATATAAATTCTACAAATATCAAAAATATGTTTCCTTGAAACATAAAATCAAAATAAATTTTCCAAGGTGCAATTGGAATTAATTAAAAATGATTCAAAAGACCTTAGCCTAAGGGTCAAGATTTTCTGAAAATTTTGGATTATGGTCCAATTTGTTGAAAAATACAAGTGAATAGGGTGTGTGTGGGAACAAGCTCTTGGATAGAGGCTGTAAAAGAGGAGATGTAATTGTAAAAGAACTTGTGAAAAGGTGAGAAGAATCTACTGGGAGAGAATAATGGGTAGCATGAGGGAATTTAGGAGTGTGGAGATATTCTGGGAGATATTCAGGGAAAAGAGAAGAGGTGGAGAGAATCAGGCAAGAGGTGGAGATATTATGGGAGTGAATCATGGAGAAATCAATGGGATTTGATGCTTGATGTAAACTCTATAAATTGAGGCATAGCCCTAATGAGAATTTGCTGGTTTTTGAGTATCCATGCCTACATTAATCTATTTGCTAATTATTCACTAATTACATCTTAATCATTTGCTAATCACTTTGTTAATGATGTTGATTCTAGTGTTTGATCCACCATAGCTCATCATTATGCTCAAATTTCAACACAATTGAGGTTCCTATGAAGACCAATAAGATTAATCCAAGTGTTGGGATGAGATAAATCCAATGAATAAAAGAAAATACCCAAAAATGAGTAAATGCTCACATAAGATGAAGAGTTGACTAAGTACAAGATTTATTAGTTAAAAATTATGAAATATTACTTAAAAAATGAGATATTTTGGAGTAATCATACCATTTTGACACCTTGGTAAGGAAAGGGGGAGCCTTCAATGAGGTGCCTATTTCACATGTGTGGAGGAGTTTTAAACTCAAAAATAATAAGATATTTTTATCTCTCCTCTCTCTTGGCTCAAACCAAATCAAAAAGCGAGCCAAACTAGTCCAAATCTTGTCCAAATTCAGCCAAACTGAAGCTGGAAAATTCTAGAACTTAGTTGGACTCAGTTAGTGGCCTCCCTCACCTATAAATAGACCCTCATTCTTTTGTATTCTCATCTGTGAAGAACTAGACCATGCCATTATTACTTTAAAATAAGCATATTTTCTATTATCCTCTAAAAATCCTCTACAAATGGGAGAGATTGGAGCTTCTCTCTCTCTTCAACCTTCCTTGGAGTCTTCATCAACATACTAAACCAATTGATTGGTTGGGGGCCTCTCCTTAGACTAAAGAATCAAGAAAAATAAGAGGTAAAGTGTGACTTTATGGTCTTTTTCTTAATCTCTAAATGTTTCTCACTTCTCAACCCCTCTCAAGCTTGAGAAGTATTCAATTAAATGGCTCTTTAATGCAATTGAAGCTCTCTAATGAATTTTAGTAATTAAACACAAAGTTTACATTTATGCTTAAATTAAAATATTTTTTTAAGCATATCTCTCTCCCCCCCAAAGAATGGTCATTCCTATGACCAATTCTATATTCAAATGATGCTTCTCATGAAGCAATTCTCAAATCTAAAAGTAATTTCTATGCTTGTCAAATTAGAGGCCAAAGAAGTGTCTTTTTAATGCTTTTAAGCTATTTAAATTATGCAAAACTTAGGAATCAAGTCCATAATTGGATATTGATCCAAATGATAGTTATTCTATCATATTATATTACTAAAACTTTATGCTTTCAAAATTATTAAAAATTATCAGTAGTAATAGCAGCGGAGCAATGGCAAAATTTTTAAAAAATTAACACATAAATCAATTTCATGCATAATATGAAAAGAGGACTTCCTACCATATTCTAGGATTAATCATCCTAGGTTAATTGAATAATTCTCATCATAACCATGGAAAATTTGATTCTTAATGTTTATGCATAAATAGCTAATTAGAAAAAGAGAAATTTCTAGTAATTCATTTTTATGATAAAAGAGAAATTCCCATGACAATAGAAATCCATGTATTCCAATGAGGAAAGAGAAAAATTTGAAATACTAAAACAATGGATATTTTATTAAAGAAGAAAATTTAGTTAAATTTATTTTTATGCATAGATAAATTTAAATTATCAAAGAGGAATTCCCACCATATTTGGAATTCAATCATTTAAATGAGAAAAGTGGAATTTCTAGCATAATGGAATTAATGGAGATTTTTATTTAATTTTTAAGAGAAAATTTAGTTAAATTTATTTTCTTTCTTAGATAAATTTAAATGATAAAAGATAAATTTCCACCATAATTGGAATTCAATCATTTAAATGAGAAAAGTGCAATTTCTAGCATAATGAAATTAATGGATATTTTTATGTAATTTTTAAAAGAAATTTTAGTTAAAATTATTTTATGCATGTATAAATTTAAATGCTAAAAGAGGAATTCCCATCATATTTGAAATTCAATCATTTAAATGGAAAAAGAAGAATTCTTGGTATATTTGGAATATTGAATATTTTTATTAAAGAAAAGAGGAATTTTAGATAGATTTATTTTATGATAAAAGAGGAATTTCCATGACATTGGAATGCAAATAATTAAATGCAAAAGAGGAATTCCCATGATATTTGAGGTCCAAGAAATTAAATGGGAAAAAGAAAATTTTTTAGTATAATTCAATTTATGATCAAAAGTGGAAATATGGGTAGAATTGATTTTTGTAAATCCCATGAATTCTTTTATTCAAAAGAGGAATATTGAATATAATTCAATTGAGAAATTAAGAAAGAATATGGAAATAGTCGTCGAGAAAAAGAACCTTTATCTAGGCCAAGCAATTGGCAAAATTTTAGAAAAAGTCTCATTATCAGTAGTATCGAAGTTAAAAAAGCTACTAAATGGGATGCGATAGGATGTGAATGGATGCGATAAGATGTAAATGGGATGTGATAGGATGTGATAAGATGTAAATGGGATGCGATAGAATGTGAATGGATGTGATAAGATGTGGATGGGATGTGATAGGATGTGGTGTAATGAAAATGAATGTGGATGAGATGTGGATGTGTATGTGAAAGAATGGATGTGGATGTGTATGTGAATGAATGTGATGTGATATAAATATATGTGGATGCAAAGTGAGAGATGTGAATCGGGATAGATGTGAACGAATGAGATGTGAGGTGAAATGGATGTGATGTGATGTGGATCGGGGTAGATATGAATGGATGAGATGTGAATGAATGTGATGTGATGAGATGTGGATATGGGTAGATACGAGTGGATGAGATGTGATGAGTATAAATGTGGAAAGATGTGATGAGATGAAAAATGATGTGATTGGATGAAGGACGATGGGAATACATATGATTGGAACTAGATTAAGTAATGTGGATTGATGTGGAACAATGTGGAAAGATGAGAGTTCATTATAGAAACTGTATTTATGACCTGTTTTTTAACGACTATTTTATGTCAAGAATGCTGGGGAAGCACTTTTGACCGTCTTGTGAATGAGGTCGTGGAGACCTAACTAATAAAGTTGCAACAGCTGATGGAGAGTCAATGGAGGATGTCTCGCATAGCAAGGTCGTCAGCCGAGGTCTTAACCATGGACATGTGGTGAGCGTTCTGGTTGCCAATGATGCCATAGGTACACCGATGAAGGAATGATTGGAAATTAGAATTCAACCGGATATTTTGGAGGATTATGATCATTGATACTATGGTTTTGTTAAAAGATTGTTTTAAAGTCAGCTGAATCTGTGAAACAGGCAATTTCGTATTGGGTGTGTAAGTGGTGTGACTATCTTGAAGTTTGCTTGAAGCGCCGGCTGGTGGGGGGCATGGGAACTCTTTTCCATGGTACCCAAATTCCTAATTGGATCCCATCACTACAGTGGTTGGGGCTGTTGGCTAACCCATGGGACTGGATGGGGTTAGGCTAGACTGATGGATCCCTAAAATGAGACTCAATTCTGTTATGGTACGATAGATGAAGCAAATCCCAGATAGTAATTGTTCTATGGAAAAGAATCAACGGCTGTGCCTCTCGATGAGGAAAAAAGCGTTGGTCTCTATGATCCAAGTGCAAGTTTCTTCCTTGATCTGACCAAGTGATTTACAGGTTCGATCGGATCAATTTGGTCAGTGATGACCTCGACTACGTTAGAATAAAATATCATGGAGGGATCGCCCGTGCTTTCTGGGTGAGGGAAGTTTTTCCGGGTTCGATTTTGGAAGAACCGAGGGATTAGTCTCTTGTCCGGATATCCGTGGGGCGAGGCCCCACGTGAGAGGCCCTGCCCCACGCAATAAGTGCTACTTCCGCTGCTAGCACCCTCGAATTCATTGTGGAGGGGGCAGGGATCTTTCACAACTTAAACACATATTCCATGAATTGCTTTGAAACCATAGAACCCATATGTGTGACCTTCGTGTGAATGAAATGGGCTGCCTTCGTCAACCGATTCACCCTTTCCTTGTGAGAGGAGGCCCCATAGTAAAATCCATAGCTATGTGAGTCCACTTGCCATTGGGAATGGGCAAGGGTTGTAGAAAACCACAAGGATTATGAGTGGGGTCTTTGTTGCGTTAACAAGGCATACATTTGGAAACAAAGGCATTCATATCCTTCCACATGCCATTCCAATGAAAGCTCTTCCTCACTTTGTCATAGGTCTTCAAAATCCCTAAATGCCCTGCCATTGGGGAATAATTCATCTCTTTAAGAACTTTTATCTTATAGCTTGAGTTGGGAACTAGATACACTCTACCCTTATAGTATAGAAGACCATTTTGCAACCAAAAGTGAGGCAAATCTTCATGTGACCCATGCCGTAAGTTTTCTATCATGCTAGTAGCCACCTCATCATTCAAATACTCCTCTTGTATGTCCATGTACCAATCATGGTGCACTTCTAAAATTGATATAAGTGTACAAGCCCACGTTCTAGACAAAGAATCGGCCACACCACAATGTCTTTGCCTTTTGGATATGTCATAATATGGAATGTTGCCAACCATCTGTTTTGCTTGGGTGAAAAAGTGTTTTGAGACATAAAGTATTTCAATACTCTATGATCACTCCTCACATAGAATTGGATACCATAGATATAATGATGCCATTTCTTGATTGCATGCAAAATGGTAATCATTTCTTAATCATACACATGCATAGCTACATCCTTCTCATTCAAATTATGACTCTCATAGGCAATAACTCCATAATCTTGCTACAAAATAGCCCCAACTCCTCTATCACAAGCATCCACTTACATGGTAAATGGTCTGGGCATAGTAAGATAGGGGTCGAGGTAAGAAACCTCTTGATCTCTTCAAAATGCTTATTGGCTGCTATCGCATCCCAAAAGAATACCTCCTTCTTGAGTTTATCAGTGAAGGGTGCCACCACTTGTGCATACTTCTCAATGAATCTTTTATAGAAAGAAGATGAACCCAATAATCCTCTTAATTAACTAGTATTTTCTGGTTTTGGCCAATTTCTCACACATTACACCTTGGGATTAACCTTTATGCCATCCTTGCTCACAATATGCCCAAGGTATTCCACCTCACTAGCCATGAAAGTGAATTTACTTTCCTTTGTATATAATCAGTTGGCTCTTAATGCATCCAACACTTCTTTTACATGTTACAAGTGATCATTCATGTTCTTGATATACACCAAAATATCATCAAAGAATACAAGCACCGATTTGAACAAGGATGGTTGTAGCACCTTGCTCATCAACACTTGAAATGTAGTGGGTGCATTGCATAACCCAAACGTCATCACCATAAAATGGAAGAGACCCCTTTCGGTCTTGAATGTAGTTTTGTACTTATCTCCCTCCTTCATGCAAATTTTATGATTACTCGATCTCAAATCAATATTAGTAAAAACACTTGCACCTTTGAGATCATCATAGATCATCAATCCTAGGTACCTATTCTTGATTGTGATCTTGTTGAGATCCCTATAGTCAATGCACATCCGAAAAGATCCAACCTTCTTCTTCACCAACAAGATGGGTGAAGTAAATGGTGATTGACTACGCTCAACCCATCCCATTTCTATGATCTCCTTAACTTGCTTTGCCACTTCATCCCTCTCTACTTTGGGAAGGCGGTATGGAGGTTTGTTCACTAGATTTTGTTATGATAAGACTCTTGAGCCTATGCTTCTTTTCGACATGAAGATGAAAGATATTCTTGAAATCCCTCCTTTGAGGGAAAATGTCAAGGTCACATATGTGATAGATGTCACTCATTCTCATGACATACAGATCAATTCACAAACTAGAGGCAACCAAGCTAGAGCTGATGCAGAGAGATGGAAGAGGGATGCTAATGCAGCCTATTGAAGATGCATGTCAAGTGATTACACATAATAATGTTGAATCACTATGTATATTAGGCCCCTCCTTTTAAGTTAGACTTTGGATAGAAAAAAATCCACAATACTTTTCTTTTAATATGGAGGAGATTCAGATTCTTTCAAATCTGCACAATGATGTCAATGATAAAGTTTTACTGTTCCAAGGTTTGTTATATCCTTGTTATCATCTTGATTTTAAAGTATTTTGCTTGCTTAAAGTGATTGATATAATGTTATTTTGTTATGTAGCCTGGTTTTATAAAATCTCCCCTCATAGGTTCAAGAGAAATTTTATATTGTAGATTCCCTCCTTTCAGTTATTCTGACCTCACAGCAAACCTCCCTTGTGGATGTATACCCATGGTTTAGCTCCATTAATTTTGACATAGCTTAGCTCCTCCTATAATGGCATATCATCAAGAGTAAGTGATATGCATTATTAGTATAATGATATTGATTTGCTTTAAATATTTTATATATTTTTTCCCTTCCCTTACTTCTCCTATGCTTAATTGCCTTCTATAGTTCACATTAGAGTTTGTTCGCTTACGATATGGAATCGAAGCATTGTTACTTTGCAAATTCAATCAAAGGCTATGGCACTGTTAGACAGTAAGTCTACACAATCATTTTTGATAGAGAGAGAGAGAGAGACAGAGAGAGAGAGAGAGAGAGAGAGAGAGAGAGAGAGAGAGAGAGAGAGAGAGAGAGAGAGGCTTTTAGTATTTATAACTATGAAGTTACGTGCAGTTCAATTAGTATTTATAACTATGAAAGTATGCTATGTGGCTTGGGAAGTGGAAGGGGAAGCTTGATGTTCTCAAGGCGGTGAAGTGGAAGTGGAAGCCGCAGTTGTGTTTGTCATGGAGGGGAAGATTTTGTTTGTGCTTCTTCCGTTTGTGCAGTTTGCCCCTTAGATCCTTCAGCATCCAAAATATTGATTACTACCCTATTAGTCAGTGGTTGCCGATTCAGTGATGGCCATAGACGTGGCTGTGGTGGCAGTTTGACGAATGCAACTGGGACATGAGGAGGCCGATCTTGAATATTGTTTATAAAGTTCTCAATTGTTTGGGCCCTAAACAAGTACAAATCCAAATCCATGTAACCTGACAATGACGAATTCTATTCGAAAAGTGAAAAATCAAATATGCACCATCAAAGAATGAAGAAGGAAGGAAACTAAGATCATTTCCAAAAAAAGGTGTGTGCTTACCGTTCCTGAGGGCAATTCAAAAATAGAGTGTAGCAATAACATTGTGTTGTAGCACACTCTCCACCCATAACTATGGCCATCAAGACTGCTTAGGGACTGCATTTCATGAATGATGTCCCGTCTAACAACTCGTGGTCCTGGGTGATGGCCTCAAGACTGCTTATAAAATTTATAATTGAACTGCACTGGTACATCTCTGTACTTTTAGTGCCAGCTAACCCCTTATTCACATCATCACTCACAGGGGGGATTTGTAGCCATATTTGGTAGTGATGTGTGTGAACACACTAGGACCGGTCGGGGCACTTTTTCTCTTTAGAAGACTTTTCCCCCTGTGCTAGTATACACCCATCTTGGGGTATACTTATCATCTTTGTATAGCACGCATTCATTATCTATCTATTATCTCATTGTGTGCTCTCTTGAGCTTCTCCACTTTGTGTGTGTGTGCGCATTCATCCCATGTGTGCAAGCATCCTCAACATGGTTGGAGGGTGCGATTTGCACTGAATGCAAGCCATCAAGAAAATGATCAAAACCCTTCACCATAGTGTCCATAATATCTTGCATGATTGTCATCATTGCTTTCATTTTTGGATGCAATGGTGCCACTTGTCCCCACTATCATTTGAAAGCTGTTTGGCTTGCATGATCGGCTTCAAGAACATTGTCATTTGGCTATTGTGCAAGTTCATCCACATGTGCTTCATCATTATTTTTCTCCTCCATAAGAATTTGTTGCAATTACGCTTCAGGAGCGCTTCGGATGGGCGTCCTCGGTTACCCATAGTACTTACTTGCAAACACCAAAATGGTTGTAACTTGAGCCTCTGTCGATATCAGAATTGAAAACTTTTTGGTTCAAAAGGAAGCTACCAAATAGCTCTTTCAAGCTATGCAATTGGCCCCAAAATAGCCCGTCCATTTCGGACTGGATTAGGGTTTTGTACCCTGCCCCTGTAAGCGGTCAAAGCTACCACCAAAAATATTGATTTGGTCGTAATTTGGCCAAACAAAATCCAAATTTGGTGAGCTTTAGCTTGCTGCCTCCACAATGATGAGAGGAATGTGTGTATCAGCTGGATCACACTTTCCACATGTGATATACCTCTTTGTTTTGGGATTTGTGCCACATGTCCACTTTATAGTACCACTCAAATGAACTCCGATCAGGTTGTTCTTTATGTTGATATTGTTGGGAGTTTTCCAGTGACCTTTTGTTGTGTCAAGAAACAGTAGTTGTGTAGATGCTTCTTGGTTTGCCACTAGAGATGTGCTCCAGGTTTCGTGTTTATTAAGCTTATTAAGAGAGAGGTGTGAATATGCATTGCATATAAGATCTATAGCATTTGGTTTACTGGCATGCATAAGGTTGCTTGAGGTTGTGATGATAATGGCAACATGTATAGCTTTGATCTTGTTGATATCGGCACAGTTGGGAAATTACTAGCAACAGAACATTGTGAGAACCTTTGTGTGACGTGGGAACAGGGGCTAAGGCCACTTTAATCAAATGTGTTGTTACTAATGTCTAAGCCTTAGCCAAGGCTTAATTGGCAAGGTGGCAGCTGCCAACAAACTCGTAGGAAGCCCTACAAATGTGGAAGCTGGATCTGGAAACTACATGAGAAGCATGGAAAGCCCATGAAGGAAAGCTTTAGCAAGTGGCATGCCTCTGAGAATAGAAGAAAGGTGGGGAGGCTAGAAGCGATGAGTCGCTTGCATCATATTTAGATGAGAGTGCTATCTAGGAGAGGGTTGCTTGTCCAAAAACCAGGGGGAGCCAGCACTTTGATCGTGTAGGACAACCAACCTGTGAAGAGAGTGAGAGGGAAGATCAAAGGGAACTGTTCTTGTGTGTAGTGAAGATTTCTTGTGGAATAAGTGGTACTTGGTGAACTGCAAGCAAGCCTATTCCAGACCTATTTCGGGCAAATATTTGTTTGTGATAAAGCTATCAAGGTATTACTTATTGCAGCTCAAATTAGGGTGGATCATGGGCAACAAAAAGGTGATTATGCTTTGGTAATATCTCCTATCAAGTTCAGAATTTCTTCAGAAAGGCATTATAACTCTAGGCATAAACTCAAGATGTGAAGCTTTTCTTGTGGGTCTTGCTACAGTTTGTGTGGTATTGGGGGTCTTCCTCATACCATGTCTCATAATCCATGTTTCCTCTTACATATGGTGATACAAGATTGTGAGCTATGTGTCTGTGTTGCTGAAATACATAAGCTGTTTATGTCCAAAATCCTTGTATATCTCTGCAAAACAAGTATTAAGTTGTGATGTGTGTGAGTGATTGGGGTATGCTTTAAACAAGGGATGTATGCCTAGATGCAGGTTTTGGTGTTTTGAAGCTCTTTTATCAGTCAAAACAAGACTTGTATCGCTTGGGTCATTATGAGTTGGATCTATGAGGTAAATGATGGATTGGAGTTGTTGTTAAGCCATGGTGTTGCCTTGTAGACATATGGGTGTGGCTGTTGCTCCATTGATGCTCTTAAAATGAAGGCATTTGAATGTTTGCCTTAATCAGTGAGACGAAGACCATGTGCATTCTTGCTGCCCCAAAGAAATGAGAAGATTTTGAAGAATTGAATGAGAAAATTAGGGTTTATGATTGAATCAAAGTTTTGTGCCCAATTGCATGTTACATTCGGGATGAATTTTGGTAGCATCCCCTTTATATTTAGAGTCAAATCTCAATATCGAAGAGTGCCCTTATCTATTTGCAACAATCCAATGCCAATAGCCAAGTGTTTGCCCAATCATTTGGCATCAAAACATATCATGTATAGGCATCCCAATGTCATGTAACAATACATGTAGCCCTTGCAATTTGCAATACCAAAAGTTTGTCGGTGTAGGAAGTTGTCGTCGATATGACGAGATTTGTTCTTGCCAATCTCTTGGCCAAGCCTTCCTACCCTCTTACCAAGTTTCACTCCATGAGGCAAGAGTTGGGGCCATTTTTTCACCACCACTGAGTACCTAATCCCTTTTTGTACAGATTTACCAAAGCACTCACGACACAAAAGGTTCAACACACACTCCCGTTTAGCCACTCCACCTAGTGCCAAAGGTATAGTAGATTCTAATTTCTTGATGAAATTACAATATGATTAATTACATGGGATAGGATAAGAGCTGCTTGCATGATTTGCATGGGATAGGGTAAGTCGCTTGCATGATTTGCATGGGATAGGGTAAGAGTCACTTGCATTATTTGCATGCACTTATGCTCATTTAACCCCATTCTTCTTAGCATCTGCTCATACTCTTTTCCATCACCAAATAGCTCCCAAGCATCACAAAGCACATATAATAAGCAAGTAAATCAAGTACATGAGCTCATTTCATCTCTTGGCATCACATAGTCATGTCATAGGTCATTGCATAGCATGTAGATGGCTATGAATGGCAAGTAGAGTATCTAAATAACATGTAATCAATTATGTAGCATCTCCAATGGCATGCATGTAGCCATAGAAGCTATTAAATGCATTAGATTGATTGAAAATGATTAAAATCCCCCAATCTATTTAATTAGGGTTTTCTCAATACCAAGTATGAATGCATGAGTAAGCATTATGACACCATTGAAGCATTCCATAGCACATAGGCATGGTCAATAGCATGTGCAAATGATAAATTTTATGAAATTAGGATTTATTTGAAGAAAACTCCAAATCAAGTGATAGGCATGAAGAATCCATCAAATCTTGCAAGAAATGGATGTAGAAACTCACGGGAAGCAAGATGGAAGCTTCAATGCTTGAAACTTTATGCACTTTATGGTTCTAGAGGATCTCTAGCACCTTGCACACTCTAAATTAGGGCACAAGCTTCGAGCACATGGTAGCTAACTTCTTTGGCTACAAGCCCATCAAGAAAACGCAGGGTTTGATGCTTCTTTTGGTATGTTCCACCATGTTCATTTCCCAATGAAAAGCACATGATCTCACTTTGCCAAATCAATTTTTTCCTAGGGTAAGCATTGTACACAATTCTGAGTGCAAGCCAATTAGCACTGGCCTCATCGGCCATAAATCCTCAGAATTTTAGTATTGGATAATCATTCTTTAACATCTGTGCATTCAGCATTCTCCAAAACTCCACTTGTGCCTCTTTATGATCACATTTAAATTCACATGTTGTAATTATAAGAAGTTCCTGAATGAAAGGATCATAAATGTGGGCTATCATTGTTGACCAACCTTTCACATGATGCATATGATCAAAATGTATCCATTTCTCTCCCAGGCTTCCTCCTGGATGCATACTATTAACTAGATCAACCCTAGAATTGGGTATAATACTAGACATCTTTTAAAAATGGGGTTGGCTATCTACTCCCAATTGCCCAGGGAATATTATGCTTTGTAAGAAAGGATACTTACACCTTCTCTTCAACTCAAGCAATGAGTCCAAATGTGTGTCACCCCTATGTATATCTCTTCTTAAAAATTTCACAACCCTTTGAAATCTTCTTCTTTGAACCAAAGGTTTAATTAATTCTAGTACCTCTTGAAGGTGATGAGTGTCATCTAATTCCTCCAATGTTTCATCATTATTTGCCAGTAGCATCCCTATCATCAAGTCCTTTGTAACATGGGATGGGCATGGAGCGGGTTTTTTTTACAACCACTCTCTCTATACCCATGTCTTCTCTTTCTTCTCCCCTCCTCCCTACTCCCAGCCCCAGCCTAGCCCCTCCCCCCCTCATGCTCTCTCTCCCCCTCCAACCCACAACAACCAACATGCTCTCCCTCTACACACTCTATCTCTCTCCCTCTCTTTCTCTTCCTCCTTCATCACACACCCTCATGCTCTCTCCCCCTCCAACCCACTGTAACCACCAACACGCTCTCCCTCTACACACTCTATCTCTATCTCTCTCCCTCTCTTTCTCTTCCTCCTTTAACACACATCCTCATGCTCACTCCACCTCTATCTATCCCCCCCCCCTCTCTCTCTCTCTCTCTCATTGCCACCATATGCTCTATCCCCCTGTCTAGCCCTCGCCCTCTCTCTCTCTCTCCATGCCCTCCCTCCCTCTCTCTCTCTTTCTCCCTCTACACACTCTCTCTCTCCCTCTCTTTCTCATCTCTCCTTCAACACGCACCCTCATTCTCTCTCCACCTTTGTCTATGTGAGACCCCCGCCCACTCTGAGGGTGCTAGTGGCGGAAGCAGTGTCGGAAGCAGTATCACCCTCTCGCACGAGGTAGGGATCCACACTCGGGGCCTCGCCCATGGATGTCCGGACAAGAGACTAGCCCAACGGTTCCTCCGAAATCGAACTCGAAAAAACTTCCCTCACCCGGAAGGCACAGGCGATTCCACCAGGAAAATCATCTAACGGGAGAATTGATCTAACAAGTCAAAGTCTTAACTAACCAAACTGATTCGACCAAACCCAAAAGTCACATGGCCAGATCAAGGAAGAGACTTGCACTTGGTCCATAGAATCACCACTTTTCCCCCCCTTTAGTGAGGCACAGTCTCACTGATTCCCTCCAACAGAACAAGGTCTTCCTAGGACTTAATCTAACTAACGTAACTTAATTGTAACTATTTGTATCGCAAGAATCCCCCGATCCAGCCGACCCATGGGTTAGCCAACCACCCACCAACCCACTGCATTGGTGGGATTACTTTATAAAAATTTGGTTATGTTTTACCCGGGTACTGAGAGGAAAAGAGTTCCTAGGCCCCCTAGCCGGCGCTTCAAGCAAAATTCAAGGTAGTCATACCACTTACACACCCAATATGAAATTGCCATTTTAATAGATTTGGCTGTCATTAAAACAATCTTTCAATGAAACCATAGTATTACTTATCATACCACTTACACACCACTCACACCCAATATGAAATTACCATTTTAATAGATTTGGCTGTCATTAAAACAATCTTTCAATGAAACCATAGTATTACTGATCATAATCCTCCAAAATATTGAGTCAATTGTTTTACAAAATAATATCATCTGGACTCTCCGTTGAAGACCAGCTGGTCAACCAACGAGATCCAATATCAGAATTCAGTTCACAAAAGTAATTCCTTCCAGTTCATTCGTATCTTCCTCGACGTACGCATGGGTGTCCTAGCAACCGCGAGCCCATGCATCACCTGGTTAGAACCCTCTAGGATCCTACTTAGGTGTCCTAGCACTTCACTCAAGGACCACTTCGTCGTTCCTCGCTCATCGTACCGGAAGCGCACTATTTTAACCATACCGAGGTTGGTCAAGACCTTGGCAGGCTTTGCCACGAGCAACGTCCCTCGATGACTCCCCGCCAGCTGTTGCCAACGAGTCTCTCCTTAGTTAATCACAAACCAAATGCTTCCTCCAGCATTCTGGCATCAAACAATCCTTTGAAAAAATAGAGGTTCTATGCAAGTAGTATTCCCAGTTTGAGTTTGATTCCACAAAACCCTTTTTTCCATAATCCAGATTTTCTTAATGATAATCATTGATCTCACATCAGGGTAATCTATCCATCAATTTCACTGAATTTTTAGCTTAATTCTTGGTGATTTCGATTAAGGAAAAACTACTCTAATTCAATGGTAGTCTATTGTTTGTGTCAAGATTTGGAATTAGTCAAGAGGTTTTTGCTTGATTCAGATTCGAGAGATGGGCAAGTAATTTACTGGCCGCCATTCTCACCATTCGTGGAGGACTACCAAAATTTATTCTGTTCTTCTAACTTTGATTCCTAAGGATTTTCTTTAGATAAATTAACGGAACTTCTAATCGTAAGAAAAATTCTAACTTTATGAGTTTTTTTCCTTCCTAACCACAATAGAATTAAAAAAATAGTTCTATCCGACAATATCGAGATTTTATAAAAATACTCTTCTTCCACTAATCCAATTTTAGGTATATATCAATTTGTTGATTTGTCCACATAAAAATATCTAAGAATATTCTTTCCACCAATTTAATCATCAACATTAGTATACCCTAATTTTCTATGTGGAATTATGATGAAAACTCCTCTTTTATCACATCAAAATTAATTTCGACCTTTTTCTGCTTAAATACCATGAAAATTTCTCTTTTTAAATTAAATAAAAATATCTATATTTTGGAATATACTAAAAATTTCTCTTTTTGCATTTAAATGATTGAGTCCCGAATATCATGGGAATTCCTCTTTTCTCTTTTTGCATTTAAATGATTGAATCCCGAATATCATGGGAATTCCTCTTTTATCATTTAAAAATTCTTATACATAAAATAAATTTATCAAAATTTTCTCTTTTTTCTTAATTAAATAATTATGCATAAATATAAAAAAGTATTCTTTCATGAATATGGTCAAAATCATTCTTTTTGCTTAAAATTTCTAAACCTACAATATAGTAGGAATTCCTCTTTTAGTATTATGCATAAAAATAAGATATGTATTTTTTTCTGAAAAATTTACCATAGCTTTGTTGCTATTACTGATAATTCTCAAATTTCCTAAAAGAATAAAAGCTTGTAATGAAAATATGATAGAAGTTCTTCTTTTAAGCTTAAATTTAAACTAGGTATTCAAATCATAATTTTAACCATAATTATAATTATAATTATGATTATTCCACTAGATTAAGCTAATTTAGACATTCCTCTTTTCCCAATTTACTAGAATAATCCTTTTCTCATTTAGAATGAATTAAAGTAATTTTTATCTACTCATAAACAATCTAAAAAGAAATAACCATTATTTTTACTAGCACAAAATCATGAAAATATCATTTTCTTAATCTCTAGCTCATCAAGCCTAGAGTTTAGTTTTGAAAAAAGAGATTATCATTGAGAAACATTCTTTTATCATGTACATAGGAGTCTAGACTCTAAAGTCCCAATTTCCAAACTTCATAATACATATTTCACAAAATTCATGAATCATGATTTGAATTTCGTATGATGTATCCACAATTTATTAGTATGTGCAATGTGCAGCGTGTAATACATCATGCCTATGCTATATGCAAGGAAGTAACATGAACCAATAAGATGTGGATCCTATTTAGCAACCAATAGAATTGTGAAATGTGGGTGCTAGCACATTGTGTGCACTGACCCCTAACACTTCATTAACTAATAGCAGCTACCCGTGCTGGCATGAAATATCTAATTTTCCTTGGTGCACAATGCACATTACCATGTAACACGATCAAGGGGTTCACCTTTAAGAAATTTTATGTATCACGTGCGTTCAAGGGCTATTTAAAAAACCCCCTTACACTTACATACTTTTATGAATAAAATGACACCTTTTTCTTCATAAACTTACGATTTTTTTCAAAATTGGTTTTAAAACCCTCCTCTCAATGTAATTTTATAACTTTTTGGAGTTAATATACCCCTCCTCATGAACTCACGTGCTACACTTACATATTTTTAGGTGAACCCCTCGAGGCAACACGTTGCTATTTTCCTTGGTGCACATTGCATGCAGCAGCCACATTGTTGCGTTGCTATTTTGCATGCATTGTGCACACTACAGCCTACAGCCTTGGCCCTTGTAGGTTGCAACTTTGAACTTTCAAATTTTTCTATGGCCATCGCATGTGGCCCGCTGACCGTCAATGCCTCCCTCAAGGCTCTAACTCCTTGTCTAGCCCACGGCCCTGCTGCCTTATTTTGGACTCTATGACTCTGTGCTATCATCCATGAGCAACTGGGGCAACGGGTTCTGCTTGAGCGCTTCAAAGTCCTGACTCCTGACTCTTGATTCTATGTTGCCATGTTGCTATTTTCCTTGGTGCATGTAGGTTTGCAACTTTGCCATGGCCATCGCCTGACTGTCGACGGCTCCCTCAAGGTTGTAGCTCCTTGTGCCATAACCAGCCTGATGCCCTATTCTGGAGTCTAGGACTCTGCAGCATGTGCTATCATCTACAAGCAACTAGAGTCTGGGGTAGCAGGCTTTCCTCTTGATGAGCACTTCTAAGTCCTGACTCTTGAGTACACATACAGGAGTGCCACATTACCATCATCCATGTGTTGCTGCAGCTTGCGTTGGTGGCAGTGGTGGCTTTGCTACATTGGACCACTCGTAACCTCGGGGGGTTCACTATATGTAAACTCTCTATATCACGTGCGTTCAGAGCCTAATTTCAAAACCCCATATCTGTATTTTTTTCATGAATAAAACACATCCCTTTTCTATTCAATCTATAAATACCCCCTTTAAATGGTACCCTTCTGTATGTAAAAAATGTGTTAAAAAAGGATTTTAAAAACCCCTTCTATTGAACCCACATGCTACGCTTACATATTTATGAGTGACCCCCCTGAGCTGGTAGCTATGACTTTGTGAGTCGTGATGTGTTGCTGCTCGAGTTAGGTTGAGGGCTCGTGTAAGTACTAAGCTGTTCGCAACTTTGCAGAGCCAATTGACAAACTTACCCAGCGTCGTGGGTGGCCGGCCACCTATAAGCTTGCAAAGGAGAGGTCTGAGAGGAGAACTCATTTCTCCAGCACATGCCACAACTATCTCGTTTCTCTAATAGGCATTGGAGAAGCAACAACGTGCATGTCTCTCAATGTTGCATGCAGTGTGTACTGTGGAGACTCAAAACCTCCCTAGTAAGTTTAAAAACTTTTCTAGTTTCTTCTTGTGCTTTTTTTCATTACTACAAAAACTTGCCCAAGATCGATACTACATAGGATTTTTTATTAGTTTTGTCTAGCGCTCACACTCCAGAGTCCACAGTGTAGGCTCCAGAGAAACTTCCAAGCAAGGCCAGGCCCCAAACAGGCATGTTGCAAACTTGCATGCACTTATTTAAATTTTCAAAGAAAATAAGTATTCATTTAAAATAGCGTATGTATTATACAGTCTTTCATATGCTTTTTTCACCCCAAAGTGTGTTTAATATTGTGCAGATATACATGATGTGCAAGCAGCAAGTCTTTTGGTCTTAATATAGAAATTGATCTAAATATTTCATATTGAATGACTTATAAGTGGTTTTTTAAAATTTTTTATTGAAAATAAGCATTTATTTGAAATTGTCATGTGAATGCACCCTAAAATAATGCCTATCTAATATATAGCATTTTGGAAAAAATATGAATAGTTAATGTCATGCAAGTTAAATATAAATAAGCTTGGATATTGATTTTTATTATTTTCCATTAGTTACAAAAAATATTTGTCACTCATTTTTTAAATATTTTCTCTTAAGCATTTTTTACTAATCAAGATCTAAAGTCCATACTAAGATTCTTAAATCAATTATATAATCAACTCTTAACATTTGTAGATTGCATTGTATTTATTGAGTCTCAATTGTTCAGCTAGTTATATAATATTTATTGTTGCCAATTCAAATTCTTAAGTCTCTTCTCACTATGAGTTAATCCTTGATAAACATAAGTCTTAAATTCAAAGCTTAGGATGATTTAATTCCATGGATTATTCCTTATGAAAGCATGATGTTGCATGGATGTAAGCCATGAATGTAAGCCATGAATGTAGAAACTTGACATTCAATGACTTCTTCAAGTGAAGCTGTTATGGAATGCTAGCTTTCTTTTATATGTATGGTTTTTTTTGTATCTTGGAAATTTTAGATAAAAGGTATTTTTCAAACCTCTAAGAACATCACAAAGGCTAAAAATAACTAACGAGAGGGAGAGAGAAGTAGAGAAATACTTGATTAGATTTTATGGTTGAATGCACACTAGATAGATGCCTCCTTTTAGCAAAGGACATTATTCAACTTGCCCCGGTTTACTCAGCAAAATCCACCCTCTAGGCGCTCCAAGAAGTGAAGGTTGTCCGGAGATGGACTCTTGAATGGAGCTGAGGAAGATGGAATATGAGTTCTGGAAGACTATATCACAACTTTTATCTCATTGCAAGTGTCCATACATGACACATGATCTATATCACAAACGATAAGGCATGTGCAATGTTTGTTAATTGCATAAGTGAGGCTATATTGCAACAAACTTTGCAAACAAACTTTGCAAAGGATGAAGTCCTCTAGTTACTTTAGCCTCATGATGGATGAATCGATTGGACATTGGTCTTACTTAGCACTTGATTGTGTATGCCTCTTTTATAGAGGACTTTCAGCCTATGATAGTCTCTTTAGGCTTGTTGGAAATTCAAGGTGGAACTGCAAGTCACTTGTATGAATCTTGAAATTTCTTTTTATCACAATTGAATCTTGAAATTTCTTTTTATCACAATTGAATCTTGATGTTAGCAACATGGTCTGTTTGGGTACTGATGGTGCTTCAACCATGATCGGACATGTAAATGGGCTAGCTAGCCATATGAAATGAGTTAGTCCTTACATGACATGCATTGATTGCATTTCTCATAGGGTAAGTCTTTGTCTGGCTGATACAATAAAGAGGTCAGTATGTGCACAAGAAATTGACAAGATTGTGAATAAGGTTGCTAGAATTTTCTGCAGAAGTTCTTTGAAATTTTCTTTATTGAAGAATGCCTCTTATTCTTAGTATATACACCCTATGATAAGGGTTTTATCCATTTTTTATTATCTACACAATCTGGTGGTCATCTATGTGTGCCACAGATTGTAACCGAGATATATTGGTTCTCTGTTATTTTCTCATTCAATGGAGGAGATTATTTGATAATACAATGTAGAATCTTTTCCCTCTTGGACCTATTTATTGAAGGCTTCTCACTTGATGGTCTTACCCTCTCCCCTTCTTCTTGAGCAATCAAGTACTCTATAACTTTGCCTTCTTCAAACTAATGGCTCAGGTAGAGTGCCACTACTCTACTTAGTACTTAGTTGTTTTGGTTTATGATTAAGCTATAATTAATATCTTGATTAACTTTAATTGTGTGGTGTATGATTATTTTTTATACTGGCTAAGTATTCCTTGACTATTTCTTTCATTTTTTAATGAGATTAATGACCTATTCTGTTGATTATATTCTTAAATGATAGTCACATATTTAAGTTGATAATTAACCTTGATAACTTCAATTTAAACTAATGAAAGCTCCATGGCTTATCTAAAGATGACTTAATTTTTGGACAAACAGTTGCATTACAAAGCCTTCCATAACAAAATTAATGCTTTACACATCGTATACTTGGAAAACTAGCATGGTAGTTCACTTGTGTATAGATGACCATAGTCATGGACATCGATAACAAGTGCGAACATTCCATGACACCTAACTACAACCAAAATAGGGTCATGGACATCGATAACAAGTGCGAACATTCCATGACACCTAACTACAACCAAAATAGGGTCTGTTATTACTAATCTAATGATCCTCCTTGTCCAAGCTACGGTGGTCTATGATCCTCCCTATTATCATCACCTCCAGGATTGTGCTCTATGACGCTCGTGGAAGGTGAAGGCCCAACCTCCTCCTGTAATCAATCATATTCAAATAAAACTCTTGTTACTATATGTAGTTATTTATTTATCACATTGCTAAGATTAAAGAATAATCACATTATAAACAAGATTGTGTTATCTAACCATACGGGCTCCACTCCATGTCATGAGAGTAGCCACTTATACCCATGATGTGTCGCATCTCTCGAATCTCATCAGTAATCTAGCATGAGAATAATCTTTAGTTTACAACTTTTTTAACATTACACTTGTTAACTTTTATAAATATGATTTTATTCTAGCACTAAGTATATATATAAAATAGGGACAGCTATTATACTTATAAATCGTGTGATCAAGGCTTGTTTTCCACCCTTGTTGATACCTCTCCTCAGTCTCTCCTTTTCTCTACTGATGTCTCAACCTCTTCTTACTCCATCACTCTTGACATTGATGTGTCCACCTCTTCTTACTCAGCCTCTCCTCTGCTGCTCTGATGTGTCCACCTCTTCTTAGTTTGTCACTCTCCATGCTGATGTGTCCACCTCTTCTTACTCAGCCTCTCCTCTGCTACTCTGATGTGTCCGCCTCTTCTTAGTTTGCACTCTCCATGCTGATGTGTCCACCTCTTCTTCCTCTTGACCAAACTTTCCATCTGAAATTTTAAAATCTGCAACATCGCATTCCTCTTGGCCAATCCACCCTTCAAAGCAATGCATTATGTGTGGGAAGCATAATCTCAAACATTTCTTAACGTTTACGGACCGTTACACATCTCCAGATGTAGACATCATCATATTCATTTGCCAACACTAAGAGTCCATGTGTACCTTTCCGCACATAGTGTGTGACATTCCCATCTTGTTTCAGCCTCCGAAAGTAGTTTGTGTAATGTGGAGGTTCAGGGTCTCTCCTAGCATCATGGGTAAGGATCAATATACCATTGAGATCCATAATCAGTGCCGAGCGTTGTATTGATGTGAGTCCCCGAGTCACTAAAGTGATTGCATATTGACCTCCTCAATGGGCTCTTCATCACACTGGAAGACATAGAACTTACCACATTAGGGCTAATATACACTTGTAAACACATGACAATAGAATTTAATTAAGATGGAGCTCATAAGAGCTCCCAAGATATTACAAGAATGTCATCTTGTACACATGACACTCTCATTTAGTCAATGATGAACGAAAATAGAACACACGACACTCTTATTTAGTCAAGATAAAAGAAAATAAAACACTCTCATTGAGTCAAGATAAAAGAAAATAGAGTTTGCATGACACTATTATTCAATCATGGTGAAAGAAAATAGAACACTCTCATTGAGTCAAGATGAAAGAAAATAAAACACATGACACTATTATTCAATTAAGATGAAAGAAAATAAAACACATGACACTATTATTCAATTAAGATGAAAGAAAATAGAACAAACTTGGAACTAGTTGACTAGTTGAAGGTCTTTCATTAAATTAGTATGGAGTTATTATTTTCTTTCAATTAAGATGAAAGAAAATAGAACAAACTTGGAACTAGTTGACTAGTTGAAGGTCTTTCATTAAATTAGTATGGAGTTACAAAATACACAAAAGGTCTTCCACATGGTCAAGAGAACCACGTCAAATCTGCATACATGATACATGGAAATACACAATACCAACACAATACACATCGTTGAGCATTGCCAAAAATAATGTATTAGGTGATTCCAAAACTATAATACACAAAAGTTGTGTTGCACACATAGTGCTCAGAATTGCAACTGCCATGCATAGGTGGTACATGGGATTTCAAAATCACAACATAGATTGGTTGCACATACACGGTGCTAAGGGGATTGTAGAATTACATTAGAGAAAGGTTGTCCATATAGGGTGCTAAAAATTAAAAAATGCCATGCATACTGTATGCACAAGACATATGATGCAGAAAAACTAAACCCTCTTAGTAGAGGCTAAAACTTGGGAGTTACTTTGGTCTCTAGTTGCACTACCTTTTATTACGTGTATGCACCATTATCCCTTTCTTTCCTTCAGAATCTACAAAGTAAGGGAAATATTAGTACATTTTTATATGTTTATATGCAAGAACTTTAAGCAATGAAAAGAAACATACCAGTGCCATGCATGTCTGGACTAGCCTTGAACTTTTTGGCAACAACCCTTGCTAGATCATCCAACATTTTATTGCCACCTTCATTATCACCTTCTACAATGTTTCCTCTTGTATCATCACCCTTAGGACTACCATGCACAAATCACCCTTAGAACTGCCCTGCACAGTATCATGCTAGGGTGAAGATGTTGCTGCATCATTGCCACTGCTATTCTCAAGCTTATTTCCACCTTCATTATCACCCTCTACAAATTTCCTCTTGCATCATTACCCTTAGAATTGCCATGCACAATATCATGTTGGGCTCTGCAAATGTTGTTGCATCATTACCAACACTATTTTCAAGCATATTCCCACCCTGAGATATAGTTCTTGTTGTGTTGCACCATCACTCTTTCCTTGTTCATACGTACTTGTGGTATAGGCAACACTGCATCATATGTCCCTCACTCTTATCTTCTACACCATCGGCCTTTGGCTTCTCTACAAGTGTAGGTTGGCCATCACCCTTAACATCACTATTAGCCTCTGTAAACCACTTTGATGTTAACACGCCTACATTTGTAGCCTCTCCTCTTGCATCCTTTTTATCACCTTTGGCTATGACCTGGCTGCCATCCTTCTTTCCTGCCTCTCCAACATCCTTCTCCTGTGTTCACCACCTTGGACCTGTGTGATCCGGTCCATTGCATTCTTCTCCGCCTCTTCCACCATCTAGGACTTGGGTGTCATCTAGGTTTACCTCGCTGCCATCCACATACTTCTCTCCTACAATGCAATCTTTTAAAATCAATGGCATATACTGAATAAAATATTTTATGTTACATGCTTACTACAATTACATATCACTACCTGTATTATCATTGAAATCCCTTCCATTCTTGCCACTTGCAGAAGCTGTCCCATGAGTAGACATGGGACTCGGCCCCTATACTGATGTTGTGGCTTTTGGCTAGACCTTGCTTGGGAGACCACATGCTTAACAGAGAATTGATGGTTTACAAAGCCAAATATATAATCAAAGCCAAACTCAAAGTTGCCTAACTCTTGCTCTCTTTCATTTCTGCTCCTTGTTTTTTTAATCAAGATGTTGACCCTGTGTTGCAGTGTAAGAACTTGTTGACACCATGCTTTTTACCTGAACATGGATGCCTTGAGGCATCCAAATGAGTTCAGCACACAAATTTCTTCTTCTGCAAAATATAAGTTATTTTTGACAATAAGTAATACACAAGTATTCCCTTTGCAATAGTTTTCTTGTGAGCTTTCTTTTTTCCCTCTTCTTTCTTTCTTGTATGCTTTTGAATTCATGCTTGCTAGATGGATGCATGCATGAATAGGTGTAATTTTAAGCTCCCCTCTCGATTAACTCCTTCTCCCCCTGCTTTTGTTAAAGAACCATCATGAGGGATCATCTATTCTTACCTCCATCTAGGCATTGAGAGCTCTCAAAGGGCAGTATGGATGTGTAAATGGTAGGATATACACCCCAACGACCTCTGCTTTACAGGGACAAAGAGAAGCCACATGCCACAGAGTTTCCCTAAAGTATATCCAGTTCATCTAACTGTGCTTGAGGAGGTGTAGGAGGTGTAGGAGAGGCAGGATCCAGGTACAACCTCTACCTCTTCTGATGTTACATAAGTAAAGTAGATACAAATGTGGACTGACATTGAACTTCTTCCAATTCTCTCTCCAACATGCCGCATTGTTCTTCAGAAACATGTGTAATAAGAAATTTAGAGAGAAACCATGACATTTTATAGTATTTTTCTAGTAGTCAAAATTACTTCAAAGCACTCAAAAGCACCTAAAAAAGTGGATTGAGGAGAGCACTTTGCCTCCCTAGCATTAAAAGCGCCTAAAAGCACCTAATAGTAGTCAAAAGCACCTAATAGTAGTCATCAAAAGCACCTAAAAGCAGTGGCTTGAGGAGGGCACTTTACCTCCCTAGCAGTCAAAAGCACTTTAAAGCACCTAAAAGTAGTAGAGAGTGCTTAAAACCACTAAAAAAGCACTCAAAAACACTAAAAAAGCGATGCCTTGACCAAGGCACTTTGACTCTCAAGTAGTAAAAGCACCTAAAAGCACTTTGTCTCCCTAGTGATAAAAGCAGTCAAAGTCATCTAAAAGCACCTAAAAGTAGTTAGAAAGCACTCAAAATCACTTTGCCTCTCAAGTAGCAAATACACCTAAAAGCAATGAGTTGAGGTCGCTTTGCCTCCCTAGTAGTAAAAGTAGTCCAAATCATCTTAAAGCACTTTAAGGTGGTAGAAATCACTCAAAAGCACCTAAAAGTAGTGCCTTGGCCAAGGCCATTTGTCTCTCAAGCAATAAAAGCACTTTAAAGAGTGTGTTGAGTAGGGCATTTTTCCCCCTGGTAGTAAAAGTACCTAAACGTAGTAAGAAGAACTTAAAAGCACCTAAAAGTAGTAGGAGCAATCAAAAGCACTCAAAACCACCTAAAAGTAGTACGAAGCAATTATAAGCACTCAAAAGCACCTAAAAGTAGGAAGCATTTAAAGCACTTAAAATCACCTAAAAGCACTCAAAAGCATCTAAAAGTACTCAAAAGTACCTAAAAATACTCAAAGGCACTCAAAGGTACCTAAAAGAAATTAAAAGTACTAAAAAGTATCTAAAAGTACCCAAAAGCACGTAAAAGCACCTAGAAGTATTAAGAAGCACTTCAAAGCACTTAAAAGTAGATAGGCACCTAAAAGTAGTAGGTAGCACTTAAAAGCACTCAAAAGTGCCAAAAAAAAAGTGGGTTGAGGAGGGCACTTTTCCTCCCTAGCAATAAAAGCAGTTAAAAACACTTACAAGCAATCAAAAGCACCTTAAATCAGTGCCTAGACCAAGGCACTTTGCCTCCCAAGCTGTAAAAAGCACTTAAAAGCAGTTGCTTGAGGAGGGAAATTTGCCTCCCTTAAAATAAATCAAAACACCTACAAACACCTAAAAGCGATCAAAACCACCTAAAAGGAGTGGCTGCAAGCACCTTATTTTTCTCCCAAGTAGTCAAAGCCCTTAAAAGCAATAAGAAGCACCTAAAAGAAATGCCTAAAGCACCTAAAAGCACTTTTCATCCCAAGCAGTCCAAAGCACCCAGAAGTAGTTAAAAGTACCTAAAAACACTGGCTTTACCATATTACTTCACATTGCAGTTAGAAGCCCCTTAAAGCAATCTAAAGCGCCTAGAAGTAGTCCAAAATACATATTACTAGTGGCACCTAGAATCATTTTTCTTGCCTAGTAATCCAGAGCATCTAAAAGAATTTAAAAGCACATAGAAGTTATGGCCTTTTGAAGCACCTGATAGTCAAAAGCACATGCAAGCACTGGATTTATCCATGCACAAAGAGCTGAAACATCAAAAAGCATAGGAAAAGCAGTGTACAATAACCTTAAAGGAGAGCTAGAAGCACAATGCATAGTGACCTTACAAGAGAACTAGGAAAATTACATGTAATTCTACCACATTAGCCTTGAAATTTAATATTTTTTCATCTGCACAGATAGTAGACAAGAGAGAAGTGCATGCTGACATCTATGCTTCTGGTTTTAATACTTCCTCTGTATTTACCCGATCCAAAGCTACTATTGTTTTCTATGCAGAGGGCCTAATTGCTCTATAAAGTGGCTAAGACATTGAAGGCACCTTCCTCACACAACATTTTCTCCTTTTTTTCGTCTAACAGAGCTTTATTTTCAACCAGTTGATTTTTCTTTATATCAACTTTTGCATGTGCCCAAGAGGCCATGGATTCTACAAGTAGCATATGATTTGGATTAACTTTGCAAAACTCTGTGAACAAACAATGCCTCGCCTTGACAACTGTGTAGGATCTTCTGACTCCGATTGATCCTCTTCTTCTGTCTCACACTCCATCTCAGCCTTGTCAACCCCTCCAAATGAAGATGTTTTGCATTAGATTACCCGCCGTTGACACTTTTCCAATGGTCTAGCTTCTATTGGCAATGCACCCAGCTGCCCTTGGATAAGCTGCACCATATGTTATACAAATTCTACCCATGCGACCACACATGTTGACTTCTTCAATGGACTTTGGGCTCTCAAGCATCTTTCAAATACGAACCCCCGAGCAAAAGAAATCCTCAACTCATTTTTTGAGGGGGGCTCTTGGTACACCTTATGATATAGCATGGCAGACTCCTTCTGCAAATAAGGGTGTACCTTGCGAAGGTGTATCTTAGTGTTCTTCTTGTGGAGTTATGTGAAAACAGATAGCTACTACTTGTCAGGAATATCCTCCTTTGACAAGGCTCTTGCATCTTGTCCATGCAAGCTAAGCCCAAACTCAATGTGAAAATCCTCTTTCATAGAACAAAATTGGGTCAATCTTGGAAATTGAATATCAGGTACACCAGGACAATGCTTCCTCTCTGCACGGTAGCCAAATATAGCAATGTGACAAACCTAAAATACTCACTTGAAGACTCAAGAGAGCGTGTTAAGGTGCTCATTTGGGCAACAACCAATTGCAATCACTGTAATATAACATTAAATTCAGCAAAGAACCTATAACACACACATAAGATGATGATGAGGATGAAGGGGGGGGGGGAGAGAGAGAGAGAGAGAGAGAGAGAGAGAGGAGGAGGAGGAGGAGGAGGAGGAGGAGGAGAATACCTTGGAAGCCAAATTGTTCAACAAAACCACAACCCTAAAAAGCAGCACTTTCATCTAGATCGTTCAAGGGTGCAAGAAATGGAGAAGGTTTACTTTTGTTCAAGGAAGCAAAGAGGAGCTGCCACAAAGATCTGCATGTACATTCTTATGATGACATTTAACTCCATTCAATGATGATATCGACGGGGATTTTTTGGCTTGAATTGAAAATTTTATGATTTGAACACAAAAGGTGATCCCTTCTTTGAGTTTTAAAAGAAAATTTACTATTTTGATCACTTCCCATGGAGCTTTTAAACCACCTATTTAAATACCCAAAAAAGTTGTAGAAGTGTACCACCTTACCTTGCTTTCAACCATATGCCCTGTTGGTATGTTTTGTATGGATTGAGGAGTGCAAGAGACCTTGATAACAGTTTTGATTCTCAGAGTGCCAAGGATGAATCAACTTACACTATAGGATGCATTTTAGCTCAACCTAGCAAAAAGAACATGGACTTTCCCATTAGTTATGCTAGTACATAGCTAATGATCTTGAGAATGTTGGAATTAGGGTTGCAAGAAAGCACACAAAGCTTGGAGAAGAAGAAGCAAGAATGCACACAACGCAAAGTATTAGATTGTGTCAATGTACAAAAGATAAGTTAGCCCTAGAAGGATGGGCGTATATACAAGCCGGGGGAAAAAACCTCCTAAAGAGGGAAAAAGTGCCCTGGCGGTCCTAAGTGTGTTCACACACATCACTGCCTATATATATATGGCAACAAACCCTCCCTGGGAGTGATGGTGTGAACGAGAGCTGGCACTCATGTATAGGGGAGTGCCATGCCCGAAGTAGATCAGTCCACAAAGGGGAGCAAGCCCAAAGCTTTGCGGAAAGCTTCGAACTTCTCACGAGGAAGCGCCTTTGTGAAAAGATCGGCGAGGTTATCCTGTGTTGGCACATAGGCCAAGCTGATCTCTCCTGCTGAGAGTCTCTCCCTGACATAGTGATAATGCACCTCAATGTGCTTTGTGCGAGCATGAAAAACTAGGTTTCTCGCAACTGCCAATGCGCTCTGACTGTCAGTGAAGATAGAGGTGGCAGACTCCTGTCCAACACCCAAGTCAGCCATAAGCCGTCTGAGCCACACACACTCAACCGTAGCTGTGAAAGTTGCCCTGTACTCAGCTTCACAACTAGAAGTGGCCACAGTAGGTTGCTTCTTGCTCAACCAAGATATGCATGAGCTACCGAGCATGAAACAAAAACCACTTGTGGACACTCTTGTGTCATAGCAACCAGCCCAATCTGAGTCCGAAAAAGCATGTAAATCTGGCGGCAATGATCCCCCTTTGGGATAAAACAACCCAAGATGTATGGTGCCACTCAAGTAGCGAAAGATGCGTTTAACTGCCTTCCAATGCTGAGACCCTGGGCTATGCATAAACCTGCTCACCTGTGAGACTACAAACTAAATGTCCGGCCTCATAATGCATACATAAATGAGGCAACCAACAGCTGTCTGATAGAGTGTGACATCAAAGTGATCTCCAGCATCATGAAGACTCAACTTCAAACCTGTCTCCATTGGAGTAGCAATAGGCTTGCAGTCTTCAAGGCCAAATCTCCGCAACAATGTCTCAATATACTTTGTCTGACACAAAGCAATACCTCCATCACACTGCTTAAATTGTATCCCCAAATAATGATGCAAATGCCCCAAATCTGACATCTCAAAAGAGGCATTCAAATCAGCCTTAAAATCAGCAATATGACTCTCATTTGGTCCTGTGAGCAGCATGTCATCGACATAGAGAGCAATGATTAGATGTACATCATCCACACGTTTAACATACAAAGTGCTTTTTGTTGGACTATTCTGAAAACCATGTGTAGTCAAATATGCATGTATCTTTTCATACCAAGCTCGTGGAGCTTGCTTTAAACCATATAAAGCCTTTTTCAACCTGCACACTTTGTTTTCCTGCCCTCTTTGAACAAAACCACGAGGTTGCAATACATACACCTCATGCAAATCTCCATTCAAGAACGCAGTCTTTATATCCAACTGATGTACATTCCAACCATTATGAGCTGCCAATGCACAAATGCTACGAATGGTAGTCATACGACAAGTGGGAGCAAAGGTCTCATCAAAATCAATGCCCTTTTCTTGAGCATAACCCTTTGCAACAAGCCTAGCCTTATAGCGATCAACACTGCCATCTGGCTTTCGTTTCAACTTAAAAACCCACTTACATCCAATGGCCTTTTTACCAATAGGCAAATCACACAAAGACCATGTACCATTCTTCATTATAGCATCATATTCACTTTCCATTGCAGCCAACCAATTTTTTGATTTTTGTGCCTCATCAAATGAAAGAGGTTCTTCCTCTTCGCACATACTAGACACAGCCAAAGCATAACAATCTGATGTATAAGAGGCATGCTGAAAACCTGAACGAGTACGACTAGTCATCAATCTTACTATCACGCAAGGTTTGCACCAGCCATTTAGGCATACCTCTAGCCTGCTCATTTTCAGCCCTATCCTCATGAATTACATCCTGTAAATCTGCATCAGAAATAGGCTGATCTATGATGTCGTTTGAAATCTGCATAGGCTGAATATTTGCCTCATTAGGACTTACATTTGAATTCCCACCTGTAAATAGAGGCAACAACGTATCAAATACATCCCGTGAGCTCACACCTGTCTCTGTGGTACATGATAACAAAGGCTGCACAGCATCTTCCACAAAAACAACATCTCGACTAATCAAGATACGCTTTGACTGCGGATGATACAATCTGTAACCCTTGCTCTCAACACTGTAACCAACAAAAATGCATTTGACAGCCTTATCATCCAATTTTCTGCGTTGTTGCACAGGCACTAAAGCATAGGCCAAGTAACCAAAGACACGCAAGTGACCAATAGAAGGCTTCCTGCCATGCCAAGCTTCATATGGAGTAATAGACTGCAAGGCCTTAGTGGGACACTTGTTGAGTACATATGCAGCACACATGACAACCTCAAGCCAAAATACATGTGGCAAAGCTTGGCTCTTGACCATACATCGTGCCATCTCCATAAGTGACTTGTTTTTCCTCTCAGCAACACCATTTTGCTGAGGGGTATACGGCACTGTACATTGGTGTTTTATTCCACGACTAGCCAGAAATGCATCAAACTCTTTAGACATGTACTCCCCCCCTCGATCAGAACGGAGGGTGCCCACAGTACAATTGGATACATTTTCAACCATAAGCATAAACTGTTTGAAGCACAAAAACACTTCGGACTTTGCCTTCAGTGGATATACCCATGCATGCCTTGAGTAATCATCAATGAAAGTCACGAAGTACAAGTGTTTACCAAATGACGGAGTTTGCATAGGCCCACATACATCACTATGTACAAGCTGCAATTTGCGAGTGGCCCGCACAGAACCATCCTTTGGAAACGCGGAACACTGCATTTTGCCCAAAATACAGCCTTCACAAACATGTTTCAATGGTGCCTCAAGAGGGGGCAATGAAGCAACCATATCAAATTTCTGCAAACGCAGCAAACTAGCAAAGTTCAGATGACCAAAACGAGCATGCCATAGTTTTGCATCTGAAACTGCCTTTTCATCAGAAACTGCATTTGCTGAATCTTCCACACACTTGTCATAAGAATTGAGCCTATAAAGCCCACGAAACAAGGTGCCAGATACAATAATCGTATCACCAGAAGTCAAATCATGAACAGTACATCTGTCATCCACAAATTTGACTACAAATCCAAGTCTAGCAAGCGCAGAGACAGACAATAGATTCTTCTTTATCCCTGGCACATACAAAGCATCTGAAAGTGTGAAAGCGCTGCCATTTACAGCAGTAAGCATAATTTTACCAATGCCCTTCACTGGGTAAGAAGCATTGTTGGCACATGTGACAGTATTCCCATTAGGGACAGCCTCAAGAGAAGTGAACATATCACGATGCGAGGTAATGTGCTTTGTAGCACCACTGTCAAAATACCATACATGAGAGTCAACAAAAATTGCCAAACATGCATCATGTATAGATGGGTCATACTGGCAATACACGCTAAACGCCCATTCTGTATCCTGCACAACATTTACAGAATCTGTATTTGTAGAAGCATCTGCTATTGTGGCTGCATTTGACTCTTTCTTCTTTGCCTCTTTAGCCTTTAGCTTAGGGCAATTCTTAATGACGATCATTTGCCTTACAATAGTTGCACCTGGTCTTTTTCTTGCCTTTATCAAGAGCCTTCTCAGACTTATTGTTGCTACCTGTCGAAGGAGAAGAAGTTGCAGACCTACTAATAGGAGAAGAAACAGTGGAAGGGGCTGCCTTACCACTTCTCTGCTGCTACTGGGCAGCAATAAATGCTTGATCAACTGCACGCTGCCTAGCCCTGTTTTGCCTGGACTGCGCTTCTTGCAAGAGCTTGTTGACTAAAGTATCATACTTGACAGCATCAGGTCTGTCCTCATTAAGAAGTCTCCACGTGGAAGCAAAAGTTTGATATGTCTCAGGTAAAGCATCAAGAACAGTCTGCACAAGAGAATGATCAAGAATAATCTCACTTGCAGAAATCAACTGTTCTTTGAGATCTTTAATCTCAGCAAGAAAAACATTCATGTCATCATCTTCTTGCATAATCTTCAATTCTAGCTCTTTACGCAGGTAAGCGATTTTTGCCTTGTTACGACCTGCATACAAACCAGCTAGAATATCCCAAGCCTGTTTTGCTGTTTTAGCTGAACAAATATGTGGAGTGATGTTACGTTTGACAGAAAGTGCAATCAAGGCATGAGCCTGCGCATCTTTACCATCCCAACGAGCTTGTTCAGCACTGGGTAAAACAGCAGCAACAGTGGAGCTGCTAGAACTTGCAACATCCTCAACAGATCCTACATCCACAGAACCTGGACGTACATCCATACCCTGCACAATGTTCCACACTCCTTTTGCAACCAAAACATGCTGCATCATGTATGCCCAAAGTGGGTAGTTGCTATCTTTATCCAGTTTGTCTTCAGCAGACAACATGCGAAATACATCATTGCTGTTATCAGCCATGGCCACTGACTGAAACTGATACAAAAGTTACCTGTAATGAAGCAAAGACTGAACAGAAGACAACTTGTGCTATGTAGCACGGTCCACAATAGAACACGTATGCCTGTTTTGCAGAAAACTGCACTGTCGAAATTTCTGCAGAAAATGACACACCTGTGCAGAACTTGAAATGCAAAAACGGAGCCCGAAACGACCTCAGATGCAAATTCTGAGAACGCCCAGCCCTACGGGCTATTTTACAGAGTATAGGGACCTGCAAGCGCTCGTGAAAACTCACCTCAATCGAAGAACGTGAGTCGGGGGTACGGGCGGCGTAGCCCTGGGAGCCGATGCCTGCTCTGATACCAATTGTTGGAATTAGGGTTGCAGGAAAGCACACAAAGCTTGGAGAAGAAGAAGCAAGAATGCACACAACACAAAGTATTAGATTGTGTCAATGTACAAAAGATAAGTTAGCCCTAGAAGGATGGGCGTATATACAAGCCGGGGGAAAAAACCTCCTAAAGAGGGAAAAAGTGCCCCGGCGGTCCTAAGTGTGTTCACACACATCACTGCCTATATATATATGGCAACAGAGAAGAACTATACAACTTACACTATAGGATGCATTGACTTACACTATACGATGCATCAACTTACACTATAGGATGCATTTTAGCTTAACCTAGCAGCAAAAAGAACATGGACTTTCCCATTTTTTATGCTAGTACACATAACTCAATGTTCTTGAGAAGAACTATACAACCACAAAGACAAAAGGCTTAGCCATGCTTTATGTGGTTAAAAAGTTTCATCATTATCTTTCAGCTAACAAATTTATATTTTTTACAGCCCATCAAGCCTTGCTCTACCTTGTGAATAAACCATGTGCCATAGGGTAAATTACTCGGTGGTTATTACTTCTTCTTAAGTTTAATTTCATGGTGTCAATTTGCAAAGGAACTCCACATATCAGAACTGATCACCTATCTAGAATTTCCAACGGGGAGGGATCAACAACTAGAGTCAATAGGGGTCAAGGATGATCTTCCAGATGCATCTCTATTTTAAATAAGCTTAGTACCGAGGCGGAGTTATAAAATTATTGAATATTTGAGCAATGGACTTCCCTTAGATGTGAGCACATCCCTAAAAAGAAAATTCCAATTGGTAAAAGCAGTAGGCCCGTGCACCCTAATTTCAAGGGACAAGTCTATAAGAGAGGGAAAGATAATATCTTGAGACTCTAAGACGAGTACGTGGATATTCTAAAATAAACTCATACACGAGTCCTCAGAGAACACTTCGGAGGAGACATCACAAAACGATAAAAGTCCTATGTATAGGACTATGGTGGGTGACACTTTTCATGCAATGGAATATGTTAAACATTATGATGAGTGCTAGCACTTCATCATTCCACAAAAAAATTATAGAATGCCATTACAACCAATAATTTCCATAAGACCTTTCACCAAATGGGACGTTGACTTTGTAGGCCCCATTAGCCTAGCCGCTAGAAGCACACAATCATGATATATCATCATGGCTAAGGCCACAATAAAAGCAGATATGGGAACTTTAGCCATGATACATCATCGTGGCTAATGACTGTGACCAAGTAGGTTAGAGCTAAGACCATAGCAAAAGCATATACGGGAACAACCCTACCAAGTTCATTTATGAGCACATCATCACTAGGTTTGGATGTCCTCTAGAGCTAATTAGCAACCAAGGGACCAATTTCTTAAGTGATGTGGTGGAGTTTCTCTTAGAAGAAATAATGGTAGTACACCACAAGTCTTCCCCATACTATCCACAAATGAACGGGCAAGTTGAAAGCACAAACAAGGTCCTATGCATTGTGCTTTTACAAAGGTAGAGGCATCTGGTAGAACCGCCTAAAAAACCTCAACCAAGAATACGCCTTATAACCTAGTCTGGAGACTTAATGCTTTACTCTGATTGAATTCATGATCCCTATCTTGAGGGTAAGTGATGGAAATTCTATATTGGATCCAGATGACACACCAAACATGCAGTTTAGAGTTTTTAAATCTCTTACAAGATGTCACTGTATATTTTATTCACCAAAATAATCTACTTTTAGGACTTCTCCCCTTGTCTAATGTTTAACCATAGTTGGTGTACTTGTCATATTAAAGAAAACCTTGAATATTTAATGGTCTTTATACAGGACCTTTTCTCCAAGTATAAGATTTCAACAAATTTTACAAATTACTTTAAATAAGTTAACTACAAGTTAATACATCAAGCTTAGAAGAATAATTAAACAAAAAACTTAAATGGAAAAATATTTATGAACACAAGACAAAAGCATTGGGTCCAATCTGCCCCCCCCCCCTATGTAAGACCCGCTCTCACATATGAGTATTTCAATGATTTATTAAGATATGAAGTAATTTGATACAATCATACATCTTCTCATTAGAGGAGAAAAGAGATGATAGAAAGAAAAGGGAGCTTCATCCAAGGAACTTGCAATTCTTACAAAGCATGTTTAATCTCTCTCTCTCTCTCTCTCTCTCTCTCTCTCTCTCTCTCTCTCTCTCTCTCTCTCTCTCTCTCTCTCAATCATGAAATAATTAAACCATATAAGGAAAACAATAAAAGAACTAATACTCCATGTAGACGTTTGCCTGTCTCAGCCTGCCTTGGCTCCCTGTATACAAGTACAAGCCTACAACACTTGCAGCCACTATATCTCTTCGGTTTTTCGCCAAAATATAGTTGAGTTAGTACTTAAAATTACGGGAATAGGTTTGGTCTCCAACTTAGCGTGGGCCGTTTCACTAAATTCAACTGTATGCAAAAATCGACCTACTTTTTGGGAATCTTTATCATAAATTTATTTTCTTTATATTTTTTTAATTGTTTAGAGATATTCATATACTCTCATTTCTAAATACAATTTTTATTGAATAAATATAATTAAATTCTCAAGAAAGTTCACTCACATAACAGTCTTTTTTGGAACTTCAAAAGCAGTAGCCATATCTCATTTCCATGGTCTTCTTTTGGAACTTCAAAACGCAGCAACCATGTCTCATTTTTTGATTGAACACTGAATACTCTTTTTTGATGTCCAAACTCAAGGCTCTATTCATTAGGGTCAAGCTCACCCTTTCTAACTTTTTCCTTTGACAATCTCACATTCATCAAGTTTTAATACAAACTTTAGTGTACCACCAGTCTTGAATTGTCATGTTATAGGACTTGACGATTGCACTTTGTACCTTACATACATCTAGCACAAAATTATTGAATTTCATTAGATTAAATATAACCTTTGGCTTACATTTATATGTATAGCATAGATGCATAAGCTCACTAATGAGCTTGAGAAGTTTACCATTCAATAATTTTCATGCTTGTCCTGCATGATATGGTTTTAGGAGAGGTAAATTCCTTTTTTTCTTCATAACCCTCTTAAATCCTTTGTCTAATTGTTTATAAATAGTAGCATGCTAATGACAAAAGTGTTTCTCTTAAGGAAGTAGCAAAACTGTGTCTGAGACTAGAGGCGACAAAGCTAATGACAAAAGTGTTTCTCTGTTCGATCTCAAAATGAGCTTGATCATCTCTGACCCTGGCTCAAAAAACAAAAGCAAATAGTAGCATATGCTCTTGAGGCAATCCAAGCTTTATCACATATGCCTTGGGTATTGTTGGCTGTGAATTTCTTGGTCACTTCATGCATCTTACCTATCGTTATATCTTCTGACATTGCTTTAAACTTCTTGTCTTGGAGTGTAGACCTTACCATGTCCTTTGAGAGTACTCTAGCAACAACTAAGCTATCCATCTCATCATTTTTTATGTAAGTAGGTGTTGGATATTCTTTCAAGCCCTAATTCATCCCTTCCATTGTCCACCTCTAATAACCAACCTATCCATTGGTTTTAGCTCCTGTAGATGTGCTCTTGGCCAGAATGTTGTGTTGTTCTCCAACATTCGTCGCATCTTCTTATTTGCTTCCCCAAGAACATGTACCCTCTTACTTATTTGAGCATCTGTACTTCCACAGTATGCATTGCACCTTGCAAGTTTTCACATTACTTCTCTTTCTCAATCATTGATTTTGAGAGTTGTGTTATCATTCCTTCTCTTTCTCAATCGGTGATTTTGAGAGTTGTGTTATCATTACTTCCTTGCTTGTCAACATAGTTTGGGCTGAATTTAAAGAGTGTGCTTGGTTGGAAAGCCTTCTTTCTCAATCAGTGATTTTGAGAGTTGTGTTATCATTACTTCCTTACTCATCAAAATAGTTTGGCTGATTTGTAAGCATAGTATGCTTGGTTAGAAAGCCTTCTTGTATAACCTAAGAGACCTTCATGACCATCACACACATAGTTGATAAAGGAGGTTAATCCTAAAAATAAAGGGGGCCATTTTGATAGAGGATCAATAGTATACATGGATCCCTCTACTCATAAATCCACATGCTTTTTCCATGCATCTCTATTCTCATGTATTATTGATTGTTGCGTTAAGGTAACCTCCATCCTCTTATACATAGGTGCATACCAAGCATCAAGTTAAAGGTGAATATCTGTTTTCTTACTTTGTGTATCCTATAACTCCATTAAAATCATTGACATACATAAGTAATTCATACTAACATTGACTCAAATCATACAAAAATCAAAACCATTGAACTTTAAAAATATAATTTTTATCTTAAAACATTGATAAAAGCATTAATATTACATATCATCATTAAACAAATTCCGGTGTGACAACAGAGTGAGGACGTGACAAATGAGCTAGCGCACCCACAATGGGAAGTTGCATTCGAAGGCAAGACCCAATAACACATGCTTCGACAAGGCTAAGGTAAACTCTTGACTTAACAAGCTAGTTGAAGCTTAGTATTGGTAAGTTCCTCATGACCTTGAAAAACAAGTAAATAGTTACTAAGTTGTTAATTAGTATGTATATTGTAATTTTATTGGATAGCATTATAAATTTTATAATGTAATGTGGTAAGAAAGAAGAAACTTTTGATTGAACGAGAAATACATGTAGTTGTGGTGTAATTACAAGTATTGAGCGGGTTGCTAATAAGCTTGATTATTTTGGGCCTTTTTAAGCCTATTCAAGAATTTTAGAGGTTTCATTTGTGAAAATCAATGTGTGTGTCTTTGATGTCAAATGGTTCAAGATAGTATGTAGAGGTGCTCAAGCAACAATGTTGAAGAAGCATCTAAATGAGTTTTTTGTTATCAACTCAAGTAAATTAAGACAAGGTGCAAGCAACCATTTGTCCTACCTTCATATTGTCAACATTGTGAACAAGATTGTATGTGATTATCTCTTTTTGGTTCTTTCCTTTTCTAATATAGACGATGGCACATGCAAATGACTCATTTGTATGTACTTTTTTTCCTAAAAAAAGTACATCCAAATTACTCATAATGTGGAAAATAGATGTTAATGATGCTTCTCTCCTTCAATTTCTTTATTTAATACATTTACTCTACGTGCACAAATGTAAGCTTAATGTGCACGATATAGTTGTGACTTAGTGCAACAGTGTAATAGTTTACTTGTAAGATTAGGCATCAATGATGGCACTAAGCTATGCCCTATGACATGCCTAGGCCTCATAGTAATAAACTATTTTACATGGCCTAATATTTTAAGTCTTACACTAGGATGAGGACCCTTTACTTATAAGCAAAATTGTTGTCTCAACAAGACTATGGACCTTGAAGAGGGATGGCAATCCATGAAACAAAGTAGCTACATAAACATTTCAAATTCAAGTTTTTATAGTCTTCTTTTATGTTGAATGTTGAAGGTTTTCATTACTATGGGATCATGGAGATAGCTTCATCTATGCTTATAAGGGTGTTTACACATTTATGAGTGCATGTTATCACTCTGGAACAGACATAGCCCCATGGCAGTGGATGCTATGAAAAGGGCTAAAGCAAAGTATCCAGAGGCACGACCCATCGACATCATGCACTTTAGACAGGCAAATGAAAGGATAGGGCTCGGGCATGCATGGGTGAGCAGTAGGAAAAGAGCTTATGAGCCCCATGGGAGAGTGGAAACATCGTCAAACATAGGAAATAACATCGTCAAACATAGGAAATAGATGGAGCAAGCCATTGTGTGCCCTTCAAATTATAAGAAGATAGAGAAGTCATTAAGCAGGTGCGTGGAGATTTGTAAGTAAAAGGACCTAAGGGTGGGTTCTTATGGTATTTTGTAGAGGGGAGCAACCGTTGCAACCTTCTAGGGAGGAGCCTTGTGATTTTATTTTTCATTGTTTGGGGGGGCTTTCTTGGAGGTTTGAAGAGAAATGGCTGCAGGCTGGAGCAAGAGCACGCACTCATTCGAGAAAGCAAGCGTTCCTGCGAGTCTCAAGCCCACAGAGGAGAGCGTAGGTGAGGGGCCCAAAAATAAAATAATTAAAAAAAATAAAATAATCACCAGAGACCGTTGCACACGTTGACACAAGTTCGCACTTTTAGCACTGGAATAATTCTTCTTATTCGTATGGGGTGATCGCATGGAGTGCAGGGGCCAGCACCATCGGTGCTAAAAGTTTCCTTATAAAGAAATGCAAGCATGATGACGGTGATCATGCGCAGGCCTGCAAGGGATTCTTGGTGGACCTTGGGTACCCCGGGCTCAATAGAGTTGTGGACAGCTTCCTTCGAGTGGCAGGGGTGCGTCCCCCTCATATGCTTTCTTTTCTGTATAAAGCTTTTGTGTGTGTGTGTGTGAGAGAGAGAGAGAGAGAGAGAGTGAGAGAGAGAGAGAGTGTGTGTGTGTAGATGTTGGGCATCTGCTTTCTTTTCTGTATAAAGCTTGTGTGTGTGTGTGTGTGTGTGTGTGTGTGAGCGAGAGAGAGAGAGAGAGAGAGAGAGAGAGAGAGAGTGTGTGTGTAGATGTTGGGCATATGTTGTGTGAGAGAGAGAGAGAGAGTGTGTGTGTAGATGTTGGGCTTTGTGGACAATATGGCATGCAAGAAATCTGTTGGTTTTTCATTCCGTAAGGATTGCACGCGCTATCATTACTTTCGTCAATCCTTGCATCAGTCTTTGTTTGATAGCATTCATCTGTGTCTTTGTTTGACAGCATTCTTCTGTATTAGATCGATAATGGCCAGTTGCCTTTGTTTTTTCACTATCTTTAACTTGTGTGTGTCTTCTTCAAGAAGTTTGCCTCACTCTTGAGGGCTTCTTTCTTTGTATAGTGAAGCAATAGAACATAGCTTTTTACCTTCTTCTTTTTTTTTTTTGAGTGAGTGAGAGAGAGAGTGTGTGTGAGTGTGTGAGAGAGAGAGAGAGAGAGTTCCTCCAAAATGTCACCACGTGAGGGTGGAGGGATGTGCCACGTGTGAAGCCAGTGGGTTTGGATGATGGGTTAAAGTGACTTTGAAATATTTCTTTGGGAAGTTCAAATGCATATTGGCTGGCCTTTCTATTGAGCAGTTCTTTCCAACCTCCATTCAAAGAACTCAACTAAAAACTCTCTGATATGTGTTATAAGGCCTGCACCTTTAACAATAAAGATATCAATTTTTCCAAGGTGAAAATCAATAAACTTTATCTCCTATTTACATTATATCCTATAGGCACCCTAAAAATCTCTCTCTCTTTCTCTCTCTCTCTCTCTCTCTCTCTCTCTCTCTCTCGTATACGACTTTATTAAAAAAACTATCTTGATTACCTATAGAGCAATTTGGCAAAAACAAAAAAACAAATAAAAAAACAAGAAAACAAAGAGATATTAACCAGTTAACTAGCATTGGATAGTAATGCCCAATAAGGATCTCAATGGACATTTTCTTTTCCATTTGCTAGGTTGGAGCATTACAAGCAATGTCAAAACAAGCCATCCATTTCTCTCTTCGAGGTTTGTATGATTCTCTCTCTCTCTCTCTCTCTCTCTCTCTCTCTCTCTCTCTCTATCTATATATATATATATATATATATATATATATATATTAAAGCTAGTTTGGAGTTTGGCTTCTCATCAAAATATCTATTTCGAAATATGTAGGTCATGATTCAAATGTTGATTCTTTTTCTTCTCAACCCAAGCTAAATTTAGCAAGATTGCATGGTATAAACATCAAATGCTATACTCTTGCTTTTCTTTAGCTTTAATATTAAAAAAGATTTCATTATATCATGTTTATATAACAATGAAGTCTAAAGCTTCTTCTATTAAAAAACAATGCAATATATCCTAAGGCTTTTTCTTCTATTAAAAAACAATACAATATATACTTTTTTTATTAGAATTTTATATTAAAAAAGAATTCATTATATCAAGTTCATATAACAGTCTAAAGCTTCTTCTATTAAAAAACAATACAATATATTTCAAGTTCATATAACAGTAAAGTCTAAAACTTCTTCAATTGCTTAAACTTGCAGGGGAGACAAGCAAACAATCCTTGGAGAAATTGGTGAGGCTTGAGTCATGTGACTGAGGAGGGTGTTAATGCTTAAATTGAGCATTTAATTCTCAAATAATAGGAGCCAAATTGCTTAAGTTTTTAACATGATTGTGATTTTTTTATTTTTGTTTCTTTAATTTTTGTGCTTTTTTTTCACTATAGATGGAGCGTACAACAAAGGAGTCGTTGCAATGGGGTAACATGGGGAATAAACTTCATAAAATGAGGATTTGTAAGTCTTATAGCAAGGAGAGGAGGAAATCTCATGATTTTCCATGTGGTGGGTGATGCAGGATTAGCTGCAGGGATCTTTACAGGGGTGACCTTTGGCCTCCAAGAAGCACAAGGAAAGCATACTATGGTACACTTTAAGTACAACTGTTACTTGAAGCTGTGAAACCGGTAATCTTTGATTTAATAGCATTAATCAACATTATTGTTCTTCAATATTGCAGTGCCATACAGCCCTTGCAGGAGCCTTAACAGGAGCATCATTTAATCTTGCTGCTGAAGAGAAACCATGCCTTGAGCATACACTTCACAGTGCCATTACAGGCAGTGCCATAGCCGTTGCTGGAGAAATTATTCACAATTATCTATGAAAACTGCATCGTCTACAAATCTATAAAGATGGCTTCCATGCTTGGTTATTTAAGATATTAGCTACAATTACTCGCCTCACAATCAAGCAAGTTAAAAACCTTTACCTCCTAATTTTGAACCAAATTTTTAAATTTGATTTCTTACAAAGTAAATTTCAAGGTGTCTGTCGTTCTTATTTATATACAAAATATGATTACAAAAGGGGTATTTCTTTGTGAATATACTTGAATAAGATTTTGTAATTCCTTGAGTTTTTCCCCATATACTCCTCCTTAATTAGAATACTTGCAGGGCATTGGTTTTTCTCTATAATTATTTCTAAATCAAAAGGCTCCTTGTTGTGGGAAGCCATTTGGGATACATAGCCAAGTAGAAGGGAGGAACTCCCCTAAGACATTGGTAAGGGTCCCCTAAGATTCAATTGAATCTAACACTTCCTCTAGCCTCGACAGAGAAGAAGCAAGCAACTCTGATGCCTACACATGATTTAGTGGCAACCAGACATGTAAAGACCCTTCATACGTTAAGTCTAACCTTGGCTTCAACTAGCTTCTATGCTGCGTGATACAGAGACCACATTATATGCAATCAATACCAAGTGTATATCCAAAATGTTTAACAATAAACAAGCTTGGCAAACTCATCATCACACAAGAATCAACAAACAAAGCTTCTCAAGAAGAGAGAAACAGACTCATGCCAGCACAAGGGCAAGCACATCTACATAATAGTGAAAAAGCTTAAAATTGTCATTTCCACTTTACCCTCAAAATAAACTTGGGTTGATCCAAAATAATGTATTCGCATATACTCGCAGAATATTGTCAATGTTTTCAACAACTCCAAACCTTTTTGCAGTAGGGAAAGTTGTTTTGAATGAGAACAGACATCTTTCACCAAATGAACCCTTGACATGATTATTATAATTTTTTTCTAAGTTTTGCTCGCGGTACCTGATCTTGAGTGTGATCTTGTGATCTATTCAAGATTAAACCTTGCCGAACCATGCTAAAATTCATCCTGCAAGCCCATGACACAGTCATTATGAGGAATCTAAGCAATGTCATTAGAAATGCGCACTTACGGTCGGCAGTCCATCGCCCTAGAGTTACTGCAGCACCCTCAGACGGGGTCATAAGTTAAAACCCCACCACCTAGCTATATATGTATACATATCCACACTCTGTATGTGTGTGTGTCTCTCTCTCTATCTCTCTCTCTCGTGTGTGTGTGTGTGTGTGTCTCTCTCTCTCTCTCTCTCTCTCTCTCTCTCTCTCTCTCGTGTGTGTGTGTGTGTGTGTGTGGAGAGTGTTTTTCCACTGTTTCTGATATCTGAATAGTAGCTGTCCCACCTTGGGACAGCTATGAATGTACCATACAATCCTTACTGAAGCAGTGGTTTCACCAAAAAAAAAAAAAGTGTGTATGTGTATGTGTATGTGCAACTCAAAGAAAAAAGGAGATAAACATACAAAACCACCCAATAAAAAGCAGCCGCAGCTGTTAAGTTGCTTTGACTTACATGATAATTGTAATCATCAATCTGCAAAGTTTAAACGCATAGTATTAGTTAGAGCCTTGTTTCATAATCAACCATACTTTGTAGCTCATGGGAATGTAAATAATCATACCCGAGGTCTGTGTCTGTGATCCTTCCGCCAGTGATCCCTATCGTAATCTCGCCTTGCACGATCATAATGTTTTTTGTATTTTGGTTGTGAATCTTCTGTCCTTTTTTCCTGCAGAAAACCCATCACTCTACGTTTTTTTAAAGAGTTGTGTGCGAGTTCTCTCTCTCTCTCTCTCTCTCTCTCTCTCTCTCTCTCTCTCTCTCCCCCCCCCAAAAAAAAGGGGCTGATGAAATTCTTCTCCTGCTAAAAGACACTAAGACACTTCAAGAAAACAACAATGCATGTTCAGCAAATGCTTGTTCATATATACATAGCAAAGGCTTGAAGTGTATTAGTTCAGAGCATGCCTCCTCTTCTCTAGCTTGTATAATTTTTTGTTCTTCTGCGAACGACTCCTTTTCCGCCTGTCCAGAAATAAGATCCAAATGAAAATGAAGTGCATTTTATCCTTGAATGGGCTTAAAGGCTTGAAATTTAGGACCCCCCCCCCCCCCCCCCCCCTCCCCTTCTTCTACCTCTCTATTCTGACCCCAAGTCTCTTCTGCGACCCGCTTGGCATATTCAGGGTCATCGCAAACCAATATGTTATCAAACAGTGACCCTGATTTCACCTGATTAATCAATCGACAAAGGGGATTAGGGAAATGATTAAGGATGATAAACCAAACTTGATCATCCATAATAATCAAAACGTGTGCTCAAAAGAAGAGAAAAACCTGCCAGAGTTCAATTCCAAAGTATTTCAAGGGCTGAAACACATAGAGATCTGGATCATCTACAAACTCTGTTCACATCCAAGGCAATAGTCATGACACAACCAACTGTGAAGGCTTACCAAAATATGATTAAAACCTTTTGTAAACCCAAATAAATAAATAAATAAATCTTGGAAAGTAATTCTATGCAAGTTTGTTATGCATATTTTGCTTGTATTTCTGCTGCTCAACCTCCAACTGCCACATTGATGCTTGGCAGATGTTGGACGAGATCATTTCTCACACTGCTTAAGGGGGTGGGATTGGCTTGCCTGGATTCATCCCACATGGTAGGGGGAGCTCCGTGGATGGGGTTTATAAGGGCCAAAGGGGCAGTGGGCCTCTCTTACCTCCCTGGGCCCATGGCTTTGGCATAGGGGAGCACTGATTGACGGGCTTGGGGACCCCATCAGCAACACCAGCCTCCCACATACGCAGATGAGTGCTCTCCATGGCTGGCCATCCAAGATGTGTTGGCAAAGATGCTGCTCGGTTGACATAGCCGCCTCCAACAGGGTATTTATGCATCTACCCATGTTAAGTGGGAGGGCATCTGTTGGATGGACGGGAGAGAGAGCCTTATCCACATCCATAGCTGGAATTGCTGGCAGATGATGGTAGGGGATGGGCAAGAAAGCCTTGTCCAAATAACATCCACCACTGAAATTGCCCGTGGATGACAGGTGAGTGTAGATGTGTAAGCAGTCTCATGATCCACCCTTCTGTTCAATACTACTGATGCATCTAATTGTTTATCATTTAACTCTCGCCAATTTGATGGCTTAAGCTACCTGGATTATCGATCCATGGAATTCTCCACTTCCCCTTGTAATTTGGATTTTTCACTCTCTGCACACAATTACCACCATATTCCTTTTTTTTTTTCTTACAAGCATCACTTAAAAAACATTAAATCCAAACAACCCAAAATAAATGAATAAATAGAGTTTAAAAATACTTTGCCCTTCCATGGACCCTTGTATTGTGGGTTTCTGATCTTGGGAGCTCTCCACTCTCCATCAATCTCATCATCCCAATCAGCAGGCTGCAGCAAAAAGGCTCACAATATCAGATATTCTTATTGTTGGTCGCTGACACCGATCACTTCACAAAAGAAGCATACCTTCTTGGCTTTCGGATCCGGTATCTCTCGTGGGATTGAATCGTAACCCTGTAGCCAAATAACATAACTAAAAAGAATCAACCATGGAAATTCTTTGTTCATTGTCCCGTAAAAAGATACCCGCTCCAGATTTGGCCTATAAAAAACTGTGAAAAATACATGGCCAGTCAGGCACCAGTGACACAATGGGCCATGTCCACATCTCTTCTGGGACTCCCACTAAAAGATAATCCATCGTATGGCAGCATTGAATAGACTGGGTGGCGAATCCTCCCCCAGCAGTTCCATTTGGACAGACCTCATCCACACCCTGCACAGCCAATGGGAGCACCTCCATACAGGACCCAGACCAGACAGCTTTTCTACACATCTGGAGCCCCGTTGACTGGCAGCGAGGATGGGATCATTAAAGGCCCTAGTGTGGCTCATCCCCTCGCCCGCATACCATCCTTCCAAAAGCATCGACTCATGAACGGGCCCTCCCCCTTTTTTTCTTAGATGGCTGTTATCTGTTTTCTCTTATATATTTCTGTCTTTACTCCCTTTTTTTTTAAGGGAAAAATGTGAAAATACAATGATAATACCTCTGGTTTCCCAGCATTAGGATCAAAAATGTACTCCTTTTCATCATCCCAATCAGCAGGCTGCAAGCCCAAGCAACCAACCATTTTAGAGAAGTATGGCACCGTTAGTATGCACGATGATCCATCTAGCCATGAGACATGCGCAGTGATCCATGGAAACATAAAATGCAGTAACCTAAAGGCCTTTATACTATAACATGTTACCTTCTTTGCATGAACGTCCTTGATCTTGCGGGGTGGTAGCATATCCCAATCCGTATACAAACTTCCGGCCTCACGTTCTTTGTTATCAACTAAGATACTGTAAGAGGCATCAGGTCTAATGATCAACGTGTACACATGGGTGAGCTGGTCTGACTCACATTTCACGTCTTTCTTGATGGGGTAAGTCTGGCCATTGTAAGCAAGGATGGCATGCAACTTCTTCGTATCTGTGCCACATAGATCGGGTCCAAACATGATACTGCATAACCACAATAATGGCCGCCCAATCAATACCATATTTGAATTCATATGGGAAGTCCAAGTTGCTAAGAGTGCATATGAAGCTAAAAATCATTCTCGGTTGTGCTTGTTTACCTGTAGGGTGTATCACCGCTGAATCTCTTCTGATTCACGTAACCACTCATGAGTTTCACATAAGCACCTCCACATTCTATCTTCTGTTCATTTTTCACAGAGTACTGAAGGACTAGAGTTCTGTTCTTGTTGTTGAACTGAGGAAATTTGGCAGAGATTGCAAAGAAACGAGCATCCGGGTAGGTTTGAATACCTGCAAAGTAACCACAAAACCTATGAAATTCTAAAACCGCTTGCTATACACAACATCAAAACCCTTCAATCCCCTTGCAAATGAACCCCATTATTAAAGCCCTTGCATACAAAACCCTTATTTCAGCCCTTAAATCCCCTTCCATATGAAACCACCATTAAAGCCCTTAAATCCCCTACAATATGAAACACTCCAATAAATCCCCTTCCATATGAAACACTCATTAAAGCCCTTATTTCTCTCACAAATGAGACCCTCATTATCGCTATCACCCTTATTTCTCTTACAAAGAAAATCCTCACTATAGCCCTTGATCTCCTTGCAAATGAAACCCTCATGATGGCCCTTACTCTCCTTGCAATGCAACCATTTATTAAATACCCTTGCAAGCGATACCATCATTAAATCCCCTAATCTCCCTTGCATCAGAAACCCTTGATCACCTTCTTTTTTGAGAACCCAGATCTCTTTACTGTGATCTCACATGGATCTGCATTCCAATACGGGAATTCACAGGCAAGCACAAGACCCAGAGGTAAACACACTCAATGCAGCTGCAAGCTTAAGATCTGTGCACAATTATGATTCCAAAATGGGCTGCAAAGAAAATATGTATGGACTTACAAAGGGTTTTGTTTTCTACCTTTGTCATCTGGGTCACCGAACCATGTTCCGGGGGTGTGCCTCCAGCTTCCAGCCAGACCCTCGCTCACCTTCCAGTCAGATTTCACCCACCGGCTCTCCCAGTCATCTGCATTTGCATTTGAGTTTCAATTTGCACTTGTATTCGCATTTGCAAAGGGGACTGGCAAGTTTTGAATGATTGAAAACATGGGGTTCTGTCTCTCTCTCTCTCTCTCTCTCTCTCTCTCTCTCTCTCTCACACACACACACACAAAGCAAGAGAAGATCCACATGATTCATTTTTAAAAAAAGGAAGGAACAGGCGTACCATCATCAAATCGTTCCTCGAAAAAGATTTCCGCCAAAGCTTGCCATGAGAGGAACACTAGCAGGAAACAGATGAGACGGAGATGAAGGCTTGTTACCATTTGGGAAGAAACTTTCTTTCGCACACTGCTTCACCCCTCTCTCCCCTTCCTGTTAAATGACTGGAGATGGTGGACTCCTTTTAAGTTTCAAAGTCAAACGGCAAGGCTTCTGGAGGTTTCTGAGTCAAGTCACGAAAGCACTTGTTCGTTCCATTAAAGTCATAGACCATATCCCATTGAAATTCTCGAGTTTATACTATGTAGGCCTAGGTCTTGTGGCCTGAACTTTAAAGTCATGTTAGGTCTTGTGGCCTAAACTTTAAAGTCATGTTATATCATATGATATATCATCTCATTCAAGCATGCTGATGGGTATATAGCATACCTTAGGAAATATCAATTTTAATCAAAGTTTCTCTCTTTTAGTACAAAATCCACTCAATTCAGGTCTTTCAACTCTCTCTCTCTCTCTCTCTCTCTCTCTCTCTCTCTCACTCACACACACACACACACAGACAGAACTCGAGGTTCTATCAAGAGGTTGTTGTGGGCCAAGAAGCACAACAAAGAGGGGCATTGTTGTATGATGTAGCCACCCATGAAGCTAGAGCTAAACAAGCACATATGTACTTTCAATCATAAGATTTCTTGCTCCCGTGGTGGCAAGCCAAAGCTAGAGTTACTACCTCCCAACTTGGGAGGTTTGCTGCCCTTTTTGTCCACCAACCTTGGCCTCTTGCTAATGATTAAAGAGTTGTGTGGCTTCTTTCATATATAGGCTCTTGGAAAAGCCTTTCTTTGGATGGATAAGATATTCTCTCCTTCAAAAGGTGCCCCCTTTTGCAAGTTCATCCTAAAGACTTGGAAATAAGTGTTTCAATTAGTTGAGTGGAAAGGGCGTCAAAGGGTAACTCCCTTCTTAGTATTTGTTGGTCTATGGCCTTCTACCCTCATCTCTATGGCTCTTGGAAAAACCTTTCTTTAGATGGATAAGATATTCTCTCCTTCAAAAGGTGCCCCCTTTTGTCGTAAAGACTTGGAAATAAGTGTTTCAAGTGGAAAGGGCATCAAAGGGTAACTCCCTTCTTAGTATTTGCTAGTCTATAGTCCTTCAAGGCTTTGAAATCACAAAGATGGTCATGAGTCAAGATAAGACGAAACAAACATGGCCATGAGTCAAGATGAGACAAAACTAAAGCTAAGGTTGGGCAAGTTAGCGGTAGCACAGAGAGGCTTATTGCAAGAGACAATAAGATGCTAAGATATGGACCCTATTGGATATCAATGCTCCACTCTCATATTCTATTGTCCAGGGACTAGCTAGCTTATGTTTGTACTGCCCCCATTATGAGGAGTAGCCATGGTTGAGCACGTATACGAAACTAGGAGGCCATATGGTTAGAGATAGCTTGGATTAAATTTGGCACATTGCAAAATAGGCTACATACTACACTAGACCGTTATCTCATACGGGTCCACACATGAGTAGGTAGACTTTACTCTCGGACACCATGTCCTAACATTGAGTGCTACATAATTTCTAATACATCTTTATGGACCGAGTCTACACTGTGTGAACAGTAGCACTGACTATGACCGTGGACCTACATGGTCATGTCATGGCTATTATGTGTATACATGCCTATAAAGATACACAACCAGTCCCTTCTCCACACATTTCATTAGTCATCACTATGAGTTTACTCCCTAGCTTCTACTAGCATACAACCTCCGTCTTAGAAGTTCCAGATTAGCCATCAAAGCTCCCTTCATAAGAGCACATGTAAGGTTCCCCCCTCGTAAAATAGGGGAAACACTTAAGATAGTCCACTAAGTCTTAACTTGGAGTAAATTTCCTATTTAACGACACCTTGACCATGTAGAGACTCAAGGATATGATTCATGGGTAAGACCTAGTCCTATCCCGCAGGGGGAGTATGATCTTCTAAAAATCAAATCACCCATAGGGTAATTGATAAATTGGGCAACTACTAGACTTGATTTCTAGAGGCAACGCTTTTTTCCTTATCCATGCAAGGCACAGCTGCTGGCCTAGTCTTTTAGAATAGAGTTGCCCCAAGAACCTATTTATCTAGCGTAGGGCTTTCACTTAATCTATTGGAATCGGGTCCACCCGTCCGTAGGATGGTGCCGTCAATGCATTCCATCCTCCCACTTTCTACACTACTCACGCGTCAATTTGTTTTCTAATTAATCCTACCACACTGTTTGACATAAATAAACATATTCCTTAATTAAGGCCCTTTTCACAAGGTTTATTAAAACAGCCTTTTTCCACAGTATAATAATGCCAAAGACAAGATTTATAAAAAAGTTTATACATGAATCAATTTCATACAAGCCAAATCGGATGTCTTATTCTTTTCCTTTATACTGCCAATGATCTAGAATTCGGCCTTCCAGCCTCTACATGCTGGGCAAAATCCTACGGGACCATACACCTCATCGTCGGTCTCACTAGCGAGGATTCAAGCCAACCTATCGCCCTCACAGGCTCCATCGCTCGATCCTCCCACCCCTCAAAGGGATGTCTACATACTAGGGTGGGCTTATTCACCGCACTAGCCTGGGCCCTCAGAACTAGGCAGCATCATAATCTCTCGCCTCAATCGGCGATCCTTATTCTCCCAATGGTATGAGGGATACCTTCTTGGGCCATTCTCGGGCTTTGCTAACGACGCCGCCCGGCTACACAAGCACGAAACGGAGTTAGCGTCGAAGCCAGGAAAAACATGCACTCTTTAAAGATAACAATTTCAATGCAATTTATTGAATGCAGCATCACACAATTCGTAGCTTCATACAATTTTATGTCATTATTTTAAAAGGAAAAGATACACATTTATTAACGCTAATATAAAAAGAACTCTTCTTTAAAAGATAACAAAGCTAACCTGGCCACCATTTCCTTGAGGAGCTTGTAAAGGGAGGGTTGGAGCCGCGGGGGCATCTTCCCTAGTCTCGTTGTTGCGCACTCCTCCCAAGGTAATATTCTGACGTTTTCGAGAAGGGGCCATCTTGGATGTCGTCTTGTAGGGCTCGCTGTCGTGGTCGAAACGCTTCAGTCGGATCTCAATTCTGAGATCGTTTGCTCACCGTATGAGCAAAAGACCACAGCGCATGTATCCTCTCTTAAGGCTAAAACCTCTTACTAAACTCTGCAGTGCGCCCGTGTAACTTACCACGTAGTGGGTTCCGTTCACCGGTTCCACCATACCGAATTGATAGATCGACATTAGCTTGTCGAATTTTTCCTGATCACAAATCTCTGTTATGTTGCATTCCGGTTTGATGCCAAACCTCCCGTACAGGGAGTTCATTGTCAATTTGTGCAGAGAAGACAAGAATCTTTATGAATAGAGGGATAGGAGAGAGGCCTCGAAAGAGATCATTTTCTTTAAGTTATTCTATCGATTTTCTAATTCATTCTTTTTTTTTCTGCATTACGCTATGTTCAGTTCGGTAAGATCTCAAGAAGCTTCTTTAATGGGTGTAGGATCACCGCAGGGTACCGTGGAACCGGGAATATTGACTACTTTGGGATTGGCATAAATATGTTTATGATTTATTGGCTATCTGGCTTAGAAAATATGTTCGCGAGAGGGAATGCGAACCGAAATGACGTCCAATCTTTTTTCTAGAAAGGGTAAAAGATTGATGTGTTTCTCTTTAATAGTTTTTAGTAATGGTTCGAGCCTCTATATCTTAAGCGCTTCCCCAAGGCTCTGGGGGGTGGCCGGAAGCCGGGAAAAGGCTTTACGCTTTACCCAATATCCCTGCTGAGCTGAGCCCTACGGGCAAGCAATTTCACCAGGCCCTCTGCCAGGGGAGAACTTGCCTATCGGCAATCCGGTCCCCGGCCTCACTCATGGGGTTTTTGCCGATCAAAGAGGCGGGTACTGTGGGCCCTCTGCCCCACGCATTTAACCAGCAGCGGGCGAATGCGTGGTTCACCGGTTCCACCGAATACTCTATTGATGTCGAGGCACAAGTGCGCTTGCCAACATGAAAGGGATTCAGAACCCGGCGAAAGTGGGGAACTTTGAATCTCAAGCAAGGGCGCGCGTGACGATATCCACCCCTTCTTTGTCTTCGTTGGGAGACGGGGTGGGAATGAAACTCCGGGTATTGTCTGGGTGAGTGCCGAGTGGCGGTACTGCATCCCCGAAGGCTAAGCCTAAGTCCACGCAAATGGGGGGGATTGTGAGATGTCCTTAACACAAAAACGTTTTGCAAAAGGGGAGAAGGGCTGCTGTAAGTCTCTTCACAGGGGGGGAGAAGGGCTGCTGTAAGTCTCTTCACAGGGGGGGAGAAGAGTTAAGGACACTGCCCCCTAGCAAGCGGGGGATAGAGGAAAATTGCCTTATCTGAAAAGGGGCAAATGAGGGGGTGTGAGAGGGGTGGCTGCAAGGGACAGCTGTACTACAGCAAGTACACTGCACAAGGATAGACAGCGGTACGGACGGCGGCATAGCAGAGCACAGGCTACGCAGAAATGTGTGTTGCCCATGGAGCACCCCGGGGTTCTATATAACTGTGGGATACGAGTACGGGCGATGCGCAAAGTAAGGACGAAAGGACGGTGTACCAGCAAAGGCTATAGATCAATGGCCTGCATGGGTCTAGGGGAAAGGTACGGTGTTGGTTAACAGGGAAAGGAGTGGCACGCATGTACCTTATCTGGTCAGTTTATCTCTGGTCAGGGACAGCATGGGTGTCCACGTAGCGGTACGTGTGGACCACACAGTGGGCGGCCGTCCTTTGGTTCTTGTGTAGCCATCGTACGGGCACCCTGGTAAGTGTGTACGGTCTAAATTTTAGGGTAGGGTCCCTAAATTTGGGACGGTAGTCTCAATTTGTGTGCCGCACTACCCCGGGGAGGCGAAATTTTTTTTGTCCAGGAGGTTCTCCTGGTCATTGGGGTTCAGACCGTTCATCAATCGGACGCCCGGTCGTGCATTTATTAAGCTTTAAAGGTCGTAAAAATGACTGAAATTTACGTATAAGCTTGATCCGGTGTCTATTTTGGATGCTGTAAAATCCTATATTAGGGTAAAATCACACGCGCAGATTTCAAATTTGGGCTCAGAATTTGAAGATTCTAAGTAGAAATGACTCAAATAATAAAATCATTGATTTTTATACCATAAAAACTCATAAATTTATCTACTACATGGACATTTCTTTATTAGTGAAGATGGGTATGTTACATCCTTCCCCCCCTTAAAGAAATCGAGATGTCCTCATCTCTTCATGAATTGGGGATAATCCTTTAAGAGTGTAGCTTCATCTTCCCAAGTTGCATCCTCTTCAGGGTAATCTTTCCACTGTACTAGATGTTCTACAAGAGTTCTATTTCGGAGTTGCCTTTCCCTAGAATCTATGATGCTACTGGGCTGTAATTCAAGGACTCCTTGAGTAGGGATTACAACTTATTCATCATCAAGAATATGATCGAGACTGGGTACATAAGGTTTTAATAACAAACTTACATGAAATATATTGTGGACTTTGATATGGGCTGGGAGTTGGAGTTTATAGGCACTTTTACCTAAACACTTGATAACTTTTACCTAGACACTTGATAACTGTATAGGGACCACAATACCTAGGGCTGAGCTTCTTATATTTCCCAAGTGTAGAGAACTTCGTTTGGGTCGCAGTCGTAGAAGAACTTTGTCTCCTTCCTTGAAGATCCTTTCAGACCTCTTGGTGTCAGCATAATGCTTTTGTCAATCTTGGGCAGCTTTAATATCCTTTTGGATTGCCTTGGTTTGTTCTTCCATCTCTTCGAGCATTTTCCTGGATGCCTCAACTCTTATGGTCGGATCAAAGAAATTTAGACGAGACAAGCATTCTTGTCCATAGAGTGCTTTGAATGGTGACATTCCTATGCTTTGATGATATATAAGATGCACTGTAGGCAAATTCTACCAGAGAAAGGTATTGAATCCACCTTCTTGGCTCCCGTCCACAATATGCTCTGAGAATGTCTTCAATTACTTGATTGATTCTCTCAGTCTGGCCATCGGTCTCTGGATGATAAGCTGTGCTAAAGTAAAGTTGAGTTCCCAGGGCTTGAAATAAGGACTGCCAGAACTTTGAAGTGAAGTCAGAATCCTGGGAGACCATGAAGTTTGAGGACTTCCTTAATGAATATTCGAGCAACATCAGAAGCTTTGAAGGTCTTCTTTGCTGGTATAAGGTGAGCTACTTTGGTAAGTAAGTCCACTACTACCATAATGGAGTCATATCCTCAGTGGGGAGACTTGTGACAAAGTCCATACTAATGCACTCCCACTTCATTTGGGGAATATCTAAGGGTTGAAGTTTCCCAGGCATCTTGACCCTTTCAGCTTTGATCCTTTGGCATGAGAGACATTGCTTCAAGTACCGAAGGACATCATTTTTCAAGCCTGCCCAATGAAAGCTCCTTCTTATAGCATTTAATGTTTTTGCATAGCCTGGGTGTCCCGCAGTAGGACTATCATGAGCCATGGAGGATAAGTTTCTTTAAAGCAGGATCCTTAGGGATACATAGCCTGTGATTGAAGTAGAGGCTTCCTTCATGAGTGGAGTATCCCTTGATTAGATTCTTCTCTTTCTCTGAATTTCCCCCTTCTACTAACTTCATCATCCTCTGATAATCTAGATCATGAGATGAGACTTCTTCCACCTTGACCAGTATGGGATTATTCGGCATTGAAATTGCACTCAAGAAAGATTTGCAGCTAAGTGCATCTGCTACCACATTATCTTTCCCAGGGCGGAATTCGATGTCGAAGTCATATTCTTGTAGAATTTCAATCCATCTCCTTTGCCGCATGTTGAGGTTAGGCTGGTGGTGAAGATCCACTTTAGACTTTTGTGGTCAGTTACAAGCTAGAATTTGCCCACTTTAGAGTTGTGGTCAGTTACAAGCTGGAATTTGCCCCCCAAGAGATAATGTCTCCATAATTTGAGGCAATGAACAACTGCTAAGAGCTCCAAATCATGGGTGGCATAATTTGCTTCATATTTCTTCAGCTTGCGGGAAGTATAAGCGACTGGCCTTCCTTCTTGGCCTAAGACACCACCAAGTGCTAGACTACTGGCATCAGTAACAACCACTTCAAATTCCTTGGTGAAATCAGGAAGTTTCAAGACTGGGGCAAAAGTAATAATGACCTTGAGCTGGTCAAACCTATTTTGATGAATTGGTAGCCACACTATTTTGCAATCCTTCTTAAGAAGATCCGTCAAAGGTGCAGCTACCAAGGCATAATCTTTGATAAAAATCCTATACCATCCCGTGATTCCCAAAAACCCACGAACTTCACGAACTGATTTAGGGGATGGCCACTCCAGAGTATCTTTGACCTTGGCAAGGTCTACTGAAATGCCATCTTTGGAGACGATGAACCCAAGATACTCAATTTGATGAGTAAAGAAGGTACATTTGCTCTTCTTGGCATAGAGTTTATGTCTGTGCAACAATTGTAGAACTCTACACACATACTCCTCATGCTCTTCCATTGATTTGGAGTAGATTAAGATGTCATCAAAGAAAACAAGCACAAATTCATCCAAGTAAGGATGGAATATATCTTGCATTAGGCGGTTGAAGGTTGCAGGAGCATTGGTTAACTCGAATGACATTAAAGTGGCCATAACGGGTATTGAAGACTGTCTTGGGTATATCTGCTTCCTTGACTTTGATCTGATAGTAACCAGACCTCAAATCTATTTTTGAGAAGACTTTGGCCCCATGAAGCTTGTCAAGAGATGCGAGGGATAGGATACTTATTCTTGACAGTGACTTGATTTAGTCCTCAATAATCTATGCAGAGGCGGAGAGTTCTGTCCTCCTTTTTTTGGAAAAGAACAGGTGCCCCCCAAGGAGAGCTACTGGGGCATACAAATCCTTGCTCAATGAGTTGGGAAAGTTGCGCTTTAAGTTCAATGGCTTCAGGAAGGGACATTTTATAGGGCGTTTTTGAGACGGGTTGAGCCCCAGGGATCACCTCGATTTCATGATCGACTTCTCAAGGAGGCGGTAGCCCTGTAAGCTCGTTAGGGAAGATGTCAGAGAATTCTTGGAGCCAAGAGGGTTCTGTCTCCTTACTAGGCTCAATGGCTTTGTTGAGCTTGACTAAGAAAACTTGTTGACCCTTACGTGTTCCCTTGAGAAGATGTTTTGCCTTGACTACCCTAGATTTAGGTTTTCCTGTTATCCCCTGAACGGATATTACTTGGCCATGCTCATTTTCAAAAGTGATACTCCCCTGGTTACAATGAATGCTAGCTTTGTTTGCAATTAACCAATCCATTCCAAGGATTCCATCATAAATTCCTAATGGCAAGACTCTAAAGTGGCCATGAGCTCGATCATTACCCAGCTCAAAATCAAGGTTTCCTATAGAGTGGCAAGATACTACTTCTTTCCCACCACCACTGGCTAACTGTACAGTCATTCTTCTAGCTATTTTTTGACCCAAGTTTAATTTTTGCAAACACCTAGGAGAAATAAATGAATGGGTACTACCACAATCAATCAAAAGCTAAAATGGCTTACCGTGATGAGTGGCTGGGGTTTGGATTACACCAAATTGTTTATTCAGACCTTGGTGTTCTAGTGCCGCATGGACGGTGGCGTGCTCTTCTTCAGCCATTTCCAAGGTCGGTTCTTCACTTATAATAGAGGTGGTCCTAGCAACTGCTCCTCCGCGGCCTCTGTCACGTCCACCGCCTCTTGCACCTTGGTGGATAGGGGTTCCACGACCTTGATTTCCTCTGCCACCTTGGGGAAATGATGTTGCCATCTTGGGACAGTTGGCCCTAAAAGTCAGGTGTCCTCAAAACATCCCTAGTTCTCCTTGCACTAGGAGTACTTTTTTGACAAGAACGGAATGCCAAGCTTCTCATCAAGGCTTTGCTTAGAGCCACTAGAGTCTATTAAAAGACATGGTGTGAGCTTAAGCTTGGCAATGTGGTTAAGTGAATCAAATGATGAATATGATTATACTACATAAGCTAACTCACACCAATGAATATGATTATACTACATAAGCTAATTCACACCAATGAAGTAACATGTGTAATCTCTTAGATTAAGCTAAGGTGTGACCGATGAGAAATGGAGTGTGCTCGAGAGTCACCACATAAACATAAGCATAACCAATGAGCAATGGACTGTGCTTAATAGTCACCACATAAACATAAACATAACCATAATTAAGTAAACCACAAGCAATTAAAATGTAGAAAGATTATTTCCACAAAGGACCACTTAGTATATTATGCACTAAGCAAATACACAAAGTGGGCTCATCACACTCTCCATATGCCCTAGAGATGTGATAAGAACACTTGTATATATAAGCTCGATGGAGGGGGGGACCTAAAGCCCTTGAATCTCTTCACCTCCCTTAGATTTCTCACCTAACTCACCTAAAAGGTGATGCCTACATCAAGGGGATGTACCTACTAGACCTACTCCTAGTAACTCTAGTAAATGAGCCTTCTAACCTTAGAACAAGACATTCTAAGGTACCACTAAGGATCTACTAAGGTTTGCACTAAGGATGGATGCTAGATCACTTAGTTCTAACACCCTCCCTTGATCAAGCATCCATACAACATAAGGTGTGCTAGATCACTTAGTTCTAACACCCTCCCTTGATCAAACATCCATACAACACAAGGTGTGCTTGGATCAAGTATACCACCCAAAAAAATCACTAACACATCAGATAGAAAATGCCCCATGGGATATAAAATGCCATATTTAGCAAATACTAGACTAAAGTGTCACAAAAGTTTGCGTCATACGTCTCTGTCTGCTTTGTATTTCCCTTCACTTTCTCTTCTTCATCCTTCTTCCTCCTGTATAGCAGACGTGGATGATGTGTCCTTTCTTCTTGCAATAGTAGCAAGGACAAGGAGCCTTGGTCTTCTTCTCTTTATCTTTGATTGTGGCCACATAGGCATGCTCAATTGGAACTTGTGTTGAAGAGGTCAAAGCCTTAGAATCCTCCATGGGAGTTTCCCCTAGAAGGAGTGCAGAAGTTACTAAGGTAAGACTATGATTTGCTTGGTTTTCTATCACTAAAATGCATTACTCATAACACCTCTTCATTAATGTTGACACATGCACCACTTAGTTGATCAATCATCTAATATCATTGACATGAGAAACAATACTAGTTTTGTCATCCTTGTCCATCTTATAAAGTTTCTTCCTTAAGAAGAACCTGGCAGCAACATTGGTTTGCCCAAAAAACAGATTTGAGCCTAATCCAAGCTTCATTAGAAGTCTTTGTGAGCTCACCTGATGAATTTGGCTATCACCTAGCCCACAAATGATGAGGGATAAGGCCTTGGAGTCTAGATGGGTCCATTTAGTAATAAGATTTGGATCTCTATTGGCCTCTTTTTAGTGCCATTAACCACACCCCACATGGCTTGTTTGATGTAGAAGGATGATCTTCCACGACATACCCATGGGTGTCCTAAGCACCGCGAGCCCGTGCATCGCCTGGTCAGAACCCTCTAGGATCCTCCTTAGGTGTCTCGGCACTTCACTCAGGGACCGCTTCGTTGGCCCTCGCCCATCGTACTGGAAGCACACCATTTTTCACCATACCCAGGCTGGTCAAGACCTGGGCAGGTTTTTGCCGCATGAGCTGTCCTTTGAACACTCCCCACCAGCTGTTGCAACCGAACTTCCCTTAGAAAAACACATATACCAAATGCTCCCTCCAGCATTCTGGCGTAAGACAGTCCTTTAAGAAAACAGGGTTTCTATGCAAGTTTTTAGTTCTGATTTTCTTTTGAATACAATGTGTATATCTTAAATCCGTATCCCAATACTTCTAGATCACAGGTCTAAAATTCCAACAAAATTTCTTGAATTCTGTGACCTTGATCCTTAGATCAGAATCGAGGGTCTTAACTTGATTTTAGATTCGGTGGGTGATCTGAGTGAAATTTTCCTGAATTGGTCACATCGTCTTTTCTTGAAACTAACGAAGGAGATTAAGTCTTGGTCATAGTCTAATTCAGGGTTTGAGTCTGGAAAGGTTCTCCCTGAACTAACTTTCTCGAAGGGTAATATTTCAATTACTACTTTACTGAATTTTATTCATTGAGTATTTTGCTTAACTGAATTTAAAACTAATCATGAATTTCTATGAGGAATAAATTAATCATTTATCTAAAATTTTGACTTCGATAGTTTTTTTTTTAATTTTCTCATTACCATCCTAGAGAATATGAAACGGTAGAATTTTCTCTCACAGAGTATTTACTTATTTATTTACCAATATTCATGGGATTTAAACATAGGATTAAAGAGAACTCTTATTTTGATATAAAAATTTTGTATGCATCTATTTATGCATAAAATCTAATTTCTATGGAAATAATACTTTTATATAAAAGAAAATCCTTTTATGCATCTATTTATGTAAAATAATCAATTTTGATAAAAGTAACACTTTTATAATTAAAAAAATTCTTTTCTGCATCATTTTATGCATGAAAATTAATATTGATGAAAGTAACACTTTTATTAAAAAAATTTCCTTTATGCATCTATTTATACATAAAAATCAATTTTGATGAAAGTAACACTTTTATAATAATAAAAAAATTCTTTTATGCATCATTTTATGCATAAAAATAAATTTTGATGAAAGTAACACTTTTATAATAATAAAAAATTCTTTTATGCATCATTTTATGCATAAAAATCAATATTGGTGAAAGTAACACTTTTATAATAATAAAAAATTCTTTTACGCATCATTTTATGCATGAAAATCAATATTGGTGAAAGTAATACTTTTATAATTAAAAAAATTCTTTCATGCATCATTTTATGCATAAAAATCAATATTGATGAAAGTAACACTTTTATAATAAAAAAATCTTTTATGCATCTATTTATACATAAAAATTTATTTTGATGAAAGTAACACTTTCATAATTAAAAAAATTCTTTTATGTATCATTTTATGCATAAAAGTAACACTTTTATGATAAAAAATTCTTTTATGCATCATTTTATGCATTAAAATCAATATTGGTTAAAGTATCACTTTTATAATAAAAATTTTCTTTTTATGCATAAAAATCAATATTGGTGAAAGTAATACTTTTATAATACATAAAATTCTTTTATGCATCATTTTATGCATGAAAATCAATATTGGTGAAAGTAACACTTTTATAATAAAAAAATTCTTTTATGCATAAAAATTCACTGTTTTTGGCTCCGGGGTGGAGTAGAGTAACAGTGCATAAAACACTATTAAGCTTCCACAAAGGGGGAGGCTTCTATTTATAGGAAAAAGTGAGCTTCTAACCAAGCAAACTGATTCTAGAATTTTTCAAATCAGTTTGGTCAAATTTTGACCATTTTTGGGTCAATTTAGCTTACTTTTTGGAACTATACTTGAATTAGGAGAGAGGAGAGATGAAATATCTCAATATTTGAGAATTTAAAACTTCACCACACATGTGAAATAGGTGCCTCCTTCATGAGGGGGAATCCCCGTCAAAAATTCATTTTTTTAAGTATTTCTTTTGGTCCATAGTCCACTCTTCATCTTATGTGAGTATTTACTCATTTTTGGGGGGATTTTCTTTATTTCTTCAATTTATCTCCTCCATACATTTGGATGAATCTGATTGGCCCCTCTGAACCTTAATTTAAAATTTTCAAAAAATCTGGACCCTTAGGATAAGGCCTTTTGAACAGATTATAATTTATCTCTAATGCACCTTCTGAAAATCTTTTGAACTTCTGTTTCGGGGGAATTTATTTTAATAAGAAGAGATATTTTTCCATCCAAAAATATCTAAAATCTAAATAATCTCTCTCTAGAACATTTTCTCTCTCTAAGCCAAAATAGGTAGAAACAAGGTCTTTTATTATTCTGAAGAGAGAATGGATTACAGGGGGAAGATACTGGACATCTTGAGGGGCTGGGGAGGAATCTTACAATCCCATTGGTTTTATTTAGAGCCCATCAGAATGGCACTACCCTTTTTCTTATCCCTATACTTCTCCACTTTATTAAATTCTCCCATCATGATCATATCAACCCATTTTAATAACTTTTTCCTTTCCTTCAAAGTATACCATCCATAGATGTTTACTATATAGACATTCTAATTTTCATAAGAGAATTCAACAACTAGGATGATTGGTCACAATAATAGGCTCCAAAGATTTTTATGCTAGAGTCATAACTCCACCATATCTCTTCTCCATCCCACAAAAAAAAAAACCATTGAATAAAAGATTTAGTGGTGAAGAGAGAAGGGGTCATTGTGCACTTCCCCATCTAGGATAGATAGAAAACGAGTTGGGAGAGTAAAGAGGAAAGGAGACATTAGGAGAGTTCCCACTCCCTTTAGCTACAAGTATGCCAATTGTTGCCATTTATCATTAACATCCTTCAAACCTTCATTGGAGCCCTTATCCTCCCTAACAATCACTGTACTCTTGGAAGCAATCCAAGATTTACCAAAATTTGAAGAGACCTTAACCTGTGAGAGCTAGAAAAGGCTGAGGAGCTAATCATTTTCCCTTGTCATTGGGTATATCAACCTTTAAAGTCCCCAACTCCTTATCAATTATTCCACTTGAATCTCATCACTTACCCTTATCAAACTAGGTGGAGTGAAGGCTTAAGGAGCTAATAATTTTCCCTTATCATTAGGTAGAGTGAAGGCTTGAGGAGCTAATAATTTCCCTTATCATTAGGTAGAGTGAAGACTTGAGGAGCTAATCATTTTCCCTTATCATTGGGTAGAGAAAAGGCTTGATGAGCTAATAATTTCCCCTTATCATTGGGTAGATCAACCTTGGAAGTCTCCAACTCCTTATCGATTCTTCCCCTTGAGGACCTCCTACTCGACTTGGTTCCCTAAACCCTAAATCCCCCTAGCCCATTAACCCATTTTTTGGATTAACAAATGGGATTAATAGATGATTCCACTAATATTCTACAATAAAGAGAAAACATGGTCACACCAAAAGGATGCATGATCAAGATATGAGCAACGGTGTCGATATCTATAACTTACATAGGGGCCAATGGAATCATTGAGTGAACCCCTTTGAGGAGATAGATCGAGTGTGTGAGAGAAATGACATCGAGAGTTGTCCACATGACAATTGGAAAAACATTCCCCACGATAGTATTTGGAGTAGAGGTGGAGTGATTATACCTTATCTTTAATCCTCTACATCTTTGGCACCATTGTGCAGAAATGCCACCTCATCTTAGTCTTCATAAAAAACGTATCTTTATGTTAAAAAAACTAATAATAAAATATAAGAAGGTGAATGTTAAAAAGTAATAAAATAAAAAAAACCCAAATCATGATAATGAAACTCCTTATAACAGAAACCATCACGAAACTTTATGCCTTTTCAAATGTGTCCCTCTTTAGGTTTTTCCTCCATTTACTTATTTTGCTCCAAAGTTAGAGGTTTAATTAGGTTTCATGGATTCTGAGCAAGATGAACCAACAGCCTTAAGTAGGTATTCCATGGATTTTGAGCAACGTGAACCAACAGCTTAGTGAGGAGCTCAAACCCAACAAAGAAGGATATTTACAGTTTACACATAGAGCTTGAATCTAGATCCCAAAGAGAAATCCTATCACAAGTGGCAAGGTGATTGATGGGGAAGCTTCTACATCACAAAACATTACAAAACCATTGTTAGCTATCCAAGCCCCAATCCCATTAGTTTCCCTAAAGCAACCCACTATGCAAGTACAAATTGCCTTGTCTCGCAAGTGTTTAACTAAATTGCTCATCTATAAGGGAGACCCAATAAGCTCTATCCGGTCTTATAAAAGCCCCTTCAATAGGCCACAACAAGTAATAAAGGGAGCTCCTAGCCAACAAACAATGATGGGGAAAAGTTGGAAATGATGGTTGCATAGAACCTACAATACCTTCCGCGAAGTCAAGGTATGACTGGAAGCAGGTAAGGGGGATTTATTCTAGTATCATTACTTTTATCCCCATATTTTTCTCCTGTATCCATATCAAGAGGGATCCTATCAGAAAAATCTAACCCATGACAATATAACTTACACCAACACTTATAACAATATAGTATCTATACACATACTTAAAATTTAACTAACAATAAAATTAAAAAAGATTATGAGAAAGATTACATACCAAAATAAGAGAGCATGGACTTTTTTTTGACTGATACGAGTGATCCTATCCTGGACTTAGACTGTTTGGATTTGTACTATCAAGGGCAGCTAAGTATTCCTCCTTTTAAGATCCACTCATGATATTTTTATGCACCATTAGGGGAGCAACGTTGTGGAGCCACCTTTGTGGACCTATTCTACCTATAGTTTCATCCCCTCTCACCATGTCTTAGTTGCGCTACAGTTTCATCCCCTCTCACCATGTCTTAGTTGCGCGAGCATCATGTGTTGTCTGTAGCGTCCTACTTATGCTGGCAAAACTTATTTTAGGCACTATGGGACATGACTCTTGTAGTCCATGTGGTAGGAGAGCCACCGCAAATAGCATGATCACATGAGTGTACTTTACCCAATGGGAGGACCCTATCAAAGTAAAGAATGCACAAGACGAGATTGTAGAGCAAGGGAGGAGGGGAAAAGCTTATGCACTTACCCCACCATTCTATGAACCAATGTTACCAACTCCTTGTCTCTTTTAGAGAATGGTGGGGATGCTTAGTGACATGGAGTCTGACCCCCAGAGTATGAGTTATGGCTATTTAATAATAACGACTTGTTGCAATGATTTTGGATTTTTTTAAAGGTTCATATCACAGTGAGGATGTACTTAGACTGTTGACTCATATACCAGAGGAGGCATATCTATTAGAATCAAAATGTGAGGATGATGAGCTTAGTGACATGGAGTCTGACCCCCAGAGTATGAGTTATGGCTATTTAATAATAACTTGTTGTTGTTGCGATGATTTTGGATTTTTTTAAAGGTTCATAGGAAGCAACAATGGAAGTTCTCAACATTACAAGTACAATTCTATAAGACTGACTTCCCAACCATACAGCTAACCAAGTGCATTCTAAGCCTATCCTCGATTGTTAAATTTGTTTTCAGTTTCATTTTTTAAATAAATTTTCCATTCAATCTTTGTTTGAGTGCTTGCATGTATCCTTCTGGTCTATATTTCTTCTAGTTATTACTTGAATAACCATTAAGGATTTGGTCCTAGTTCAACCTTTACTTAGGTCAACCTTAAAATATGCCAGGTACTCCACCTTCCTTAGTGTACCCTCTTTAGTTAGAGTCTTCTAGGTGAATTGTCAAGTGAAAGTAGTTAAAAAAATAAAATAAATGACAAAAGAAAAGAAAAGAAAATTAAGGCCCAAGAAGATAACCATCGCCATGTGAGATCTTGGTTAGTAGGATTTTTGGCTCTTAGTGATGATAGAGCCTTGGGACCGTAGCCTTGATCTTCATGGAATGGGACCTTCTGGCTAAAAACATCCCAATAAAGGGCTTTACAAAAACTATCATTTTCGAGGTGCTTAGCGGTTCTTAGCCGGGTCTCTATGCCATTACTTGGGTCTTTGCAAGGTGGTGCCCTACTCTTACATTTCTATCTTAGAATTAAAAGTTATAATATCTTATTTTAAAAAAAAAATACGAAGGCAAAAGCTTATAATAATTCACTTAGCAGTTTTATTTATAAGGCTAGATAATAGCTAGAGATGGTTTCACAAAAGTGATAGTGTGTAAAGACTAGGGTTATGACCCAAGGCATGTTCTTTGCTCCATCTAGGTTTAGATTGAATTTGGACCAACCTTAATATTTCCCTTGTCTTAACTAGAAAAAATTGACCAATCACAACAAAATTTCCTCACTACTTGATTAGGTGTTTGTATTATGCTTGGATTTCAATTATTTCCCACAAAAACACCTTATTGGTTATACCATGTTGCCTTAAAAACCTTACAAGACCTCCAGCATTTCCAATGCCAACATGCATCTACATACAACCTTGATGCATCTTCATCAACATATTCCAAGGATGGAATCTACATCAAGAAGGGGGGGTATGTTAACTCTTATTGGAGACCTCTATGTCATCGATATTGGCCACGTTACCATCTTCAACAATTTTGGTCGAAGTGGTTGAAAATGTCAAATTTCATTGAAATGTACTTATAGTGTATTATTTTACGTGTGTGATCGCTCCTTGTCTATTAAAGGCACACCACACCACACAATCTTAGGAGGAGCATAAGCTAAAGTAGCCAAATAATCCCTAGGACCTAATTTTTTAACTTTGGTTGCCCAAGAGTGTAAACCTTGACAGCCACAAATAAAAGGCAAAATGTAACTCTCACCACTCTTTTTTTTAATGCATAATGATAGAGTTCTCTTCTTCTCTACTCTCCTATTGTAGTTAATTTGAATGCATAAAACAAGAGAAACTGAACAAACGTTGGATTGTATTGATTACGTTCAAGAGTAGGGAAAACCTCTTTTATAAAAGAATTTATAATCCCCTCCTGTAGGATAACTCACACACCTTGTGTTTTCACATTTGCTACCTATGTATAGGTGCCCCAGTTTTAAGAGTTCACCGTCCCGATGAACAAGCATAAAAAACAAGTGCATAGCTTCCATTCATGTGCATAACCACTAAACTACCACAAATCCAATACAAAAGATAAGCATTATCAACCACAAATATATGAAAATGGGGAGTCATGCTTGAGTAATTTTGTTACCAATCCATCTTCTGCTTATTGCACTAAGGGTGGGGTTTAACCCTCTGCCCCCTTGCCTCCTAATCTATTGCACCATGCCACACATGGCTCCGACAACTCTATATACATAGATGCGTGACTTCAGGTAAAAGCCCATCCATATACGCATCAATACCATATACACAAGAATAAAAAATTACATAAATGTAAGCATAAACCACCCCTCATTTGCCACATAAATGTTGGCAAACTATGCTACCTCCCAAGCTAGCATTCGTGAGTACTAATTTCACTTTGGGCATCCACCACTTGGGACGATTTCCACTTTTAATCCAATTGGAGAGTCAGTCCAAACTAACTGAGAAATCGTGACACATGGCACCACATCATATGAGAGGTTTGATGCATGGCCTTCAAGAGTAAGAAACTCAATGATGCATAGACTAGGTACCCAGTTCAAGAGAAAGAGCTGTATGCAATCATTTATGCTTTAAAGACATGGAGACAATATCTTTACGGGTCTCAGTTTATGGTCTTGACAGATCATCAATCTTTACAGTATATTTGTGATCAACCGGACTTAAAAGGTAGAAAAGCCAAATGGGTTGAGTTGATGCAGCATTTCGATTTTATGTGATTAAATACAAGAAGGGTAGCTTAAATCGCATTCCTTAGGCATTGAGTCGAAATGGTGAAGTTAATGAACTTTGCTTCACTGAGATTACTTCTAACTTGTATGATTCACTCACAGAAAAATGTAGCACACATATTTTCTTTGGAAACTATTAGAATTTGGCAAAATCAGGGTCCACCAAATCTAAAGTAGATCAAAACCTGGTGAAAGGAAAAGCCAACCAATTTTTTCTTCGGAATGACCTTTTATTTTGAAATGATAAGGTTTGCGTGGGGTGCCGTATGTGCCAGAAATTAAGTTAAGGATCCTATTTGAGTGCCATAACGTACCATCATTCGGCAGGACATCCTGGCATACAATGTACCTTGGCTTTAGTTAGAAGGACATTTTATTAGCAAAAAATGAAAGACTTTATTCAAAGTTATGTGGTTCGATGTCATCAATGTCAGATAAACAAGGTTGAACGCCTTAAATCTGCTAGGTTATTACATCCTTTGGATATTCTGTCTAGAAAGTGGGAAAGTATTTCCATGGATTTCATTACGGGACTTCCACATACCAGCAGGGGTCACGATGCCATTTGGGTAGTCATGGATAGATTGACAAAGATGGCTAGGTTTTTACCCGTAAAAACAACAGTTAAAGCTTTGAAATTGGCTTGCCAATTTGTCGAGCAACTATTTAGACTATATGGTCTACCTTCTGATATTGTGAGCGATCGGGACTCTAAGTTCATGGCTAATTTTTGGCAGGAAGCTTTCAAGAAATTGGAAACAACTTTAAGTATGAGTTCCTCTGATCATCCGCAGTCTGGGCAAACAGAGCGGATGAATCACGTTGTAGAGGATATGCTTCATGGCTATGTCTCTAGAAAACCATCAAATTGGGAAAAGTATCTTCCACTGATGGAATTTGCCTATAACAGTTCTAAACATACGGCTACAGGTTTTAGTCCGTTTATGCTTATGTATGGGTATCGACCTAGGGCACCTATTGATGTGGATCTTAAGGACATTGAGCTTGATGCATCAAGGGATTTCTTGCGTGATATGCAGGAAATGCTGATCGAAGCTCGGGATTCTATCAGGAGTGCTCAGGATAGAGCACGATTTTATGCTGATAGAGGATGCTCATCTCGGTCTTTTGAACCAGGAGCGTTGGTTTATTTAAAAGTTCCTAAAGACTCTCAGACTTTATCAACGAAAAAATGCTCGAAATTATCTCCTAGATATTATGGTCCATTTCGAGTTATATGTCGAATTGGCACAGTTGCGTATGAGCTAAAACTGCCTCCACATGTTAGAGTTCATCCAATCTTTCATGTCAGTAGTAGATTGAAAGAGAAGCTGGAAGGTGAGGATAACAGAGTTACTCCTCAAGAACTCATTGAGGTCAAAGATTTATCTTATGTTCCACACAAACCTAAAAAGGTACTTGAATTTAGGGAAAGGAAACTTCGTAGTCAACTAATCCTTGAGGTTAAAATTTTGTGGAAAGATAGGGAAATAGAGGATTCGACTTGGGAGTCGGTTGAGAATGTTCAGCGTAGATTTCCTTCTTTCCATTGCCAGAGTGCAATGTTTTGAGAGAGGGGAAGTATGTTATGTGCACATTATATGTGCATACACTAGGAGGCTAACCCACATTAGGCTTGTGAGCATAGGAGCATGGGAACAAGCTCTAGTGGAGCATGGGTTAGGACTAACCTTAAGGGTTAAGGTTAGGGTCAGGCATCTAAGGGTCACACATGGAAAATGGAGAGTCAAGAGTCACTTAAGAGCCCTCCTATATAATAGGGGCATGGGGCACACTCAAGGGATGTTCTCTTGTGTTAGAGGATTGTATCTACATTCTTGCCATTTCACTATAGAGCTGAGTGCTATTGTATTGGAGTCATATCTCTTGGTGGTATGGGACACCAAGGTTAAGGTATGTGGTACTACATTATATTTCATGTTGTGTGCAACCCTTGGACTCGGGGTTGGTTGGGTGGTAGAGTTTATGCCTGATTTATGCATGTTTATGCATGTTGATTATATGGTCCACCTCTCATTTAGGGTGTAATTCATGAGGCAATTCATCAGGAAATACATCTTGAAATTCGCTTTTAATGGAACTTAACACTTTACTTTCCCAAACATCTAAAGAAACAATGTTTGCATCAAAATGAATACACGAAGACATTGGATCCATAACCAACTGGAAAAGTTCATAGTTAAAAATATCTTCCATTAATTCCAGCTCATTAATAAAAGTTTCCTTGGGTACAACAATGTTTTCCTTTAAGAGTTACAAGGCTTCCATTGTGATGGAAAGACATCAAATGTTTGACCCAATCAATAGAAAAATTCTTATTTTTGCTATGAAACCATTCCATTCCCAAAATTATATCCACATGTCCCAAGCTCATGACATGGATATCAAACTAATTTAAGTACAATTAGATGTCTAATGGTAGTTTTGACACCTTCTTGTCCTAAAATTGGACTTGTCCTAAAATTGGACTTGTCTAATAGTAGTTTTGACACCTTCTTGTCCTAAAATTGGACTTGTCCTCTCCAGCCATCTTGACCTTGTACATGTGATCATTCTGCATGGTTTTCAGCTTCATTTTCTGTACCACAATATTGTCAATAAAATTGTGAGAACTACCAGGATCAAACAAAATATGAACCTGATGTCCTTTCACTGATCCATAAACACGAAATAATTTGTTTGGACCATAAACGTCTTTACTAAAAGTACAATCTGAACATTGGATTTCTTCAAGATGTGAAATATTGACTTCAGAGAATTTACCTTAAAGTTCTGTAATGTGTACAAATTTTTTTAGAATAAACTTTTTCGGTGCTGCCTTTTGACATCAAAGTTGTTGTAGCTTCATTCAAAGGACAAAATTTCTTTGTATGCCCTTTCTCTTTGCACTTAAAGCATGTGAGTTTTTCATTACTCTCACAAACTTTGGTTTTTTGCTGGCATTGTCACCATTTTTTGGTTTTGGTGTGAAAACCAGTTTCCTTTTTTGTCCACTGTTTGAATAAGTGAACGTGGGTTTCTTTTCACTTGATGCTGGTTTTGATAAATTGGTGCCAACCATTGTCTTATGAAAAACCTGAGTAGCCTGAATAGCATCCTCAGCCGTTTTAACTTTGCACTTTTTCACCTCGTATTGATAATCATGAGATAAGCCATTGATGAAAATACTACACAAAGTATGATTATCAGGCTTGGCTTTAGCAGCCAACTGTCTAAACTTTTGCACATAGTTATCAAAAGACTGATTAGCCGTGCTATTTTTAACTAACTTGGCAATAACTTTGAATTCATCCTCTGGTTGGACAAATTTCTTCTTGAATGCAACTTCAAATCCTAGCCAAGTAGTGGGAATAGAATCTTCTTTTAGATCCTTCCACCAAGTCAAAGCTTTCCCCTTTAATAAACCCTGTGCCATTTGCAGTTTCTGCACATCAGTGAAAGGGTGAAAAGCAAAGTGTGTATTCCTCCTGTTAAGCTAGGCATCCACACATTCTTGTGTCTTCTCTTTCTTCTCTCCGCCATACACCTTTGGTGCAAGACGGAGCAACTGCTTTGGTAGTTGTAGATGAGGTGGCTAGAAGAGCTTTCTGTAGAGTTAAAATCTACACCTTAAGTGATTCCATCTCATCATGGCACTTTGTTATCGTAGCCTCGAGACGTTGTGTCACCTCCAAAAATTCGCTCTTTGCTATCGCCTCCTCTTCTTCTTCATGGAACTTAAGATCTTCCCTTGTAGAGTAGGGATGATCACTCATGTCATCGACATTGTCATTGATTGAGAAGTCAATATGAGCTATGGTAAATGAGTTCTCTATGAATCTGGATTAAACTTTTCTCCACCTTTCTCTTGACCCCTCTTAACCAAAAGTTCTAGTAAATTAATTCACTAGAAATAACTGCACATAAGAAAAATGCTTCAATTAGCATTTGGTGGCTAGATATTAGCTTGAAAACATCGTCTAGAATTAATCCAAATGAATAAGTATTAATACAAGGCATGCTTGCATTAATAATATGCGAATAACCCGCATTTGTTTAGTATGAGTACATAAAAAACATACTATAACACCAAATATCCCTCGAAAATAAGAATTCTCAAGAAAAAAGAATTACCATGATTTTTTCCTAATTTTTTCTAATTTTCTAAGGCCTCAAAATATGTTAATTTTGAAAACCACCAAAACCCATCTTATGGCACTTCAAACCCATCTTATGGCCATGAGAATTCCAGAAAACTTTTAGCCATGGCCACCAAAACCCATCTTATGGCCATGAGAATCCCATCATCCATGAAATTTTCAATTTCGCCTGACAATTCTCAAATCCAATGAAATTTTAAAAATTTTAATGGATTTCTTAATTTTCTAGGCTAAAAAATAGATTTTTAAAAGAATTCGAATGGTCACGGGTGCCCGAATGGACATACCACATGCCAATCATCAATCCCAAATATTCCAAAAAATTAAAATAACCTTTGTCTAATTTTTCACTAATTTTTAGAAAATTTTTAAAAATTTTAATTTACCCCGAACACATTTAGAATACGAATGGTCAAAAAAATTTCAAAATTCCAATGGTTTTCCCGAAATACGGAAAGCCAACAGTTTCGGAAAAATGAAAAGACAAAAAAAATGGGAATATGAAAGGTCAAAAGTTTTCGGAATCTGAAAGGTCAAAAGATTTTCCGGAATTCAGAAAGCCAAGGTTTCGGGAAAGCGGAAAGCCAAAAGGTTTTTCGAAAGATGAAAAGCCAAAAGGCACCAAGAAAAAAAATTTAGAAATTTTCAGAGAATCGTTTTTCTCAGATTTCAAATTTTCTCTAATTTTTAGGCTTTTTCCAAGCTTTTTTTGAAACAATTTCAAAAGCTTTTTTTTTGTAAATAACAAAACTCATTAAAAAAACAAAAAAACCAACATTAATAAGCTTAATTAAAAGCTTATGGAAATTTTTAAAGGGGGAGGATTGTTTTTCACCGGCTACTGCCCCCCCCCCGGCGGCATATGCGCCGAAATGAGAGAGGAAGAGAGATGATTCTCTCTTCACTCTTCTCTCCTCTCCACCTTCTCCAATACCTTCTCTCTCCACCCTCTCCTTCTCTTCTCTGTTAGAGATTTAGAGATGGATGATTAAGGATTAATCTTGTATAATCATAATTAAGTTTAATTATGATTAATATTTAATTAAATCATCCTATTAAAATGCGTTCACACGCACGAGAGAGAAATAGAAGGAAAAAAATCCAGATTTTGGGGAAGAGAAGAACTTTATGCGCGCACGGGAGAGAATCCAATGCATCAATTGACTGCCTCCCCACACTGCTTTTCAGCAGAAAATTGGTAGAAAATCAAAAACATACTCGCGAAAAACCCGCAAAATGCATTAAAAATACATTTTTAACCATAAAAATGCTCAAAAAAATTCTAAAAAATTAGGAAAAATTTTTCTTAAAATTCTAGAAATTTAGGGAATCTATTCTACCAAAAATATCCACAATAAAATATGTGGTATTTGTTAAAAATTTCCATTAATGCTTATTTTAAACCACAAAAAATAGAAAAAAAATAGCATTAAACTCATGAAATTCCCCCGCAATGTCGATTCGTCCATTGAGTAGTAGTAACATGCGTTCCAATCGCCATGTCAATGATCCATGTGCAAAATCATCAAAATAAACCAATAAAATAATATTTTTATTTAGTAAATATAAAAATTTACTTAAAAAAAACCTCGAATAAGAAAGAGAAAACAACAACAATTAACTAGAGATCGATCTGATACCACTGTTGAAACCCTAAGATCTCTCTAGATAATCAACATGCATAAATTAAGCATAAATTCTACCACCCGAGCCCAAGGGTTGCACACATGAAATATAATGGAGTATCACATACCTTAACCTTGGTCTCCCATACCACCAAGAGGCATGACTCCAATACAACAGCACTCAGCCCAAGGGTTGCACACATGAAATATAATGGAGTATCACATACCTTAACCTTGGTCTCCCATACCACCAAGAGGCATGACTCCAATACAACAGCACTCAGCTCTATAGTGAAATGGCAAGAATGTAGATACAATCCTCTACACAAGAGAACATCCCTTGAGTGTGCCCCATGCCCCTATTATATAGGAGGGCCCTCAAGTGACTCTTGACTCTCCATTTCCCATGTGTGACCCTTAGATGCTTGACCCTAACCTTAACCCTTAAGGTTAGTCCTAACCCATGTTCCACTAGAGCTTGTTCCCATGCTCCCATGCTTACAAGCCTAATGTGAGTTAGCCTCCTAGTATATGCACATATAATGTGCACATAACAACTGGCCCCTATTGCAAGTTCTTGTACGATGCTAAACTAGGTTCTGTGAGACTGAAGGTCCTCAGCCTAGTGTGGGCTGGTATGTACCTAGCTCGACAGATGCACTATTGTTGAAATAGCCTCTAATACACGTCCAGACTTAAATGCATGTGACTTAAGGTTGTTCAGGGGGGTGAATAAATGGTCAAATTACACACACACACACACACACACACATATATGGTGTTAGAGAAACTTGTCCAAAGTGGGTTTTAGACACACACACACACACATATATATATATATATATATATATATATAATATGGTGTTAGAGAAACTTGTCCAAAGTGGGGTTTAGACAGTTTGAAACACTTTGGGAGAAGGGTTGTGCATGCGCTTTTTTCGGGCTGACCAAAGATGATTTCCTATAGTTAAGGTGGGTCCCTTGTTGGAAATTGTAAAATTTTAAGTTTTTGTATCAAGTGCACCAAAATGATCACAATAGTCTAAAACCTATAGAGCAAGCTTGTGCATGCACTTTTTTAAAAAAATTCATATTTTTTTTGCCCACAAACAATATTTTTTTTACTCTTTTATTTATTTTAAATTTTTGTTTTGGGACAATGTGACATACAGGTCAGTTTAACTTTTCAGCACCACTTCACCCACCACCTATGCTGATAGATTCGCAGAAAACACTTCGTTTTCACCCACTATCACTTAGTATAGATTAATGATAGAATTATTATTATAACTAGTACTAATCACTTTTGTAGATTGCTATAAAAGTACCTATGATGATTAATCTCACTAGTTTTATGTTTGTTCACCCCAAATTAGTCATGCAATATATCAAATCATGGGTTTTCAAGGGTGCTGAACTCATTTATGCAACCGGTTTCACAAATTTGAATAAATCAAAGCCCAATTTATTATTATTTTTCCATTTACAAAATTGAAAACATAAGCATAAGCATGGATAACAGAAAGATTAAAAATAGATGAAATTTAAGGTTTAGGATGTCAAAAGAAGTGGAAATCAAGGGATTTTAAAACATAAATGCAAGCTAATTTGAAGAAATAACAAGAAAAACACAATAAAATTGCTGATTTTAAAGCTTTCTTCTTCTCTAATTAAGCAAAAATAAAAAATTTAAATTGAATACAAGCATTCAACCACTATGGGACTAAGCGGTTGAGGCTTTTTCCCCGACAATGGTGCCACTTATGGAGGCTCCTTGCTCTTATGGGGCTAAGCGGTGGGGCTCCTTGCTCTTATGGGGCTAACCACATTCAACTGCCCCGCCTACAGGGCTAAGCGCGGTGGGGCTTTTCCCCCAATAGTGGTGCCACTTATGGAGGCTCCTTGCATTAGAAGGTGTAAGCTGCACTCATAATGTCGTGGGGGGACTCTTCTCTTCCTCCATTGAGAGCACACAAGCTCAAATCAACAACTATTACGCTAAAGCTAGCTCACATAAACAGGGTCGTGGTGTGTCACTCACCTCAGATTGCTCATATTCGAGATTCTTGCAGGATGCCTAGTGAGACGAGCACTCAGAAGCTCGATCCGTTATCCTCGCCTCCACATGCTCCTCGTAGCTTGATCCTCTCACTCACTCACTCACTCACTCACTCACTCACACAACAATATGTGGGCACATAAGAGCTCAAGTACAAGAGGCAAGGATGCAAGAGAGAAGAGAAGAGCACACTAAATAATGCATAAGAGAATGAGTGGTGAGAGTTACATTTAAGGTTTTGTAGGTGACCTCTAGGGTTCATAGTCTTGGGCGGCCAAAGTTAAAAGTTTGGTCCCCACGCTTATTTGGCTACTCTAGCTAGTGTAAACACCTATTCTAAAGCTAGCACTCTCAACCTAGGATCCAGTGTAGCGTGCCTTTGTAGACAAGCGGTGACCACACACACACATACCAAAAAAAAAACATCACAAGATACTTTTAAGTGAAAACTGGCATTTCTGATGGCATCGACCAAATTGGTTTGAAAATTGTAGGACGGTCAACATTGGTTGTGTAGGACGGTCAACATTGGTTATGTAGAAGTCTTTTGTAGTAGTGCTTTTAACACACATCAATAGCCTCAACAATAACTTTTGTTGTTTGCGAGGAAGCCTTCACTCGTGGCACTAATTGCCCCTCCCCCCCCCCCCAACGGGCACGAGCATAATTGATAAACTCCTAAACCTGCAAGATCATCCATGGTTATAATTATAAGAGATGTCTCAAATCCACAAGCATGCTTCTATTATCTCCTCGTTTCCCATTCCTCCCTTTTGGCATCTTGTACTTTAAGAGCACACAACTGCTTCAAGCCAACTTTGCACCTTGTACCACAAAAGAAAGTGCATTACCCATTCTATTGAACAACGCATTCATATATGTACACACAAAAACACAAACACATACATGTAAATAATTACATACAAATATATAGATACACAAAAAAATTACCTCGTCGATGATGCTGGTAGTCAAAATTATCAATATAGCACTTCTAGAGAGCATATATCAATATTGCATCTTGATAGAAAATAACTAAAAATAAGTAAGACATAAGATATACAGATTGAGTCGAGTGTGGCCTCAAAAACAACAAGCACAAACACACATAATTCCTCGGTTGTTGCATACAATTACACAAACATAGCACAAGAAATGAAAAAAAAAAAGAGGGGAACCATGAGCCCCACAACTCACGCCCCCCCTCACTTTTTTAAAATTTCTTGTGCTCTGTGTGTGTGTAATATCATTTTTTATATCACCGAGTCTTCCATCACCATTGCATATGGATATAGATTATTCGAATCCCAAATTTGTTTGCAACTTAGTCCGGCTAGAAAATGCTATGGGTGTTATACTCTTACATTGCCTCTTCATTCTCTCATCGATGATGGGGTTAAGCCCTCTTAACGCAGACCAAAATACACACATCCACACATTACACAACACACACTACACAACACTCAAACTACACACATTACACGACACACTACACAACACACACTACAACATTACACACATTACATAGCACACACGCATATACAACCCTTAACCAACCCAAGGTGGATTGTGTCTATGCTATTATAAGGGTGAGAGAGACCACTAACACAGACCACGGAGGCTTACGGCTCCCCTTTGCTTTGCCATCTTGTGCTTGTGCTTGTGCAGACACCGCCAGTCTTCTTCTAAGCTCTTCACCAACCCAAGGCTGATTATGTCTCCGCTATGAGGGTGAGAGAAAGAAAAAAAAAAGAAAAAGAAAAAAAGAGTGAGTCCCCCCACCCCCCTTTTTTACCATCTTGTGCTTGTGCAGACGCTACCAGCCTTCTTCTGAGAAACAGGTGGTGAGATGGCCGTGAAGTGGGAGATGGGAGTGTGAGGCTACCGGGACGGTCGGGAAGCAGGAGTTGGTGATCAAGAGACAGAAGCATTAGACGGGGGCTAGCAAACACTGGAAGTTGGGGGTTTCTCGTTCAAAGGAGGCCGTCGAGAGGAGAGGAGGGAGGTGTAGGTGCTCGGTGGAGTTGATCATATTTCTTTGAAGTCAGCACAAGCAATGGATGTGACTGAAGCACCGAGAGGTGAGCAGCCTAGCACATGAGGTGCCTGGTCAGATTAACTAGCATGAGGCCCGTCATGTAGGTGCCACCAATCTATTACTCAAATCCGTTATCTGACAGAAATAGATCATGATGTAAACAATGGGATAGCCAGTTCTTCCTTTGTCTGTGCTATGAGGGTGAGAGAAAGAAAGAAAGAAAAAAAAAGAGGGGGGCCGTGAGCCCCCTAGTCTGCATTAGTGCAGACCAAGGCCCCCTTTTTTGCCATCTTGTGCTTGTGCAGACACTGCCAGTCTTCTTCTGAGCAAGGGCAGTGAATATGACTGGAGAAGGTGCCACCGATTTGCTGCTCAAATCCGTTGTCTGACTGAAATAGATAATGATGTAAATGATGGGGTAGCCAGTTCTTCCTTTGTGTCTAGGCTATGAGGGGGAGAGAGAGAAAACAGAGGGGGGCCGTGAGCCCCTTCTCTTTCATTCACATCAATTATCATCAACACAGGAGGCTTTTTGCTCCATGCCTACCGGTGAGTTTTTGGCCATCTTGCTCATGGTTGTATGTCATAAAAGCAATGCAGGCTTCATCTTTCTTTCCATCATTGAAAATTTGATCCTTTCCTTATTGTAATGTTGTACATCATGCCGTCATTTTACCATTGGCCATGGATCTATTATTCTAGAGTGCTCTCAGGGAGCTGTCCTTGGGTGCTAAATTTGGTGCCTCTTATGTAGTCATGCATATGTGATGCTGCTACATGATGGTTGAATTCTGCTCACAAGCTTTGAATTGCACGTTTGTTGGGGACCTCTACCTATACACATATTTAGGTGTCTTATCAAAAGGTATATCATGTGTAAAGTTTGAGTGGTGGAGATTGAGGAGCCAAGGGACTCCTAGCCGCGTACACATAAGTGACTTTCAATTAGGCATTGCAGCGTTTGATATGGTTAATGTGCTTGCAACTAGTTATCTGCAATATGGATATGGCATATCATATCTTTGAAAATTCTAGTCACACTCATTTGATACCATTGATTTACATTTTATCATCCATAAGCATGTCAAGTATCTCAATTAAACTCAAATAAAAGCTTAAGAAGCATAAATACATTTAGAGTATCTTGTTTCTATATCAAAGAGAATATTTGGAGAATGGAGAGATGCCACAAGTTATGGCATTTGTAATTTAATTAGTTATAGGTTTGGACATGTTAGATCTCTACATGTCTTTGAAGTGGTTAGGTGCTTTAATTGATAATTAAGGTTGATACCAAAGTGGATTTCTAGAATGGATTTAACTGCTTGTTGCCAATTTAGTATGCAATGAGTTTGAAGCTCCCCATTGTGGTTCTTGTTACTTTTTTGGCCCCATTGTTGCAGAAAACATGGGAAAATCAGACACAGTAGCAAGGAAAAAAGCAAAGACAGCAAGATGACAGAGAAGGCAAAAGGAGAAGAAGCCAAGAAAGCAGGAGAAGAAGAAAGAGAGAAGGCACAGGAAGCAGGAGAAGAAGCAGCTAAAAAGAAGAAGGAAAGGAAAAGAAGACTAAGAAGGCGAGTGGTACAACAAGTAGAAGAAGCGGATGACACCTCATGAAGCTCCCCATGTGGGGTTTTGCAGCATGAAGAACCTTGTCTCCAAATTGAAGAACTTTGTCTCTTCTGCACGCTCTTACTTAAAAGGTTTCAAAGCAAGACAGATGAACATATCATTGTGATGACCATCTGAATGTGCTGCTACTGTGCACATGGCAAAGCAAGACAGATGAACATATCATTGTGATGACCATTTGAATGTGCTGCTGCTATGCACATGGCAAAGCGGTGAGAGGAGTGGAATGCTGACATTGTGTAGGTACTCTATGACAGCCCCTCCCATTGCCAAAACCAATGCTCTCCAGCCTCCATTACCAAAACCTACAAGAAGAGGCTGAGGATGAAGGAAAAGGGTTGTGTCCCATGCCTGCCTCTGCATGCCCCTTGATGGCCGTGATACCGAAGCCTTATTTGCCCGATTTTCCTGAACCGGATGCAGGTAAAGGTCCTGGCCTAGCATGTCTGAACATCTCTACCTATGCAAATGTCTTGCATAGATGGCTGCAAGACCTTGCCCCATCGAAGGAGTGCCCATGCCCCTTTGATCCCCCTTGGTCTAGGCCAAGACAGATACCTGAGGAACCTCTTGCTCATCATGTATTCCAAATGCAGGAGCTTGCCTGAAGCTCAGCACACCTTTAATGACATGTAGAGCATGTACCTAGAGCATGAACCTAGTGTCTTGGAATGCCATGGTCTCTGTCTACACTTAGCATAAACATGGTATGGAAGCTTTGTAGCTTCTCGACACAATACAGTAGCATGGCATCCAGGTAGATAAAATGACTTCATTGGTTTTCTTAATACATGTTCTATTCTAGAGGATCTCAAACATGGCATGTTAATCCATGCTGCCATTGTTTGCAATGGATACGAGCTTAATGTGGTCCTAGGAACAATGATTATCCATATGTATGGCAAGTGTGGAGATCGTGGTGCTGCACATGGGCTTTTTGATATAATTCATTCTCGGGATCTGGTTTTCTATAATGCTATGATTGGTATTTATGCCCAGGCAGATGAAGGCATTGAAGCCCTTCAATTGTTTGAGCAATTGATAGAAGGGTTGTTAACCCGGTCTTTGTGGGTGCACAAATATCTTTCTCCGTGTTTATGATCACTAGTGAGCTGTAAGCGGCTACACCGTTCTGGTGTGACTAGACAAGGCCTAAGGTGTGGGATAGTGACCCATTTCTCTCTTCTAGTTTCCTAGAAGAATTATTGGGAGGATTGGTGCTAGATGTTATCAATGATGCTAGTACAAAAAAATGGTGCTAGTATGGAAAGTTGGTGGTATATGCTATGTATGTTGGTGTGAGTGCCAATTGATAATCCTCTAGTTCATCCACAGCTTCTAGCAGGTGATGTTAAAGAAGAAAGAGCACACAAGACATTTTGGGCGCTTGCTTTGGTTTGCTAGATGGACGCCTCAAGTGTAATTAGTACATTCAAAGCTCTAGAAAAGGTGTGCCAGCACCTTGCTTTTATTCAGAGCGCAAACACCCTGGCAAAGGAGATCCAAAGGTGCAAATGATGTGGTTCTACAATGATGATGTTGCACATACATGGCACATAGATCCCAACATCATGCATACTCTTGAAAAGGTTCCCCATGTGTGGAAGGTGGAGGAAGGCACTAGGCTTACAACCATGGAAGCAAGGGCATTAGTCGCTACTGGTTTTGTACTACATGCAACTATCCCTATGAGGGAGTCGAGGATAACACAAGGGGAGATAACAATTCATGTAAGCTCTTTGCATTCACCTTAACATAACACAAGGGGAGATAACAATTCATGTAAGCTCTTTGCATTCACCTTAACAGTTGGACATGCAACATGGACCCTCAAGTTTTGGAAGGGATCGTAGCTCTTTACGTTAGACAAGATGGCATACAGGAAAGTACAAAACACTATTGTCTTGGAAGAAATTAGAGTGCAACCCTTTAAACATGTTATATTCCATGTTGTAACAACATGCTCTGAGAAGGAGGGGGTTGTTTATGAGGTGCATATAAAAAGTGAGCCACAATGTACTTGTCCAGACTTACAGAATTGAGAAGTTGCCCAAAAAGCATAGCTTGCATGCAAGCATCTATACAAGAATGAGCACATGTTCTTCATTGAATACTTTTGATTTGTTTGCCGCACTTGGTAATCCTAGGAGGAAGATGTAATACCACCATCGTCTTTTGTGGTGACCATCCTTTTTTGTATACACCTCTATAATCCTTTTAAAGTACGTAGTTGTATAATTCTTGATGGTATGTAGTGCAAAAATTTTGTATTTAACCTTACTCTTATGGATATGGACTCATTAATCAAACTTTGTTATAGATGGACATTTTGCATTTATAGAATCTTTCTGTTGTTTACATATAACATGTCAATAGTTTTGTAGAATTGAATGGTGAATCCTTTTTTGTATGCAGTGTACTATTTTATTATACTTGGATATTCTTTCAGTTGCTCTAGAATCGCACTAGACCTTCTATTCTATATATTACATACCATTTGCGACCTTGGGATGAAGAAATGCCCTAAGTGTGAAGATGTTTGATGGAGAATTGAGCATACTATTGCTAGCCAAGTAATCAACCTCCTTACATTTTTGAATAGCAAACAATGGGATTACCAAAAAAAGCTCACAAAAAAAAATTCCCCAAGTAAAATAATAACAACAAAATCGACCAAGACCTACAAATCAAAACAAACACGACGACAAACATGCACTACAAAATCGACTATGATTCACAATGTGACCATGCACCAAGAAAAGTAAACTCCATGCACAAAGAAATGAAAATCTTGACTTGTAATGCTCCTTTTCTATAACCCATATCCACACCATTTTCTTTCATCCCGTGTGCAAAAAAACCTAAAGATTTTCAAGAAAATTCACACCAAGACCCACTACCTGAAGTACGTTTCATGTGCAAAGTGTACAAAACTCCAAAAACTCCTTTTTAAGGTCTTAACTCACAAACATCTAGAAATAAACTACACATCCACTCAATTCTCCTCTCGGCCCCCCACCATAAAGGAACGAATGGGCAATGTCATATATCTCAAACATTCAATCGAATATTCATTTTTTTGTCAGTGTAATGAGTAAGTTCTCTAAGAGTTTGCAATAGGACCATTGGAACAAAAGGAGGCAGAGTTCGAAGTGCATCACTTATATACTTCATGCAAAATTCTTGAGGGTGTAGATGGCTTGGAAGGGTCAAGGGTCCTGTGTTTTTTTCTGTGGATAGACATGGCTTAAAGGACTTAGCCAATGTGAAGAAGTGTAGGGTCTTTGTATTTAGGAGTAGTGTTAGAAGGGTGTGTGTAAAGAGCCTTATATCCTTTTTGTATGAAGTCCTCACTATGGGAATGAAAACATCAACAAATTGTTGCCCATAACTTTTGGCTTAGTGCATTACGCAACTTCTAGTAAAACTTCCTCTTTCATTATCCTTAGATTAGCATTTACCTTATCTTCATTAATCTTTTCTATTGTAGGCCACTAACAACACACTAGGGGAAGAGTTCTACCTCCTCCCATTCCACATATCCCCCTACCACTATACCTTTCCCCTTTCTCCACCCCTTTTTTCCCTTTTCCTCAGTCCCCCATCCATTCTCCTCCACGTCTCCATTTTCCCAACACACGTGCACAAGGCACTCTCTCTCTCTCTCTCCACTTCCATTGCCTCCTCTTCCCCCTCTTCATCTCCCTCTTCTAAAGTTGTGTTTGTGGTTGTATATAATAGGGTGTTGCATGGGCCATCAAGGAGACGCCAGCCCACATGGTGCTCCTTCTACACCCATCCCCCGTTGCATGTAATAATTCATTGTCACCACCTCATCTTACATAGCACACGACATGAAAATTGATAATAATATAAGAAAATGAAAACATCTAAACCTAAGTCCCAAATATATAGTGTGGACAAATATGACATACAAGACTAAACCAACTATACAATGTGGACAAAAAGGCCCTTAAACCCTCGACCTTTCTACAACTTAATTACATCACTGTAACCTAATCCAACACGACATGCAACAGGTAACAACTACACGAAAAAATTAATAATTATAAAAGTTCGCAAACCCTAGCTATCTCCCTCTCCTCTTATGTCTTTTCAAACCTTCTTTCCTTCTTTGTTTGCAAAGAGGGTTTAGTCACCACTATTTCATGTTGTCATCTCAAAGTAGAAGAATATGAGATCAGATGGCCTAATAAGACCAATATTCAAGATGTGATAAAATTTTCTTATTTGACTGGAGACAATGTATGAGCCATGTCTAAAGAGGCTACACTCACACAAAATGTAACCATTTGGTCACAAAGATATTTGCTCCCTAATAAGAAATCACTCTATACCTTTTCTTTTATTCAATTAATGAAAGATTAATCCTTAAAATTTACATATTATTGGTCTCGCATTGGTTATATATTATCATAATTTAAAACTCATTATATTGATTGTTGGTCACATACTAATTCTGTAGTGTGGCCCAAGCTAAAGATATGTTGCACCACAATGGAGAATATTTTTTGTGAGCTTTTTTTCAACTTTAGATCATTGGGAGAATTTTTAAAAGAAAGAAGCAGCACACTTTTAAAAAGGAGGGCTCAAGGAGTCCCAAAATTCCATCATTAGATTTGAAACTTTTTTGAGTGTAGAATTTGGCACTTTTGTTGGTGGTGACGATCCAAGGGCTAACAACACCCCCTTTCCTGGACATCTCCCAGAGAAAGATGGTCGAAACATAGGCGTGTTTACAATCAATTCTATCACTTTTGGGTTTTCATAGCTCATTTCTAATGTCAAAAGTGCCAAATTCTACAATCCAAAAAAGTTTTGAATCTATATAAGGAGAGTTGATTACTAGATGAAGCTTTTAGCATTCTAGTTGGCTAGAGATCATCAACAGTCTGTGAGGACGTTGGGAGCGCTTCAGAGGCGGCTCAAAAGCCAATGCAGCAATGCCAGGCCCCCTTTCTATGAACTTTGAACCCTGGCCCTTTCCTCACTAGAGAGCGACAGACTGATTTGGCACCACAGACCCCCAGAGTGGATTTTTCCTCCCCCTTCCTTGATGTAGCCTCCCTCTGAGAGCAGCCAGCCGGAGATTCTTGTTTTTTCCTTTTTACCTCTCAGGAGGGTTTTACACGGTAGGCTCCTCCTGTAGCTGTTTTCTGTAGTTTGCTTTTAGGGGACATTCTCTTTTATGACGAATGAAGAGTCATTTCTTCGGGGAGGGGGGGGGGGGGGGGGGGGGGGAAGCAATTACATCACATGATACAAGGTGCAAAGCATGGAGATGAGGACTTCTTACAAATCTCTTCCTTCGTTGAAGTCCCTGGTAAAAGTACTTACATAATGCAATATACCAGGGATCTGAGAAGATAAAATTTAGTTACACTTTGAAAGGAGGAGAAACACTGGCATGTTGTTTGTTGCATACATTTGGAAAGACAGTGTTTGATGACAAAGGTAGCCACAACCAGGCTGGTTGGTCTTGGCTCCATATATTACGTGTCACAAAACCTTTTTTATGTACATTTCTCTTGAAGCTCTTCCCAAAATGTAGCTTTTCTTTATACAAATCATGGTATGGTATGTTCTCTCTCAGCATAATTGTATAGCCGATCATTGGACCACAAGGGAAGAGTTATATTCATTACAAAAAGATTGAACTGTCGGCAATTTCAAGGACTGAAAAAATCTTGAGATGAAACTTCAAGAACTTATGAGCTTAGTCTTCCAATTACCACAGGTTTGCTAACTATTCCAACCCATCAATTGCATGAGACCAGCCACCTCTCAGATTACGACTTGACCCGATCCTTGCCTTATATCAAAGATGAGGCGAGTAAGTTCTGGAAAAGTGGTCATAAGGAGCGTCTCCAGAACGCTATACGTCAACTGTTTTAAAAAGACTGTAGACTGCCCCAACCCCAAAAAAAAAAAGATACACTTTAGTCTCAGAGTTTGCAGTCACTGGTAGAAAAGCAACAAAACTTTTCCTATTCAAATGAGCCTTCCACAATTCAAGTAGCCCCTTTTACAGTTTCTAAGGTCTTTACAGACAGGCCGCCTCCTTGATAAAACGGGATCTCCTTCTGATAAGTAAGTGGAGACTATGTTTGTAAAGACACTAAATTATTAGACCCACATGAGGCAATTAGGAGCAAAACACTTTTAGCACAGCACTCCTGCCTAATAATCTCCTTCTGATAGTAAGCAGGGATAATGTTTGTAAAGACAACAAGTTGCTAGACCCACACGAGGCCATCGGAGGCAAAACACTTTCAATAAAAGCTACAATAAGGCGTGTGACACCACAAACTCATTTGAAACTCAGCATGTTATGGCTGTTGGAACTCTCTATGTACCTGAAGGAAGTAATAGATATCCTTTGCACATCTTGTGTACTGTTTCTTTCCAACCAAGCTGACCAAAGCTGCCGGACCACCCTCTAACAGACAAGACATTTTGATGATCAGTTAAACAGGCTATTGTATGTGTGTACATGCATACATGTGTTTATGTATGTGTGTTATGCATGATGTATGTGTGTATGTATGTATGTGTAGGTCCGTATGAATGCATCAGTGTATGTGTCTGTGTGTGTGTGTATATAGGCATGCGTCATCTGAGCTAGAAAGCCTTTATTTCCTAGAATGCAAACGCTTGTGAGTTAGAATACACAAAATACACCTAATCTTACATGCATTATGCAAATGTTATATATGTATGGCAATGCTGTTGGTTTACATATAAATTTCTCAAAATCCAAATTGCTCCCAATGAAATGTATGGATTGGCACTATAATTTATGCTTGGAGAAGTAATCTGTCAAAGTCCCCACGGTCTCCTCGTAGAGCGATCCTGAAATAAGACCCGAAACCTACAAAACAAAGCCATAAACTATGAAGGGGGTGCAAGCCTGACTCACCACCCAACCATGACAGCCGTGGGCAAAACCCATAAGACCTGGCTATCCCCACCAAGCCATGAGCTAAGCTAACTAGCAAGTCACTCCGATTAGTCTCTACCCCGTGATGTCCCGTACCCTCGCAGGCCTCAAGACTACTGCCGGCCTGAGGTGCATGAAGCAGGTGCACGTCTGCACTAGATCCAGGCTCCTGACCACAGAGCTCTTGCATGGACTCGCGAGACTCTGACTGACTGACCGACCTCGGCCACCCTTTTATAGGCTCTTGGCCGGTCACTGGACGTCCACACATAGGCGCCTGCCTGCCAGTCCATCCCTAGCCCAACTCGTCGATCAACCTGCCTAGCTCCAAGCTACCCCAAGCCTCAAAGCTAGTCTTGTGTGCCTGCTGCACACGGTAGATACACTCTGTGCACATGACATACTCCCCTTCTTCTAAGAGCTCACTCCTGAGCTCAGTAAAAAATCAGGGTAGTTAATGTCTCCCATGTAGCGTCCTCCTCAACACGATCCTTCCACTTGATCTTGTATTCTATGAGTAGCGTATGCCGCAAACGTCTTTCACGAAATCCAAGAATATTTTCCGATCCGTGTGGCATAAATGTCATATCCTCGACATCTATGATTTCTTGAGGAGTAATTAACTAGTCTGCTCCACTCTATACTTCCTTAAGTCTACTGACATGAAATACGGGATGAACTTCCACATAAGAAGACAAGTTCTATTCATATGCAACTAAACCAACCCGGCATTTAACCCGAAATGGTCCGCAGTATCTAGGAGATAATTTTGGAAATCGGCCCGTTCGTAAAGTCTCGAAATCTTTCGGAACTCGCAAATACACCATCATTCCTTTAGAGAACTCTCTTGGTGAACGATGTTTATTAGAATAAAATCTCTCTGTGTCTTGAGCGCTTCTAATAGATTCTTTCGCAAATTGTAGCATTTCTTGCATGTCTTGCAAAAACGTACGCGCTGCATCATGCTGAAGTCCTAAAAATCCCACGGTAACAGGTGATCTAGGTTGAAATCCGTACATAAGCATAAAAGGACTAAAACCGGTACTCGTATGCTTAGTACTGTTGTATGCAAATTCTAACATAGGAAGATAATCTTCCCATGAACCCTGTCTTTTGGAGACATATGCACGAAGCATGTCCTCCAAAGCCTGATTCACCCTTTCAATTTGGCCATCAAATTGAGGATGATTTGAAGAACTCAAGTCTCAGATTCAAAGTTGTTTCCAACTTCTAAAAAACAAGCCTCGAAAAGTCACTTCTAAACTTAGAGTCCATATCACTAATTGCATTCTGCGGTGAACCGTACAGTCTAAACAATTGTTCGATAAACTGCCTTGCTAATTATGTAGCTGTAACAGTCTTCCGTGCAAGTAAAAATCTAGCCATCTTTGTCAAGCGATCTACCACAACCCAAATAGAATCGTGGCCTTGACGTGTTGTTGGCAATCTGGTAATAAAATCCATGGAAATACTTTCCCACTTATTACCTGGGATTTGCAAAGGATGCAACATCTGAGTCTGTCTAAAGCGTTCAGCTTTATTTGCTTGACAAATCTGACACTTGAGAACATAATCTTCTATATACCCTTTCATCTTTGGCTAATAGAAAGTGTCTCACTAAAGCTAATGTCCTGTGTACCTCGGGATGTCTAGCAAAAGAAGCGTCGTCACACTCCTTAAGAATCTTGGACCTAATGTCCAGGACGTGTGGTATACAAATTTTGTCATTGCGGAACAGTAAACCATTCCGAATCATCCACTGGCCTTCGGCAACCTGAATCGTAGGCTGCTCAATCAGTGAGTCTTGGTCAATCAATGAGCTCCCATCCTGGATCCTCTGCCAATATGGACCAAAATAACTATCAATCTTGCAAAGCCCTCTCAATGAGACTGAAATAAGTCTGGAAATCGTGGTGAACAACGAAGTATTTCTAGCATTACCCGATCCTAGTCGGCCTTATCTTCTTGAAATTGATGCCATGCCATCGGGACTGCTCTATTTCAAGATGGTAGACCGGTTGCTTTTGAAAGTAAAAATCTAGACGACACTCAATCTCGTTGGCCAACCCTTGAGAAGGAGCTTTATGCTGTGATTCATGCTCTCAAGGTTTGGAGACGTTATTTATATGGCTCGAAGTTTGTGGTATTGACTGATCATCAGTCAATCAAGTATGTGTGTTATGCGGATGATTTGAGAGGAAGGAAAGCTCGTTGGGCTGAGTTAATGCAAGATTTTGATTTTGAGATTCGTTATAGAAAAGGGTCCATGAATAGTGTTGCAGATGCGCTTAGTCGAATTAGAGAGGTGAATACTTTGTCGTTCATTGAGATTTCTACTGACTTATTTCAGTCATTGAGAGGGCTTTGCAGGACTGATAGTTATTTTGGTCCATTTTGGCAGAAGATCCAAGCCGGGAGTGACTGAGCAACTTACCATTCAGGCTCTGCAGGAGGTCAATGGATGATTCGGAATGGTTTACTATTCCGTAATGACAAAATTTGTGTACCACACATCCCGAACATTAGGTCCAAGATTCTTAAGGAGTGTCACGACGCCCCTTCTGCTGGACAACCTGGGGTACATAGGACACTATTGTTAGTGAAACACACTTTTTATTGGTCAATGAAAGGGTATGTAGAAGATTATGTTCTCAAGTGTCAAATTTGTCAGGCAAATAAAGCTGAACGCTTTAGACATGCTCGGTTGTTGCATCCTTTGCAAATCCCAGGTAATAAATGGGAAAGTATTTCCATGGATTTTATTACCGCATTGCCAAGAACACATCAAGGCCACGATTCTATTTGGGTTGTGGTAGATCGCTTGACAAAAATGGCTAGATATTTACCGATCCGGAAGACTATTACAGCTACGCAATTAGCACGGCAGTTTATCGAGCAATTGTTTAGACTGTACGGGTACCGCAGGACATAGTCAGTGATAGGGACTAGTTTACGAGTGATTTTTGGAAACTTGTTTTTGAGAAGTTGGAAACAACTTTGAATTTGAGTTCCTGAGATCATCCTTAATCTGATGGCCAGACTAAAAGAGTGAATAAGATTTTGGAGGATATGCTTCGAGCATATGTATCCAAAAGACAGAGTTCATGGGAGGATTATCTTCCTATGTTAGAATTTGCATATAACAGTACTAAGCATACGAGTACAAATTTTAGTCCTTTCATGCTTATGTATGGTTTTCAACCTAGATCACCTGTTACAGTAGGATTCTCAGGACTTCAGCATGATGCAGCACGTAATTTTTTGCAAGATATGCAAGAAATGTTACAAGTTGCGAAAGAATCTATTAGAAGTGCTCAAGACGGAGATAGGTTTTATTCTAATAGACATCGTTCACCCAGAGAGTTCTCTGAAGGAACGATGGTGTATTTGCGAGTTCCGAAAGATTTCGAGACTTTACGGACAGGTCGATCTCCGAAATTATCCCCTAGATACTGTGGACCATTTCGTATTACACGAAGGATTGGTTCAGTTGCATATGAATTGGATTTGCCTTCTCATGTGAAAGTTCATCCTGAATTTCATGTCAGTAGACTTAAGGAAGTACTGGGTGGAACAGACCAGTTAGTTACTGCTCAAGAAATTATAGATGTCGAGGACATGACATTTGTTCCGCACAAACCTGAAAAGATTCTTGGATTTCGTGAAAGAAGATTGCGTAATACGCTTATCACGGAATACAAGATCAAGTGGAAGGATCGTGTTGAGGAGGACGCTACATGGGAGACATTGACTACTCTTCAGAGAGATTACCCTGGCTTTTTAGTGAGCTCAGGAGTGAGTTCTTAGAGGAAGGGGAGTATGTCATGTGCACAGTGTGTATCTACCGTGTGCTACACGGCGACGCACACAAGACTAGCTTTGAGGTTTGGGGAAGCTTGGAGCTAGGCAGGCTGATTGGCGAGCTGAGTTAGGGATAGACTAACGGGCAGGCACCCAAGTATGGACGGGCGGGCGTCCAAGTGTGGATGCCCGATGACCGGCCAAGAGCCTATAAAAGGGTGGCCAAGGTTAGTCATTAGTCATATAGAGTCTTGCGTGATTTGTGAGAGCTCTATGGTCTGGAGCCTGGATCTAGTGCAGACGTGCACCTGCTTTACGCAGTCGAGGCCGGCAACAATCTCGAGGTCCGCGAGTGTAGCTTCGTGGCAGTATGGGACGTCGCGAGAAGGAGATTGGTCGGTACGTCAACCTAGTTAGCTCAGCTCGAGGCCGGCAACAATCTCGAGGCCCGCGAGTGTAGCTTCGTGGCAGCATGGGACGTCGCGAGGAGGAGATTGGTCGGTACGTCAACCTAGTTAGCTCAGCTCGTGGCTCGGTGGGGACAGCCAAGACTATGGGCTTGCCCACGGCTGTCATGGTTGGGAGGTGAGTCAGGCCTGCACCCCCATGTTGTTTGTTTGTTTATAGGTTTCGAGTCTCGTACCAGGAGCGTTCCACGAGGAGATCCGGTGGGGATTTGACAATGATAAAGCTTAAGGGAATCAGCCCGAAGTTTATTGCTTTAAACTTGAAGAGAAACAGCCCACAAAAGAGACACACAGACGTATGAAGAACAGGAATTTAATGCATGAGCACGTTTGTCAGATGGCGCTCAGAATATTGGTTCAGCTGGTGGCAATACTGGTGTCAAAGACGGCAGAAGTGCTTGGCAGCAAAACTGGCGCACAGGAGAGTGGGCGCAAAGGGATCTGCAGTCGGCAGCAGCAGCACAGGTGCTGAAGGCAAGTAGCGCACAATACAGGAGGTGACGTCCACGTGAAGCACAGCTAGGTGGTGGTTGCGGGTGACACAGGCAGTGCTTTAAGTGGCCAAGCCCAGAAGCGCAAGCAACGCTGGCCAAAACAGCACACAGCAGCTGTGGATCAGGTGTCTAGATGGCTGCGCAACCAAATGGTGGTGGTGTTGGCTGCCAACAGCGAACAATAGCAAGAGGGTGGCAGTGCTGGCTGAGGTGGCAGCGACCAAACAGGCAGCAGCAGCTGAGAGGCGTAGGCAGTTCATATAGCAGCAGCATCGGGAGCAGTTGACATCTCAGGTGGCAGTGTTCAGGCGCAGCCAAACAGTTGGCAAGGGTGGCGCTTCTGTTTGCAGAAACGGCGCTGGAGGTGATGAAAGGTGGAGCCCAGGTCAGCCAAGCGGCAGCAGCGCGTAGATGATCCGAACAGTCAGATGGCTGGTGGTGGCGCACTGGCATAGACAAGTGGAGAGAGGCGGCAGTAGAGACTCCACGATCCAAAGCTTAGTGAAGATGATGAGGATGATGATCTTCACTTCTCCATGTTCTTGATGATGAAGGGGAGGGAGAGCTTTAAGCCTTAATGATGACGAAGAACTCTACACACCCTTCAACCGTGGTGGTTCACTTGGAGAGACACATGCTTCTTTTATACTTGATAGGGATGCTTGCTTTTGCCAAGCTTTGCTTTTGTTTTATCTTCTTGCTTTTGCTTTTTCTTTATTAAATATTATTGATAATAGCCAAAGTTCTTGATTTGTGCTTTTACAACTTCAGGGCCTTGCTTTTTGGCCCTGGAGCTGCTTTTTGAAAAAGCGGCTTTTAGCTTTTTGATCTAGTTCAATGTCCACTTTCCGATGGTGCCCTCAGCTTTTGGTCAACATAGTTTAACTTTTTGCTTTTTCTTGCTTTTCGACCAAGAATGGTGCTTCGTCCAATGCCAACTTTAGGAACCCTGTTCCCATGTATCCATCAACTTGTCCATGAGTCTGGGCATGAGTTCCATCATGCGAAAAGAGCTAGGAGGGCCAAATAGTTACAATTTACTTCCACGGCCATGGATATAGGAGCATGCGAATCATTTATGGGTTCTGAATAAACCTCAAAGTTGGTGGAAGAAACGCCTGCAATGTATATGGAAAAATGGTCTTCCACTCAAACAAAGATTGTTTCTGTGGAGGTGTTTGATTGGAACGTTGCCCGTTTCTAATATTCTTATGAAACGTGGTATTGCATCTGACAAATGTTGTAGATGTTGTAGTCACATTGAGACTGTGCCACATCTGTTATGGCATTGTACTTATTCCAAACAATTCTTGGCACGTCTAGCTGATGATTTGGCTGCTTGTTTCCCTCGTAGAAGATGCTCCAAGAACTTTTGGCTTTTTGGTGTAGGCAATCCAAGATTACAAGATAACACTACGTTCTTTTCTTGGGTTAGATTTTCGGCACTTTGGATGATATGGCAAATGCGCAATACTACCATGTTCAATCAGCCAGACTTTGATCCTTATCCCTTTTTCATAGTGCATCTTAGACAGTCGCTCCATGACAGTCTTTGAATGGAGCAGATTTCTATTGCCCAATTTGAGCTGTTTTTCCAATGCTTCTAAGTTAATCCCACCTTGGGTTAACTCCTCGTAGTTTTTTTTAAACATAATAGAAGCTTTATTTCCACTTTGAAAAAGCATATAGGCATGTAAGCTGCAAGAGGGAAAGCTGCAAAGAAAAGAAAGAAAACTGCACTCATTAACATGGAGTACACATGTGCAATCTCATATGGGAGAAGGACACCATTGAAGCTTGCAGAAACAAGAAGCAAGAAGATGTGTAATCTTGATTAGTAAAATGATTGATGCCTCATTAGGCTCATAGTTGCCTTTTATACTTGAGCCCTCATTACACACTACATTATCGTGTCCACCCTTGCGGCCTTGGTCCTTAGCCCTATGTCCACATCCATTATTAATGTCCCATGGCCTTTGGCCCATACGAGTATATACAAATCAACAGTAACAACGTTACAAACCATCCCCTCCCATTAGTTTCATTCTCGAAACCATGTACATTCAAGCCATGAGATGGAATGCAACGCCCATGACCATGTAAGCCCTATATAACATGTAGTGGCTCAATGTACATGGCTCCAAATCCGTCCATGAGAGAATGGCTTCCCATATCCATATGTAAGTTCCATGAAAGATTTCTTGCATGAGAACTGAAATCTTCCACTTATAGAGCCTCCAAAACTATCATAACAGTAATTTCCAGCAAGCAAATAGCTTCCACTCGGCATCAATATCACTCATGATATTCACCCAAAAGCTCTTCAAATCCTTCGAACATAGAATTGGCCTACCATGAAGCTTCTTCAAGAGGTAATTTATGCCATCTGATCAAATACTCAACCATAGTACAGTTGTGAAGCACTCTCTCGCTTGCCCATTATTCTCTCCGGCACATATTCAACCCTTCCTTCTTCCTCTATTGGTGGTAACTCATCAAAAATTTGAACCTCCAGTCCAACATAAGCCTTCAAATGTGACACATGTAATACATTATGTATCTTGGTAGTCGGTGGAAGCAATAGTTGGTATACAACCTCTCCAACTTGCCTCAAAACTTTGTATGGACCATAATAACGATGAGCCAACTTGGTATTAGTGTTGCCCTTGAGAGAACTATATTTTATTTTTTTTCAGAAAGAGACTTCTATTAAGTATAAGAAAAACATACAACAATCAGAGCTATAAGCCGGAAAAGAATAGAATCACCCCAATATGTAAGGTGATTTCAACCACTGAGGAGCATCATGATGCCATGTAAGACCTATGGTACTAGAGGAAAAGAAGATGCCATGGTCCCACTCCCGCATACATATCACGCGCTTCGCCTGCGCAGAACGAGAGGACCCCTGAATGCGAGCCCAAGTAGCCATAAGAGTATGAATGATATCACCCCATATAGTACTAATGCACTGAGACCCAAAAATCTGGACACCCTCAATAGTCTCCGTGCATCTAGCTCTCCAGATCTGCCATGCTGTAATACTGGCAACAATCTCCCAACTGGTGTCAATCCTCTGTGTGGGGGGGTGTATAATCAGAGTGAGGAACATTCTACAATAAACCATGCCGGGCAATACCTCTACGAATGAAAAAAGCAGAATCTGTACCACTGCCCTCATAAAAAAGCGGCGGACTGGATTGGGAGAGCCAAGCAACTACCCCCCAAGTCACATGCATGACTCGGCCACTCAATTTGCCCATAAGTTGGGCTACAGAACCCCAAATCTGTTGTGCAGTGCTAGCCTCATCCAAAGACCTAGGAAGCCTTTGTCGCAAAAAAGATATCATGCTTCTCCATGCTCTGACAATGGCTACAATAAGAGGGGAAGATGGCGCCCTGATATCAGCCTCTGTGAACACAAAACGTGTGCTGAGCATCCAGTCTCTCCCGACCCTGGGTGTACATCCAGAAATCTGAGACAAGAAAAAATCCTTCCAAGGCTCAATGCCTGGTAGGAACCTTTGACCACAAGTTTGCAAAGCAAAGCCCTGCACTGAACATCCGGATCAATAATATTCAAGCCCCCCTCTCGTTTGGGTTGAATAACTGTGAGCCAAGCTACCCTGGCACGAGTGTCTGAGGTGCCATCCAAACCCGACCAGAGAAAATTGCGGATCAATCTCTGCAATTGGCCAATGCACGCACGAGAGAAGCACCAACAAGAGGAATTAAACCAGGCTGAGGCAAGCAATACCTGATCAACCACCAAAGCTCTGGAGCTGAATCTAATCTCCTGGAGCTCCAATGGAGGGACTTCTTTCGGATACTCATAAGTACCGGAGCAAACTGCTGTGCAGGAGAAATATCAATCCCAACTTGGCATCCCAAAAATCTAGTAGCGCATCCTCTGTTGATCCAAGTAAAACCAAGCTCTACACCCCAAGCAACTCTCAGCGAATCACTAACCCAAAAACCAACAGATTTGTGCCAATTAATGAGTGCCGCTGCTGCCAAACAGAACTCCTCTAGTGCTACCCAGAAGGAACATAAGCATATATGTGAAGCCTCCAAGAACATGGCTGTGTCATCAGCTAACTCAGAGTCAACCAATTCCCCTTGACTAAACCTCAATCCCGAAATACCAACAGTGAAGCAGAGAAAGATGCTCATGGCCTCTGCAACTATGATATATAATAATGGGGCTAAAGGGCAGCTCTGCCGTACTGAGCGAGAAATCTGAAACCGCTCTCCTCTATCACTGCAAGCAAGCACTCTATTGTGGGCATCACGATACATGCATGAAACTCCCTTGATCCATCTCTGAGAGAAGCCCATATGGCTAAGAGTACCCTCAAGGAAGTCCCAATCCACTCTATCATAGGCCTTCTCAAAATCCAAGAGCAGAATGGGTAAGGGCTGATTGCTCGCTTTAGCCCATTCGACAGCCTCCCAAAACGAGAAAATGTTATCAAAGATGCTCCTGCCGTGTAAGAATCCATTCTGAGTATCATGAATGACATCTTGCAAAATTGGCTGCAGTCTAATGCTCACTGCCTTGGCAAGAATCTTATAGGCAGTCCCAAGTAAGGTGATAGGTCTTCACTGACCAATCAATGTATTATCCCCGCTCTTAGGAATAAGATAAATAAGCCCCTCACTGAGAGAAGAAGGCATAGAACCTCCCACATCTCCTGCAGAGCCGATGTGATCTCAGCCCCAATCTCATCCCAAAAAGTAATGAAAAAAACAGGGGAGAGGCCATCCTCCCCTGGACACTTACCACGAGGTAAGGCATGAAGAGCATGATTGAACTCTTGCATAGAAAAAGGGGCATCCAGAGTGGCACACATCTCCTCAGTGATCAAATGTGGCAATGTATTCCAAACCTTCCTCTATGCCCTGTGTCTCAAATCAGAGTGCGGCTCAGCACTAAGAAGCTGGTGATAGAAATCAGTGGCAATCTGTCTAACCATAAGGGGATCTGGGTGAAGAGTGCCATGTGAATCCTGCAACTGCCTGACACTATCTCTGGCATGAGATGGGCCGTGAGTAGCAAAGAAATGTTTGTTACATCTGCCACCCATCTGTGTCCAAAAGGATTCCTGGGCATGGAAACGGTACTCCACGCGTTGCTCAAGAGAGTGATGAAGTTTTGCCCTAACAATACATAAAGAATCTGCAACCCATTGAGCATGAGGATGTTTCTCGTGCTCTTTCTGCAAGGCAGCCAATCTACGTCTAATAGCCCTTTCTAAATCCAAGGCCTATTGCCTCTTAGACAGGGCACATGTGTGATAAAAGTCACTAATATCACAGAGAGCAGAGGCCAGGCTTTGAGAGGCCTGGAAGAAATCATGAGATCTCCAAATATCAAGCATACGACGCGATAGCTCTGCATCTGAAAACAAATGATCAGGGATGCGTACATGGGGTGCTGATCCCTGGCAATTCGGATCTCTAATACATAAAACCACTGGGCAATGATCTGATTTAGAGGTGCCTGTAGCAATAAAAGTATGCCCACCTCTGTCAAGCACCCAATCATCCACATAAAATCTGTCTAACCTGTTGGGTTTTATGCTGTGTATGCACCCAGGGGAGTGCTAGTGATCATCAGTAGGTTACTAGGGCACTTTTTACTTCAGTTAGTGGAGGTTTTTTCCCCCAGTTTAGCTTAGTTTCACTTATAAAGGTTTATAAGTGATTTGGTCCACCTGGCACAGTTTATGGCCGGACCATGTGAACACACTTTTAGGTCACATCTTTTATGTGGCTATTGTACTTCATTTTATCATTATGAATATATGAGCAAGCGTGTTCTTCTCTCTCACTCACACGCCTCCTGTTGATGTGCCTTCCAAAACCCTAACCCTAACAACCAAAGCCCACATTTTGGTATCAAAGCAGGTTCGCCTCCCTGCCCGTACAGTTCCACGCCATCAACTGCCTTCGCCTGTCCTGCCCGTACAGCTGCAACTGCCTGTACAAGTTCGCCTGCAATTGCCCGTACTAGGTATAGCCGTGAGAGCAAGGGCTACCGGTTATATGACCCACTGTCCAAGAAGATATTCACTAGTCGGGATGTGATTTTTAAAAATCAGAATTATCCATGGCTACTTATGATGCAAATCAGGCTGAAAATGATGTGTTTGAAGGCCTACTACCTATGGAGTTTCATTCCACAGTTGGTAATCCAACCCATGAGGGTGCAGGGCAGCCAGCTAATCATGAAGGTGGTGCAGAAATTCAGCAGGAGATTGAGCCAGAAGTTGAGCCAAATATGGGGCAACAGGCTCCACAGGTCAGACATATACCTAGATGGTATTTGAGGACATTACAAGACAGCCATCTAGAGACTCCTCTTGCTAGCCGTACTCGTAGGGAGACACGGACCAATGAGCATACACACATCATGGATTTAAATATGGTTATGGGCCAGTTTACAGGATGATGATGAGCCTGATTCATTTGTGGATGCACGAGACAATGTGCATTGGAACAAAGCCATGCAAGATGAACTTGATTCTATTAAAAAGAATCAAACATGGGATTTGGTTGATCTGCCTAAAGGCAAGAAAGCCATTGGTACTAAGTGGGTATATAAGTTGAAAAGACATGCAGATGGATCCATTGACAGGTACAAAGCCCGTCTAGTTGCAAAGGGCTATGCACAGAAGAAGGGCATTGATTATGAGGAGACATTTGCTCCTACATCTCGTATGTCGACACTTAGGAGTGTCATTGCATTGGCTGCACATTGTGGTTGGGTTGTTCATCAGTTGGACATCAAGACTGCATTCCTACATGGGGACCTCGAGGAGGAAGTTTATGTATATCAACCCATAGGTTTTGCAGAACATGGTCATGAAGGGAAAGTATGCAGGCTGAAAAAGGCCTTGTATGGTTTGAAACAAGCTCCACGAGCTTGGTATGCAAAGATAGATGCTTTCCTGCTCACTCAAGGCTTTGTGAACAGTCCATCAGAAGCCACTTTGTATGTAAAGAAAGAAGAGAAAGATCTGCTGGTCTCATCAGTCTTTATGTAGATGATCTTTTGCTCATGGGATCAAATGATGACAAAATTGCAGCTTTTAAAGAGATCCTGCAACAGACATTTGCCATGTCTGATTTGGGGCTCGTACACTACTATTTGGGCATACAGTTTGTGCAAGATAACAGAGACATTGGATTGTTGCAATCTCAATATGTTGCTAAACTTTTGGAGAAGTTCAAATTTCAAGATTGCAAGCCTATCAGCACTCCTATGGAGCCTGGGATGAAACTGTCACTACAAGATGACAGTATTTTATTTGATGCCACTACATATGCTCAGGCTGTTGGGTGCCTTATTTACTTGTGTACTACACGGCCAGATATTCAGTATGCTGTATCTCAGTTGATCAGATTCATGCACAGCCCGCGATTGTCACATTGGCAAGCTATGAAGCGTGTATTTCGGTATTTGCAGGGTACCTTGTCTCTTGGATTGCTTTATCCTGAGGGGGGTGACATGCAGCTATATGCTTACAGCGATTCAGATTGGGCTGGTGATTTTGATACCCGACATTCCACTAGTGGCAATTGTTTCTTTCTTGGCTCTTCATGTATTTCTTGGCTAAGCAAGAAACAGACCACAGTGACCACAGCTATATGCTTACAGCGATTCAGATTGGGCTGGTGATTTTGATACCAGACATTCCACTAGTGGCAATTGTTTCTTTCTTGGCTCTTCATGTATTTCTTGGCTAAGCAAGAAACAGACACAGTAACTTCGTCTTGTGAGGCAGAGTACAGAGCAGCTTACACTACTACCGTTGAGTGTGTATGGCTACGTCGTCTTATGACTGATATGGATATTTCAGTGGAGGAGCCTACACCTATCTATACTAATAGTCAGAGTGCCATTGCCGTGGCCAGGAATCCTGTGTTTCATGCTCGCACGAAACACATTGAGATTCACTATCACTTTGTTCGGGAGAGACTCCAGGCAGGTGATATCAGTCTGATTTACTGCCCTACAGATCAGAATGTGGCAGACATCTTCACCAAGGCACTACCACGTCCGAAATTCGAAGCATTCCGCACTGCTTTGAATTTGTTTCCTTTTGGTGGATGATGTACAGTGATCACATATCACTCCAGGGGGGTTTGTTGGGTTTTATGCTGTGTATGCACCCAGGGGAGTGCTAGTGATCATCAATAGGTTACTGGGGCACTTTTTACTTCAATTAGTGGAGGTTTTTTCCCCCAGTTTAGCTTAGTTTCACTTATAAAGGTTTATAAGTGATTTGGTCCACCTGGCACAGTTTATGGCCGGACCATGTGAACACACTTTTAGGTCACATCTTTTATGTGGCTATTATACTTCATTTTATCATTATGAATATATGAGCAAGCGTGTTCTTCTCTCTCACTCACACGCCTCCTGTTGATGTGCCTTCCAAAACCCTAATCCTAACAACCAAAGCCGTACATAGATACATCCTGCATCTCTTCTTCTGTTAGACCATGAATAAAGAAGAGTGGATGGACTCCTCAAAATGTCATCCTCATGCCAACAATCTCTGCCATGAATGGAGAGTATAAACCTCTCCCAAGGCGCTCTTTCAAGAGGATGCACCAAGCCCTCATGTCCACCTCTTTTATCCGTTGGCATCTCAACCATGTTAAAATCCCCACCAATAATCCAATGGTCGGCAAGAGGCATCAGTGTAGTGAGAGATTTCCAAAAGGCAATCCTCTCACCTCTATGGTTAGGAGCATAGAGGTTGAGAATACCAATGCATATAGTACCCTGCATAAGAAGGATCCACTACGCTCTCGCAGGCAAAATGACACCATGTCCAATGATGCAAGGCAAGATCAAAGCTGACACAGAGATACAGACACCACCCTTGGTACCAATAGCTGGTGACCAAAAGGTGTGTCCCGAGAGAAGCTTGCCTAATCTCCCACACTAGCTAGCATCCAGTTTATGCTCTTGCAAGAGCAATACATCCATAGGTCCACCTGTGACTACACAATGAAGCTGGGTTTTTACAATTTGTTTCCGCCGAAGCAGAAAAAAACCCCAAAGACCCTGAATGTTCCAAGAGACAATCCTCATAAGGACTCACAGTAGGAACGACCAGATCTCGTGGTCAACGAAGGACCCCCTTTAGAGACAGAAGTACGTCTCGCATAGGTAAGGGAGGGAAAATCTGACAATGTAAACCTTACCTCTCTCTCCCACTCGGGGGAAAAGCCAGAGCTAGTTCTCATAACTGGAGAGGTACCATGACAATGCGAATGCGCAACATCATCCTCAAGGGTACAATCATCCTGTAACTGTAATGCAGCATCCTCCTGTGAAGGATCCAGATCATGTGCCTACAAAGCCTCATCCTCCAAAGAAGAATCAACATCCTGTGAGGCAAGAGCTGCATAGGGGTTAGGGTGCTCCACAAGGGGTGTGGGTGAAGGGGCAGGTACGGGGGTCCGAGGGTGCCTGCCATCCCTAACCACAACCCAACGATGTGTGGTCTTCTGTGGCAAAGGAGCAATTGGAGTCTCGACAACTGCAGAAGGCCTCTAATGGGCAAGACCACGCCGCCTCCTAGCATGGCCCCTCGATCTGGGACAATCTCTAGCAATGTGACCCTGTCGACGACAAATCCGACACTGGTCAGGTCTGCTGCAATCTCCATCCTCTGGTGGAAATGAGATCCGTCAGGTCTCTGAAGCATAACATGATCACATCAGTAATCGATGGATCAGGAACAAGCACAAGGACCCGGGGTACACCATCAAGAGTGGCGATAACGGCCGCAGAAGCTAAGGCGGGAGAGCTCGGAAGGGCTGGTACCTCTAGAACCTGGCCAAAGGATGCCCCTATGGAAGCTAAAAGCTTCCAATAGGACCGGGGAAGAGCAGGGAACCGTAGTGAGACCGGGGTAAGGCGCTAATCCTCCGCCACTCGATCAAAGCCCACCTGGTACTGAAAGAAGAAAATCTTCCTAGGACCAAGAGAGAAGGGCCTGCCAGCCAAAACCTGAGAAGTAGCTTCTAAAAAATGGAAGTCCACCTGGAAGAAGCCTCGACCAAGCAAACGAGTATCCTAAAAGTGCACAATCAGCTCCGAAGGGAGAGCTGCTAGAAGCCATTCATGGGCCTGCGAACGAGAGGGGTGGGAACCATAAACTCTCGCAACAAGGGTGGTCTGGATCTCAAGGTCAATGTTGTGCTAAAGAGAGGTGAGCTCGTCTTGTGAAAAATTGATGATTCTCCCGGCCAGTGGGGGTGACGAAAGATTGGTTGTGGGGCAGAAGAAGCCATAAAGCCAATCAAAAAAAGTGGGCGGCCGACTTGAATCCAGATAAAATTTCTGTTGAAAAAGAGGCGCGTGCAGAAGAAGAGGGGCAAAGGCGAGAGCAGAAGGGCAAGAGCAGCTGGGGTGGCAAAGGCAGTGGGGAAGGGGGGCAGCAGAGGGGCAGGCGGGGACTACAGATGGGCAGGCGGGGCAGTAGAGGGGCAAGCTGGGCCAGCAAGCGGGGAGGCGGGGCCAGCAAAAGGGGAGGTGGGGAGGACTGAAGAAAGGCAGGCGAAAGCAGCAGAAGGGCTGGCAGGGGCTGCAGAGGGGCAGACGGGGGCTGTAGAGGGGTAGGCGGGGGCAACATAGGGGCAGCAGAGGGGCAGGCGGAGTAGGACAAAGCAACGCAAGCTCACCTCGACTCCAGAACATTCCTTTTTTTTGGTTTTTTTAGCGAACTATATTTTGATTTAGGAAGTCTCAAGAATACATAACTCCAATGACCTTCTATGCTTACCTTCATAGTGCTTCATCCTTTCTTGTAACCTCTTGATATTACTTTTATATCGTTGAAGCAATGCTTGCATCTTTTCTGCTGCTTCTTTTGCATTTGGGTTAACACTCTCTTACTTCATGACCATTGATCTTATACCCATATAATGCTTCAAATGGGAACATGCCAATACTCACATGAAGAGTACTATTGTAAAAGCAAACTCGACAAGAGCCAACCAATTATCCCATGCATGTTGAGTCTCAATGCAATAGTGTCTCAAATAAGTCTCCACCCACTTATTCACTCTCCATTTAACCATCGGTCTCGAGGTGATAAGCAGCACTAGGAGTCAACTTGGTTTCCATGGTCTCAAATAGAGTTTCCAAAATAAGCTCATGAATTTGACCTCTCAATCACTAACAATTTGCTACAGCATACCATGTAATTTGAACACATACTCCACAAATTGCTTTGCAACCATAGATGCAACGCCCTTGACCTTTGTAGAGATGAAATGTGCTACTTTTGTCAATTTACCCATAACTACATACAAGCTATCCCATCCCTTCTTTGTATGAGAAAGTCATGTGATGAAAATCCATAGCAATGTAAGTCCACTTCCCTTCGAGAATAGACAAGGAGGGAAGTAGCCCCTAGGCTTATGTGTTGGATCCTTGTTGAGTTGACAAGACATGCACTTTGACACATATACACATATATCCTTTCACATCCCTTTCTAATAAAAGCTCTTTCTTATCTTATCATAGGTCTTAAAAAGACCCAAATGCCCTGAAATAGGAGATGAATGCATTTCCTCCATCACCTTTTGCTTGTATTTCGACACAGGTACAAGATAGACTCTTTCCTTGTAGTACAAGAGACCATTGTGAAGCTTAAAATGTGGCAATTCTTCATGAGAACCATGCTGTAATTTCTGCACCATTGTGACACTTCCTCATCCAAGAGATACCCTCTTGAATATCCATGGCCCAATGCATCGGTCCTCACGGTAAATGGTTTAGAGAAGTCCGGGTAAACCAAAATCGAGGCTGAAGTGAGCATCCTTTTGAGCTCCTCAAAGCTCTTGTTAGCTATTGTATCCCAAAAGAAGGCTTCCTTTTTAAGCTTGTTGGTAAGAGAGACTGCAATTTCTGCATACCTCTCAATGAACCTTCTATAGAAAGAAGATAAGCCCAAAAGTTCTCTTAATTGAATCACATTAATGGGTGTAGGCCACTTCACACATTCAACCTTCTTGGGATCCACCTTGATGCCCTCTTTGCTCACAATGTGACCAAGATACTCCACTTCTTGAGCCATAAAAGTACATTTTCTCTCCTTTGCATACAAGTGGTTGTTCCTCAACACCTCAAGCACTTCTCTTACATGCATCAAATGCTCATCTGCGTTCTTGCTATAGATGAGGATATCATTGAAGAACACCAATACAAATTTGAAGAGGAAAGGTTGTAGTTCTTTATTCATCGATGCTTGGAAAGTAGTGAGTACATTGCATAACCCAAATGGCATCACCATGAAATGAAATAGCCCTCTTTCCGTTCTAAAAGCTATTTTGAACTCATCACCTATCTTCATTCTAATTTGATAGTACTTGACCTCAAATTAATATTAGAAAAGTACTTCGGTATTAGAAACCTAAGCTTGAAGCTGATCTTGTTGAGAACACGATAGTCGATACACATACGAAATGTTCCATCTTTCTTCTTCACCAAAAGTAAAGTGAAACAAATGGTATTCAATCCATCCCGTATTCAAGAGTTCTTTGATTTGCCTTGCAACTTCATCGTTTTCCACCTTAGAGAGTCTATATGGGGGATTGTTGACCACCTTTGCATTCAGTTCAAGCTCAATACCATGATCAACATCTCTCTTTGGTGGTAAACTCTTGCCCATTTGAAACACATATTTGTACTCATTCAAGAGTTTAGCATACTGTCATGCATTACTTCCTTATCCCCATCCATGACCTTTTCTTTGCAAAGGTGTAATGTATAAACACACTCCGTTTTCATGACCTCTCTCGAGTTTGATGCTATTGATCAATGTCAACTTAGACGAGCAAGATCCCTTCATTGTAACATATCTTTCTCCATGCATAAAGCTCATGAAACCTTGCTGGAAATTCATGTTGAAAGTCCCAAGTGTGGACAACTAATTGCAAGCCAACACAATTTCTGTTGGCCCCATGTCCAACCAACACTAGTAAATCAACTTTTGCATGTGTATTTACTAGAGAGCATGACATCCACATCATTGCAAACCATTGTACAATCCTCCTTTGCTCCATTTGCCACTTGAACCATATACAAAGAAGACAAAGCCATAGGATGCAACTTGATATTATACAATGACTTTCGGTTCACAAAGCTATCAGTGCTACCACTATCCACCAATATATGTACCACTCTTCCATTTACCAAAGCTTTAAGTCTCAAGGTATCTGTTCCTTTGCAAACCAGCATATCCATCATAAGACAGTGAACACAAGGTAGCCTTACGCCTTGATGAATCCGCAACAAACAAGGTAGAGGGTAATCCATCATCATAATCCCCATCGTGAATAACACCCCCCACCAAGCTCATGGTTATGATCATCATCCTCATGCTCATTGCAATCCACACAATTTTCAGCATCATCCTCAAGTCCTTCATTGTACTAACTAACAACATAGCTCAAATCTGGCCCAGTGATAGTCCACGTTACACATGCGTGCATTTGTACACATAAAGATTAAAACATTGTCTCTTTGCCTGAGCTTGCGATTGTGCCTCTGCCTATGTATGCATGTGTGTAAGGTACGTACATATGCACGTGTAGGTAGGCATGTAGGTACATGTATGTATGTTATGTATGTGTCTATGTGTGAATAATCATGATCATCATCTCCCCTTCAAAAACTAATCACTAAGTAAACTTACCAACAAGAACTTCATGCACCACATGTGCACAACGAGAAGCTTCTAGTTGCGACGCGAAAAATGCAGATTGATCCAATCCCTTATGCACAGATTGCTTTACTTTACTTGAAGTGCTTTCTGATACAGAAACATTGTTGTCTTTTTTTGTTTTGGTGATGAAGACACCTCCTGGCCAAAGAATCTGCAACAAAACATGGTGAATTGGTGGTTGAAACCACCTCTTCTCATGCACAATTAAAAAAAATCAACAAATCACTAATCACTAATCATTAATCACTGCCAAACTAGTATTGTTACTAATCACTCCATTGTGAAGGTGTCCATACCTCTTGAACCCATCTTATAGATGATGCCACAACATCATCTCTTCTGAGCCACTGCACTTGGGTAACCAACCAGTCATCCACAGCATCCCCCATGCCCAGCTGCAATATTTGTTTTGCCATCCAGAATACTTGGCGTCTGTCCAAGCCCATAAGCAAGATTTTTATGTAACATGCATGAATACTTTTTTTTCCCCTTAATGGAAATTAACAGGCCAATAAATTGCTTGCAATACAGTCTACCAACCTTAACCAATCCCTGCGTTGTAGCTGGAAGATGCCATCCACCAAATTTAACAAAGGTAGGGTCAACTGTGGAGGTGTCCACTGCTCAAAAAATAAATAATCAATTAAAAATAAAGCCCACTCTCATGTTTGTTCACTGTATATGCATTCATGTCACAACATAAGGATGAAAGGAGTTCTCTTGGCAAAGTAAGCATACAGAATACCTCAGGAGGGACTGCCGGATCCTCCTCAAAGGCTTCAGATCCTACCATAGACTCTTCCGGCGATAAATCCGAGCCTACTGTTTTGATCCTCTTCATGCCACGGTGATCATTCTTGTCATACTCTGACATATGCCGCTGTGCAAAGTTGTTGGCTCTCAAGTCAGGCACCTGCAATTCACTGTCAGAATGCCAACTGTCCAATAAATGGGCACCTTCCTCTTCCACAACCTCTGGAAGCCCACCATACTCATCATCCGAAAAATGCTCTGATCTCTCTCTTTCCAAGTAGGGTACATGGCTGCCAGAAGGTGCTTCTAAGGGACTAGTCCTCTTGAAGGGATCTCCAGTAGTAGATGATAGAAATGTCACATCCCGTGGAGGTGATGGTGGGGCGCCAAGCTGGCGAAGAATACCATCCGAGACCCCTTTGAGTTGTCGAACCATATCCTCGACCGCATCATCAACATTTACTGTCCAAATCAAACCTAGTTAAGAACACTTCATGACAAGAATCAACTACATTTATGCTGGATACAGAGAATAACCAACCCAACACCCCCCCAAACCCCCTCCCTCCTCCCCGTGAGCCTGTCCCTTTGGGCAATAAACCAGGAGTATCCCCCATCCACCTTCATAATTGCCCAGCCACCAAAATTTTGGCATGTGAAGACGCTTAAAATTCACCACCATCACCGCATAACTAAACCAAAGTGAGACCGACTAAACAGCTTCTGTGAAATAATACCTGCTATGGTTTTCATGACTGAAGAAGACTTTGAGAAAGTATATTTCTGCCAAGAAAAACAGATCGATTCATTTGTATAGAAAGCTACTCTCTTAAAAACCTATTGCAATCCACAGCAATATCCAAAAATTACCTTTGAAGTGACACTCAAAAAATCCCATACTTCATGCAATTCTGCAATACTTGGGATGGAGAGCAAATCCTGTTACAAAGGGGAATCAGGAAACACAAGGATCAGGTTGAAAAATCTCTCTACTTTAGTGTGATTAGTAACCGCATGTGTGTGTGTGTGTGTGCACGCATGCGCACGTTCGCAAAGGTAAAGAACATCAAATCAACAGCACTCCCACATGCGCTATAGGAGCACCTGCTTGGAGCTAAATAGGGACTCACTTTTAAGTACTTGTCCAACAAAATGCATCGATCGCGGACAAAAGTGTCATCCAAACTTGATGACAAAATCCTTTTCGGAGGCAACTGAAGGTTATACTGAGGCAAATCACGAAGATTTCTATGGAGCTGCTCAAAATTGCGAAACCTGAAGCAGGCACCCACAAAAACATTTTAATGCTTCAATCTTTCCAAAAATAAGAATTAAATTTTTAACATTTTAAAATTTCAAAAAAATAATGATACCTTCTTTCAACAAACCATGTGTTGTTGTCCGAATCAGTCACCGCAATCGAATAAACAGCAAAAGTCTTAGATGAAACCTTTTCTAAATGAGCTCCGACTACCTGCAAATGAGCTGCTGAAAATCAAAGATCCAGACTCAAATCTGACGGTAACAAAAACACAGGTTTGCTATAAAGCATGGCAACACAGTTTTCCTATTATTTTAATAATTAGTGTGTTTATACAACTCTTCTCACCCAACAATTTAGTTTGGGGGCAGCCGAATAAGCTACGCTTTGTCCACTTGTTCCATCAGGATCATTGAGCCAGTCTGCAACTTGGTCAAGCTGAACACTGCCCATAGAAAGCTGCATTCCCGGATTGTCCCAATAGTTCAGACTGCCATCTTGGTTAATTGAAGGTTTTTTCAGTTTCTGCCAGCCATCCAAGCCACTATTTGAGCTTTTGGATTGTGGATAATGAAAGTCAAGGGGTTCTTCCAGAAGCTGCTCGTTGTGTTGATATGGAGCATCCGTGGTCACTGTATTTGTCAATGGATTTTTCTTGACCTGCAATTCAGAGGTCCCATAGCTCTGTGCAGCACCACTATATGCTCCCTCCCTTTGAATCAAACCATATCCGCCAATCGGATTTCCCAAAACAGGCTCATGCCTTTTGTCCGACTTCGGCAGCTCAAAAGACCCCCCATGAACTCCAAGTTTAGCATCACCCCCTGGCTGCAGATCCTGATTTATCTTGGACGTTCCAGACGAGCCCTTGACAGCAGGCTTCACGTTGTGCTTTTCAAAAGTTAGTCTCGCCAGTATCTCACTACTAGTCCGAGGAGGAACACTCACAGAAATCATCTGATTTGGTTTCACCAAAGCCCGCTCTAAGTCCCTCTTCTTGTAGTTGCGCCCTTTTGCCCACAGGTTGTCTAGATTGTCTGGAGAAAGTGTGGTTTTCCTCCTGTTACTCACAGCCTCAAGAACTTGGGCCCAGTCTCCTTGGTTTCCTAAGACATCTGTCGAAGACATAGACAGCTTACTGGCATCCCAGTTGTGCTCACTTTGACTCTCTTCTTCCGAAGGTCTTAAAGGTCTTGAGCTGCCTCCTTTGGAAGACTTCCCATTCAAGTTTCCATCTGTTCCTCTCTCAGATTTGTTACCCTGAGACTTCTCCTTTGCTGAAGCTGTTGCTTTCTCAATGGCCTTGTTAATAAAACTGCCAAAACAGCACGAGTTGGGCAAGGTGAGGCTTGCAGTCCCTCTCTCTAACTATGTCATTTTTCAAATTGTCGTTGGTAAACTTTCAATTCAAGAGAGTGAGTGAATGAGCAACTGTGCCTGCACACACACGTTGTATGGGGGGGGAGAACGGATGTTGCTCTAGTGAAAAAAAAATGAGATTTTTACTAGTGAAGGTAAAGGGTTGGCAGCCTATGTGGGAGGAAGTGTTAAGTACTACTTTACATAGTTTACTTCACAATGCAAGAAGACCAATTGGCATTGCTTCCTTAGAACAAAACTAATCTTCAACAACCAGGTGTGAAGTATACAAACCCAGGACTTGCAAAATTCATAATGGGCCGCAAAACTGCACAGGCTAACAATTCCCGTGCCAACCCTCTTAGGACAGCACATTGAGCATCTTGTGGTCTTAAAAGAATAGCGACCACTCCACTCATCAATTGTTGTAGAACCTAGAAAAAGAACATATGTCAAGCCCTAGAAAAAAAAAACCCAAAACAAGCCATGTAATCCAGAGGTAAGTTGTGCAGGCCACGCCTATGTGTCTAGAGAGGAGACAGGTGGTGCACTACAGGATAGGGAGGAACTACATGACAGCATACAGGCAACCAGTTGTTGTTACCTTGCATTCAAGTTCTGGTGAAAGAAGAGCAGGATGTAGCTGCTTTTTCTTCAATAGAATTAATTTCAATCTTTCCTCTCGGTCTTCAGTCGAAAGAGTCTCAAAGAGCTTAACACCAATGGCAGCTTTTGTCTGTCTGAAAAGGTCTAAATGATTACCCACCAAATCCACAAGATCCCTGCAGCCTTAGAAACAACAAGTCACAATACATTACACCCCAAATAAACAACAGAGGGACGCATTTCAAGTTTACTAACTAATACATGCATTGGGTGCATCATACCTTGTCATGAGACTGATCAGGTTGATGTGCTTGACCCGCTGTGAGATTTCTCCAAAAATATCATTGATAAGAGATCGTATCTGTTGCGGAACATCTTGATCTGGTGAGAGTGACGAGAACCACAAATCTGTAACAAACTCTTGCACAATGCGGTGTGTGAAGTCATCGATGGCAGCCTCCACAACTGGAGAATCAATTTTCCTTCTCCATCTGGTCGATACAGGTGGAGAACAAAGGAATGGATCATCAGGAGCTATCTGATGCTTCAACAAATGTGAGAGATGAGAAGGGATGTGCGTAGTCTCGACTCTTTTGCGGATCTCCAGATCAAAAGAAAGATAGCGCAGAGCAGCTAGTATCACCACTGCAATGGGGATGTTGAGGCACAAAGAATTGCTGCTCACTGCAAACATTCCACCCCAAAAAAAAAAAGAATACCATCACAAATAAGTTCTGACGAATAATCTAGTACTGTAAAATTCTCCTCCAATAACGAGTTGCCAACACTTTTCCACCAAAGGTCACATGCATCAGAGAATAGAACTTGTCAAGCCAAAGCTCCCTGCACTAGCAGCCTTCCAAACCCCATCTGATGGAGTTTTCCTTGGCCGATACAGATATCTACAACAGCTCCTGGGTGGAGACATTTGGAATGATAAGAGTGCCGTCCTCTTTCCTGTCCGATGACAGAGTGCTGTCCTCTTTCCTGTCTGATGAATAAGTTTTCCCAAGAAGATTCTATTCCCATCTTCGAGGACAATATGCAGTACCAGAGGTTTGTGGGTTCTTATTCACTTAACTTATACCAGGCCCGACATTTCTTACTATGTCACAGCCAGTTCTCTTCCACTCCTCGACATTCAGGCCACTCTTAGGGTTCTTCGATACTTATGTCTCATGTGGAAGCTCTAGGAGTCTTCTTTCAGCCCTAAACACCTTTCCTAGAACAACCTGATGCAAAACACAAACAGAAGATGGAGAGAAGAGAGAGAGATAGCCGAGTTTTCAGTATATTCATAACATACAAAAAGGGTACAAATCTGGCAAGCCATAGGCTGCCCTTGAAAAAGGTTCTTGACTCCAAAAAGTCCTAGTCCACTGACCCAGCCCATAAAGGACTGAATGCCCTATGAATTTTTCACGTGCATCCCGCACTTGGATGCCACGTGGACATATCTAAACAAGAAGGTGCAGGACCTGGAGTGGAAAACCGGTCCCATGTGAGCCCAGTCCGGGACGAGTCAGCCAGGGTCCCACTCCATTCGTCCGAGGTTAGGTGTGCATTGTCCTGCACATGAATCAGTGCCACTCCGTGCTGTGAGTCTCCCTCTGGAATGATGTCAGTTGCTCTGTGTGTTTGGTCTGCGACCAGATGTCAGACAACTGTAGATGTAGGTTTGCATTAAGTAGGGGCATGGCGAAGGCTATGAGCCACCCCAAGGGGGCTAGAAAGGCCCCAAGCCATGCCCACCAGCCCTAGTATGGGCTGGGCAGGCTGTCGGCCAGCCCAAGGGGCCTGGCCAGGCAGCCAGCAGGGCCTATGGGCCAGCCAGGCCAAAGGGCTGCCCAGCAGCCACTCGGCCAGTGCCCAGGGGCTGCCCAGCAGCCTGCGCAGGCCTGGACAGCAGCCCACAAGGCAGCCAGGTCAGATTAGAAGGTACAGTGTGAAATGAAGTGGCTTTATTAGCATTAAATGCTATTTAAAGCTGGTCGTGGGTCTTTTTTAGCAAACCGACCCCAGATAGCCAGCCGACCAGGTCTAGGAAAGGGGTATATAAAACCAGGGCATAATTCAGTCCAGGCTATCTCATAATTCACAAGGTGCTGAAGCTACTCAAGGGCCAGAACAACCAAGGGAGAAGCTAACGCAAGGGTGAAGGATTGAAGGTCAAGGGCAGAGATCTATCTCAGCCAAGAAGGTTCAGGTTCAGTCTTTTATTTCAGATTTTGCATCATTCTAATAAAAGCAAATACACCATTCGTGGTGGGGGGCCTACAGATGGTCTTCGGGACACAATACTGTGTCCTCTTCTCCCTCTCTCTCTCCTTCTCTTTTTTGCACATCTATTTTCAGTTTTGTGCATTATTCTCGTCGTGAAACATGTGCGGATTTTGAGCATTGAAGTTACCGATCTCCCCCGAAGCTTCCGCATGTTAGAGTGGTATTAGAGCCTACTTCAAGCGTAAAGATTCAGCAAGAAACTAGAAATTTTTTCTCGCCCATGTGGTTGGTTTTCACGAGTGACTCCTGTCCCTCGAAGGACGGTTGGTTTCAGCCTCCGGAAGTCTCCCACACACACAGTGGATGGTCATATTGCGCTCTGGAAAGGTAGTGCATTTTCCTGCTATGGCGAGCTACGACGGCGAGAGACTAAGAACCTTGGGACCGAAGTGCACCAGGCAGTCCAGCTAGGGCATCAAGCATGAGTGTACAAGAGATGTTCCAACAAATGATGCGAGCAATCGCAAACCAGAGTACCAAGTTGGAAGAGCAGAAGGCGTAGATATTGGCTCTAGAAGAGCGCACCCATTCTCCAACTCCGTGTTTTCCGTCTCCTCCTCCCTCTCCTTCCGTTTCCCAGATTCCAGATCCTCTACTCAGGGACCCTTTCGAAGGGTCACGACCGCATCCGAGTTCGATGCTTGAGTTGCAGATGCGTGCATTGGAGATTCGACAACGTGAAGACGACGCCATGCGACGCGTGGAACATGAGCGATACCTTGCAGCTTTGGACGCAAGACTGACACCAGCAGCTTCCTCAAATCATTTTTTCGAGAAAATGAATTTCAGTAAGTATAATGGTAAACTCGACCCCACAACTCTTTATTCATGGTTGCATCAATTTGAAGCTTACTTTGCCGCAGTTCAAAAAAGTGATACTGACGGGGTAATCTTAGCTAGTTGGTACTTGAAAGCCATTCCTTGGTGGACCCACTGGGCTCATGCCCACACCAGATTAGGTATGGCAGCTTACGTTTGGGACGAGTTTGTCTACGACCTTAAGCACCGGTTTCTACCGCCCCATTACCCTGAGCGACTCAAAGACGAGTTTAGAGAAGCGCGTCAGAACGCGCAACCATTCCTTCAGTTTGCCAATAAAATTTCAAACTTATGTTTGCAGTTGGGCTTATCTGATATGGACAAGAAAGGGCAATTTCTTTATGGCCTTGACACACAAATCTAGTGGGAGGTGCATATGTTTAGGCCAGCGACCTTCGAATACGCACTCTCGCTTGCGCAGAGTGCTAAAATGAAGCACAATGGCGGAAAGCCCAAGACTTCCCAGCCGGCTACTCCCAGGGCTAACACCTCGGGGGGAAAAGGCCAGAACCAGATGGGGTCTTCCCCAGGACAAACCACAGGAGCCTTAGGCTCCAAGAAGTCAACCAATGCACCCAAGCTTACTCCAGACCAAAAAGCAGAGGCAAGCAAGACCGGTGGTAAGTTGAGTGCTGAGAAGATCTCTCGGTACAAGGAGGAGGGTAGGTTTTTCTTTTGTCATACAAAAGGACACACTTCTCAGGAGTGTCCTAAGAAGACTACCGCTCCAAAGACGGCTGCCTCAGCCTCCACAGCTTCAATGGTGAGCCCAGCTCCCACACGGACCCCAGTGGCTGCCCCTAGTTCTTCATATCCCAATGCTTCGGTTGGAGCAATCATTAGCCAGGAGCTTGAAGATAAGCAGAAGGGCACCCATGACCAGGAGTATAAGCGCAACGAATTGCTCAAGACCTTTGGCTACATAGGTGACCAGAGAGTCGTCGTCTTGTTTGACAGCGGCAGCACGGAGGACGTGGTAACAGAACATGCCGATCGACGTGCTCGTTTCGTCTTGACTTCGGTGGACAAGCAAGTTGAGGGTTTTAGCACAGGCATGACGACGAGCGTCAAGTATGAAGCTCTAGGTGCTAAGTTAGTTATTCAGGGCATAGAGTTTGTGCGTGATTTTATAGTTGCCCCACTTGTAGGAGCAAACATAATCTTGGGCATTCAGTGGTTTCCACAAGTTTCTTCCTAATGTCAAGTGGGACAAGCACACTTTTCAAATTAGCCGGAATGTGTCCAACGTCCGAGTGACCATTAAGTGTGAGCCAGAAATCCCGAACTTTTCGCTCATAAGCCACTTGTAGGCTAAACGAGCAATAAGGAAAGGCACACATTGTGCGATGATTTACATCCAAACTGCCCGAACGGCAGCCAGTGCTTCTAAGTAGTATTTGGCTCTACATGAAAAGTTCCAGAAGATTTTTCTTTGGAACAATCTCCCTCCCCAGCTACCCCCCTCCAGACCGGAGGACCACAAGATCGACCTCCTCCCAGGCTCGGAACCCCCGCGCAAGTTTCCATATCGCCTTTCCAAGGCAATGGAATCGGAGTTGGACCGCCAACTCCAAGAATTGTTGCAATCTGGCTTCATCAGCCCCAGCGTGTCACCATTTGCAGCCCTAATCCTGTTTGTGAAGAAGAAAGATGGGTCTTCTCGTTTGTGTGTCGATTATCGTGCACTCAATAAGCTGACTATCAAAAGTAGATTCTCGATGCCTCGAATAGATTATATTCTTGAGAGGGTGAACGGGGCTAAGGTGTTCTCGAAACTCAATTTGAAGAGTGGGTACCACCAGGTGAGGATTGTTGAGGGGGACATCCCCAAGACAGCCTTCCGTACTACGGAACGGGCCCACTATGAATTTGTGGTCATGCCTTTTGGCTTGACGAACGTCCCAGCCGCATTCAACCGCATGATGATGCAGGTGTTCCGAGAATTGATTGGAAAGTGTGTGTTCATATTTTTGGAAGACATATTGGTATTTTCAGCTACGGTTGAGCAGCATGACATTGATGTGGAGAAAGTCCTGAAGTTGCTGGAAAGCACCGAGCTCTACATCAAATTTGTTCGAGGTTCACTACCTTGGATATATAATTAGTGCAGAAGGCATTCGACTTGACCCGGCCAAGGTAGCCGAGATTGTCAATTGGAAAGTACCACACACTGCTTATGACATCAGATCCTTTGTGGGTATATACCAAGCATACTCCACCCACATAGACATGTTTTCTGACCTCTCGACGGATCTCACCAATCTGCTAAAGGGAGTCAAGACTAAAAAGCAGCGGATTCGAATGACTCCACGAGCGTTGGAGGCATTCAAGAACCTCAAGGTGGCTTTGTCCAGGAGCGCCTTGTCTAGCACTTGCCTCGTGGGGCGAGCCGTTCCAAGTGATCACCGATGCGAGTAACATTGCAATTGGAGGTGTATTACAACAGAATGGCCATCCAGTAGCTTACATGTCTCGTAAGTTTTTTTTTTCCCCCCCGAGAGAAGATCCTTTCATTAGTTAGAAAAAAAAAAACCGCCCACTGGGCTACAAAAACCTCTCCTGCTCATAATAAGGCAAAGCAGAGATCCAATCAAGGCAGCTAGGGAGACTCTCCCTAGGTGCAAAAAGGTACAAAGATCAGTACAAATAACTGAGAGCTATATCATACAATAGGAGGGGGGAAAAGCCAAACAGGTGTCCTGTAATGCCAGCCGCGTGTAGTGTATAGAAGGGGCCGCTGCGCCAAGTGGTGTGGAAGGCCTGGCGCTGCAAGATCGCCGCATCCGAGTCGCCCCGGATGCGGTCATACTATCCGCGCAGGGTGTGGATCAGCTCCTGCCAAATCCCCCGAACAGTCTCTGCTAGTGGCTCCAGTCTCCCCTCAAAGGCCCTGAAACACCGGGCTCTCCAGGTGAACCAGATGGTGAGGCTGCTGAGGAGCTCCCATCGTAAATCCCTGTCCTGTGTCCAGACAGCGGACGAGAAGTCCGGTGAAGGAACAAGGCGAGGCTGGCCCCTAATGAATCTGATGGCCTAGCTGTCTTGCTCCGTCTCGTATCCCAGAGCAGGCCTTGACGATGTCGACCAAGCAGCGGCACCCCACGTATACATGTCCTCTGGAGAGAGGGGGGCCAAAATGCGCAGCATCCTCAGCCAAATCTGCTGCGCCTGTGGACAGTCCCATAGGCAGTGTCTCTGTGTCTCCAAAGGGTGGCCGCATCGGACACACGCCGCCGAAAGACCACTGTAGACAAGCCAGGTGCCAACTGCAGAGCCCCTGTGGGCAACCAGCCATTGAAAAGTCGAGATCCTGCGTGCCTCTCGACTAGCCCAGAGCCTGGCCCAAAAATCCTCTAGGAACTCCTGTGAGAGTCCCTGTAGCCGCCAATGCTCCGCTGCGGGCTGGAGAGACCATCCTCCTCGCAGTCAGAATATGCCTCCCCAACCGAACAGTGTACTGGAAAAAGGTAATCTCTGTGGCCTCGAGGGATGCATAAGGATCATGCCACTCGTACTCGCCAGGGTCCCACTGGAGCCGGGCCAAGGGGCGCGCATCATATGCCCAAATGCGCCAATCAGAGTCCACATCTACAGGGTCTGGATCAATATGCCACTTCCAGGAAGCGGCAGCCACTACCCGTATCCTCTGAAAGATGCACTCTGCAACCAAAGGCGACTCCACCTCCACTCTCTGAAGTCTGCTCTCATCCTGGATCTCATAGTAGAGGCATCTACCATCCTCAGTGCAAGCTCTGACAGCAATCAAGATCTCCAACTGTGTTAAGGCTCCCATCCACCGTGGGGCCGCTGGCTCGAAAGACGTGAACCACTCCTCAGTGAGTACCTCCTGAATGTCATCCCGCATAATCAACCCCCCTCTGAAGTGACTCAGCCTCTCCACCTGGGAGACTGCAGAAGGCTTGCCAGTCTCCAAAACTGCGTGCTGGGCCTGCCGCCAATGGTCCCCAGGCTAGACGAGGCCGAGAACCCAGCATATGACCCTGCTCAGTGCGTACCGCCGGGCTCCATATGAGCGGCTGTCTGGCCCGCTCCTCATCACAAGTAGGAGGTCTCTGAGAAAGCCCCGGTCTCAGCAGCTCCCAAGCTCGCAGGATGCTCAAGGCAAATCATGTCTCGTAAGTTACTCCCCGCGGAAAAGAATTACTCGATCTACGATCAGGAACTCCTCGCAAATATTCAGGCCTTGAAACATTGGAAACATTTTCTTTATGGCCGTGACTTTGAGGTTCGCAGTGACCATCAGGCATTACGCTGACCATGCTACTTTTTGATACGCAATGGTTGGCTTTTCTACAAAGGCCAACTGTGTGTCATGAAGTATTTCCATAATGACATTTGCTTTCAAATGCATGATGCATAACTATTAGCACATGATTATTAGATTTTATAAATCTTACTCTTCCTCTAGAGGTCTAATATGAATTCTACCTTTGTTGTTGTTTGACCTTCTCTTGTCATAGGTGCATTAGAAGGATTTATGAAGTTACCTCTTCTATGACCTAGCCCTCCCGTTCCTCTTTGAAAGTTATATCCTACATTGTATGCTTGTTTACTTCCACCTTAACCCTTGGGGTATATCTCCACCATCCATTAGGGGAAGGTTGAGGTCTATAGGGGCCCTTTAAGCTGCCATATTATGATTTTAATGACTTTTTGTTAAAATGTTAAGTTTCTTTGACTTTAGATACCTTCTTATTCTTCAAATGGCTAGAAGTTTAAATTTCAAAGTTTCCCGCCAAAATTGAATTTAAAATTGAGTGGGTAAAACCATATCATGATGCCATTACTGGTGGTCATAGGGACATGAATTCGACTTTGGAGAAGTTAGAACGGCAATATTATTGACCAAAGATGAGGCGAGATATGTTTGCATATGTGCAACAATGTGATATTATCATATTTGTCAAAAGGTGAAAGCTCTTGTGGGAAGAAGATAGAGTTGTTATAGCCCTTGACAATTCCTGAGAGCCCTTTCCAAGATACATTGATGGATTTTGTCACGAATCTGCCTCCCAGTCCGGGTAAGCGTAATACTCAATGCTTGACTATAGTTGATAGATTTAGCCAATTTGTTATGCTGATTCCATGCAGGGCCAATGTGACCACCGAAGATGTTGCCCATTTGTTCATTCGGCATTGGTACCCGATTGGCGAGATCCCTAGGACCATAGTGTCAGACCAAGATGCCAAGTTTACGAGTCATTTTTGGAGGGCATTGTTTGATAATTTTTCCAGTGCATTTCACCCACAGACGGACGGCCAGACAGAAATCTGCAACCTAATGTGCTGAAGTCTTATGTCCACGATCAGCAAGGTAAGTGGGAATCTTATTTGCCTTTAGTTCAAGCTGTTTTGAATGATTCTTTTTCTTTAGCTATTGGCAGGACTCCATAAGAAGCAGCGTTTGGAAGACCATTCCAATCGCTATTGACCAGAACCTCATCTACATGAAGCGAACAAATTGACGAAGTCTTACCAGGGGATTTTGGAGTCAATAAAAGACAGGTTGGCTAAATCACAGGAGGCCTACACTCGACGAGCCAACAAAGACTGAAGGGATATGAAGTTTTCGGAAGGTGATTGGGTTTATCTTCGGATCATGAAGCGAAGGTTGAAACACGTGGGCAAGCCATGCCCAAAGTTGTCATTCACGAGCTTCGGACCTTTTCCCATCCAGAAAAAGATCAACGAGGTTTCAATGAAGTTGAAGCTACCCCCGAGTTGGACTATGCACGATGTGTTCCATGTTAGTTGGTTAAAACCATATGCAAGTCCGATCCCTTCAGAAGTGAAAGATGAAGCGGAACCAGATATCATTGATGAAGCTGAAGTGATGGTTCCAGAACAGATCCTTTTGCACCGCTTCAAGCATGGCCGAAGGCAAAGACAGTTCCTCACAAAGTTTCAGGACCGAGGGACCCACGAAGCAGTATGGCTTGACAAAGAGTTCTTCGACGACTATCCGGCTTTATTGACGGACTATTTGGAGACTATGCAGCTTCCGTCAAGTTAAGCAGAAGGGGATGTCACGTGCATCCCGCTCTTGGATGCCACGTGGACATATCTGAACAAGAAGGTGCAAGACCTAGAGTGGAAAACTGGTCCCATGTGAACCCAGTCCGGGACAAGTCAGCCAAGGTAGCCTGCGCAGGCCTGGACAGCAGCCCACAAGGCGGTCAGGTCAAATCAGAAGGTACAGTGTGAAACAAAGTCTTTTTCAGCAAACCGACCCCAGATAGCCAGCCGACCAGCCTACCAGGTCTAGGAAAGGGGTATATAAACCCAAGGCATAATTCAGTCCAGGCTATCTCATAATTCACAAGGTGCTGAAGCTACTCAAGGGCCAGAACAGCCAAGGGAGAAGCTAATGCAAGGGTGAAGGATTGAAGGTCAAGGGCAAAGATCTATCTCAGCCAAGAAGGTTCAGGTTCAGTCTTTTATTTCAGATTTTGCATCATTCTAATAAAAGCAAATACACCATTCGTGGTGAATCTGGCCCTCTTGCACTTTTCCAGGCACGTTGTGAGGTGTGTAATGTGTTCTTCTTTCTTCCCGAACACACTAAAGTCATCCACAAACACCCTCATGAAGGTGGTCAGATATTCATACAATATTTCATAAACCATCCTTTGGAATGTAGTAGGAGCATTTTTCAGCCTGAATGTCATCACATTGGAGGCAAATGCCCCCCATTCTTTCACAAAAGCAATATTTTCTTTATCTTCTTAGGGCATTTTCACTTAACTGTACCCACTAAATTCATCTAGAAAAGAATATGTTTCATGCCTTACCTACTGCATCAAGCAAGAAATCAATGAAAGGCAATGGGAACGGTTCGGATACAATGGAAGCATTCAGCTTAGTTGATACACACGCTAAGCTTCCCATTATTTTTTGGAACAATGACTATCAGTGATAAGCATTCCACCCGATCCATAGGATAGATGACTATTGGTGATAAGCATTCCACCCGATCCACAGTATAGATGAACCCTACCTTGAGGCCTACAGATGGTCTTCGAGACCCAATACTGTGTCCTCTTCCCCCCCCCTCTCTCTCTCTCTCTCTCTCTCAATCGAGGGGAAAATGGAGGCGGCCCGCGAAGGATGGGTAGAAGTGATGAAGAAGAACATCAAAAAGGAGGTGCAAGAAGATGTACAAGTGATGAAGAAGAACATCAAGAAGGAGGTACAAGAAGATGTACACATGATGCAGTCTACTCTTGATGAAGAGAAGATGCGACGGATCCGGCGCCTCAACATCCGAGTCACAGGGATACCAGAGAGCACTACCTCCACGCCCGAGATTGACGGGCGGAACCTATGTACCAAGCTAGGACTAAAGGAGAATGAGCCGCTCCCATTCACTAGAGTATGGAGGACAACCCCAAAGGACTCCACCAAAGGCAAGGCCTTAGTGCTACAGTTCTCGGACAAGGAGAGTAGGATGAGCTTTATGAGAAGACGGGCTATCTTGAGGAGCTTGCCAGGGGACCCCATCTACTTCGATGATGACCTCACATGGATGCAACTAGAGCATAGAAGATTATGCATGCCGAAGATTAAGGCGGCACGCAAAGAAGGGAAGAAGGCACATTATAGGGATGGTCACATCTACATTGATGGGAAGAGGGTCGAATAGTGCCATCTGGCCTATGAGACACGGAGGAAACAACATGAGGACAAAGAGATACACATAGCAATCTGGAACTGTAATGGAGTCCTATGGACACATCCAGGGAGACTTGAGGAGGTGACGGAGGGCCGGGATATCATCTTGATGACAGAGACACATGAGAGCCCGGAGAGGGGCTTACCACGGGTTAAGGGTTATCAGTGGGAGTCAGCTCACCGACAGGGGATGAGACAGGCCACCTCCCGAGGTTTAGGAGGTATTGCAGTGCTTTTCAGGCATGGGTTACATGAGCATGTTCGAGTCGTAGCACGAGACTCGGAGGCGAGATACATGTGGATTAGCTTACGCCTCTCGGAGACCAGATGGATTTATATCGCCCTTTGCTACTTTCCTCCGAAGGGATCGCGGTTTGCCACCACCGAGGAGCCGGGTGGAGGAGAGGCTAGTGAGTCTCCATACTCTGTCTTATCTGAGGAGATCTTACACTATTCGACACTGGGAGAAGTCTTCTTGATGGGGGACTTCAATGCACGGACTCAGAGCAGACAGTGCGAGATCTATGACTTTGAGGATCCCCTGAGACTAGAGCCGCTAGCTACAGAGGATACAGGGACCACTCGGATCTCTGCTGATGGAGGAGCTGATAGCACTGGATATGGGCAACATTTGCTGGAGCTTGGGGCCCGACACCATCTCGTTATTTATAATGGGATGACTCAGTGGCCAGATTCAGGTGGGTTGACTTGCTTTCCAGTGGGAGGCGGCAGTAGTACAGTGGATTATGTGATGGGATCCCGGGAGGCAGCAGATATGGTGTCTCACTTCACCGTACCACCATGCCCCATTGGGGCGGATCATACATACCTATCCCTCACTTTCAGGAGCTTATTGGAGACCCACCCACCCATCATACAGCCACCACGCACTATTTTTCACTTCACTCAGGACCTAGCCGAGGTGTACGACTATCATGTTCATGATCAGCTATTTGCCTTAGATCCATCGGCACCCATGGCCATGCTCACCTCCCAGCTCTCACATGTACTTCACTCCGCAGCCGAGAGGAGTTTCCCATACCACATACAGACAGGACGGCCACCTACATCTGGGAGCATGCCCCAGAACCGATGGTATGATGATGAGTGCAGAAACCTTTACCGCAGTCTCCGAGTGCAGAGGGCTCGCGGGGAGATCACCCGGAGGCAGGCAGGCAGGAGGATGCATACTCTCACCTGCCGTAAGCGGCGAGCTTATGAGGAGGCTCAGTACTAGGACACATATCACATGCTCATGAGCAGAGATGCTGCTGCTGCTTGGAGGAGACTCAAAGAGCCCCGTCCTCCCACACCTATTGCCGATCCTCAGACCTGGCAGACATATGCAGAGAGACTTTATGATGTGCCTGCACAACCCCCTATACCTAAGCCCACAGAGCCATGCTCCACAGTCTCCACCTTCTTCACCCCACCTATGGTTAGGAGGGCCATATGCCGACTCTGATTCGTCCATTGAATAGTAGTAAAACGCGTTCCAATTGCCATATCGACGATCCACGTGTACATGGACGGGCGACAAATCATACAGGATTACAGGGAGAGCATCTCATCTATGCTGTTGATACATTGGCACCATTTCTTGCTCATCTCTTCAACAGAGCTCTGTCAGAGGGGTTTCCGGCTGAGTGGACGATGCACACTATTGTGCCGATCCATAAAGCGGGAGATGTACTAGACCCCGGGAACTACAGGACCATCATGATATTGGCCAAACTATACGGGGCAGTTTTGGAGGCAGAGCTGAGCACTCATGCAGAGGTTGGGGGATTGAGAGCAGCAGGCCAAGCAGGCTTCCGTCGAGCCTTCTCGACCATCGACCACATTTTTACATTGAGGTGCCTGATTGATCAGGCCAAGGCACGGAGGCAACGGCTCAATTGTTGCTTTGTGGATTTCCGCAAGGCATTTGATACTGTGCCCAGAGAGCGCCTCTTTCGGCGACTACAGACACTAGGCATACCTTCAGACATGATGTGGGGCATATACAGGCTATATGAGCAGGTCTTTGGGAGAGTCCGATGCCTAGGAGGCTTGTCTGACACAGTTGCTAGCACCATTGGTGTGAAGCAGGGGTGCCCGCTCTCCCCCACGCTCTTTGGGCTCTATATTGATGAGGTGGTCGATTACATCACACAGGGAGGAGGCTCTGGGGTTGAGCTATCAGGTATTACTGTCCATGCTATGCTTTATGCTGATGACATCATCTTGGTATCCGACACGCAGGTTGGGCTTCAAAGACACCTTGTGGCTCTTGATGACTTCTATGCACAGCAGGGGCTCACAGTGAACCTTGGGAAAACCAAGGTTATGATCTTCCACACTTCACCCGCAGTCAGGAGCCACACTACTCTCACATTAGCAGGAGGGCGGGTCGAGGTGGTGAGCTCTTATGTTTACCTTGGCATCACATTTACTAGCTCAGCTGGACGCTTCTCCATGGCTCAGGCAGTCCGAGACAGAGTGACCCGGGGGTATGCAACTCTTGCTGGCCTTGAGCGTCAGTGTCATCAGGCACATTTTCAGGAACCCCGCACGAAGGGGTGGCTCTTTGATACATTAGTGACACCAGCCTTGATGTATGCAGCAGCGGTTTGGGCACCAGGGCTTGCAGCCTCCACATGGGTACAGCTGGAGAGACCATAGATCTTGATGCTCTCGAGGATGATACGCAGCAAACCATCCGTCCCACACGACATTGTTCGAGCTGAGTTTGCTGCACCACCTATGGCAGTGGAGGCATTGTTCCAGACGATCTCCTTTATATACAGGATGAGGCAGATGCCCATGGAGAGATTATCCCGCCGAGCTTTTGAGGCATCCAGACAGCTGGCCGAGGCTGGACACACTGGATCTTGGTATGCACAGATGCTACAGTGGTTCTCACATCATGGTATAGACATTGAGCGGTTGCCACCTTTTCAGTATGATCAGTCTGCTCCACGGGGTTACCTCTCTCTCAATGAGAGGAACAGAGTGATGAGAGAGGACATATGGCAGCACTACATACAGGAGACATGGACAACACCAGAGAGCCCACTACCACCAAAGATGCTGTACTACAGAGACCACTTTATGAACATCTCAGGGGATGGGTTTATACATCGACCGCGGTACATAGATGTATACATGCCACACAGCTCTCGCGTTGCTATTGGACAGCTACGAGTCTCATCACATCAGCTAGAGATAGAGGCTGGGAGAGCGGCACAGGTTCCTAGAGCTGAGCGGATATGCAGATTGTGCCGCGAGGAGGTGGAGACTGAGGATCACTTTGTATGTAGATGTAGAGCCCACCAGGGGGTCAGAGATAGATATGCAGGATTGTTTGAGGAGCACTCTTCACTACATCAGTTGATGGAGGCCTCGGACCAGCGACAGCTTGGCAGACTACTACTAGAGCTTCATAGTTCTCGAGAGAGACTCCTCCAGACACCCGCTCCCACTAGGAGTGGGAGACAGTCTCAGCTCACAGATTTCTTCCAGAGAGCTATGCCAATGCCAGCTGATGTACCACGTGGGGTGACCGCACAGAGAGCAGAGGAATTGAGAGCCAGGAGGAGACCTAGACAGACTGGACAAAGAGCATCCCGACTCTGTCACCGAGAGATAGCAGCTATCCGAATGAGACACCAGATGGAGACACAGGAGAGGCTAGCTCGCTTTCATTCAGACTCAAGGTACATGTTCATGCCATTCACAGCCTCAGCATCGGCGATGTATGATATCTTATATCCCTCTTATGGCACTGGATGGAGTTAGACATAGATCTGCATAACATGCTTGTACTACCCCTTCAGCATATAGAGATGCATCTTGCCTTAGCACTCCATCCACATCCCCACCCCCCTTATATTGTTTGTATATGGGCTCCACCGATCCATGATGATTCACAGTTGTATCCAGACACATGCACACTTTTTCTTTTGTTTCTTTTCTTCCGATGACCGGAAGAACACAGTTGAATAATTTTTTGTCTCATAGGCCGACTTTGGCCTCTCGTAGACGTTAATATATCTTTCTTTCTTTCTTTCTCTCTCTATTTTCTGCACATCTATTTTCAGTTTTGTGCGTTGTTCTCATCGTGAAACGTGTGCTGACTTCTGAGCATTGAAGTTACCGATATCCCCCGAAGCTTCCGCATGTTACAGAATTCTAGGCTGATCCCTTAAATTGTCACATGCGGAAGCTCTCGGAGTCTTCTTTCAGCCCTAAACACCATCCTGGAACATGCTTGATGCGAAACGCAGACAGAAGACAGAGAGAAGAGAGAGAGAGATAGCTAAGTTTTAGTATATTCATATAGTACAAAAAGGATGTTTAACTTGGCTAGCCTTTGGCTGCCTTTCAAAAGGTTGTCTGGACTCATAAGAGTCCTGTTCTATTGATCCTACTCCCTAAAGGAGTGAATACCTAGACAATGAGCAAAGTGTGCCTTATGTAGGCCTTGGGAACCCTTGTGGACCGGCCAACTTGCTGTCAGCCAAGTCCTCGGACAAATAATCCTTAATTTCCTGCGGCCAACAGAAACAAGTCCCCTTTATGTGCTGGCCGACAGCCACTTAGTTCCTCCACAAGTTAACCTCACAACGAAGGAGGGGGCCAAATACCTCAAAGCTTCAACATTAGAATTATGCAATTCTAGAGAGGTAGCTCCTCTCCTCGGCCTTTCAATACTCTCCCTATTAGCCTCCCTATTTCTAGCTTCATTATTGGTCTTTTGTATGTTAAGCCGTGTGTCACGTGAATAATCGATTGACCTTTGTCTCTTCAGTCGCAATAACTCTTTCCCTGAGGCTCTCGGAGTCTTCTTTCAGCCCTAAACACCATCCTAGAACATGCTTGATGCAAAACACATACAGAAGATGGAGAGAAGAGAGAAAGATAGCTGAGTTTCAATATATTCATATAGTACAAAAATGATGTACAACTTGGCTAGCCTTTGGCTGCCCTTCAAAAGATTGTCTAGACTCATAAGGGTCCTATTCTATTGATCCTACTCCCTAAAGGAGTGAATGCCTAAACAATGAGCAAAGTGTGCCTTATATAGGCCTTGGGAACCCTTGTGGACTGGCCAACCTGCTGCCGGCCAAGTCCTTGGACAAATAATCCTTCGTTTGCTGCAGCCGACAAAAACATGTTCCCTTATGTGCTAGCCGATAGCCACTTGGTTCCTCCACAAGTTTTCCCTGCCCACACTAGCAACACAAGCTCTTGTATCTGATTCTAAACTGATTCTTTATCTATTTCCCTTCAAGAAAATAGCCCTAGGAATGAGCATGCACATGACATTTATAGAGCCTTGGGACCCCCACATATGCTGGCCGCAAAAGCCCATTCCAGGGCCTGCCGACCTGATCTTGCACCTACAAGATGCCTCTTGGGATTCCCTTTGCCCTGCTCATGCCCTAATGCATCTGTTATTTTGCTGCCTTTCAGAGAATAGCACTGGGATGATCTGCATGTCCATGTGCATGCACATGACATTCCCTTCTACTAAACTCGATGGCGAGATTCCAACTTCTGACCATGGATGACTATCATCATCCCCTTGTCTCCTCATGGACTCCCCAACTTGTCATCCTTCCCTTCTTGGTAACCTTTTCACTGAAAACCCTGCCCGCTCTCCAATTCCACTCCAAATCTGATGAAGATCTGTGCATGTATTCCACTGTCCCCTTGCCTTCTTGCCCTGTTCCTGAACACTTTCTTTGGTCTTCTATTCTTGAGTATTGAGTCTGGCACTCTCACTCCACCCCTTGAAAGATCATCCTCCCTTGGAACCATTTTCCTGAAAGCCTTTCTTGGTATGCCCCAAGTGGCATCCAACTCACAGGGGGCTGCCATTCCCCTTGGGTCTTGTGGAACACCACCAACCAACCTCCTAGGAGCTTCTTCCATGTCTTGTGTTACTCTCGTCTCAGATTGAGGCATCCTCCTGGGTGAAGGAACTGTGCACCTTCATCTCGAGACTGGGACACCATCAATGTTTAGCTTTGTTGAGCCTGATGCTAATACAATGTTGCCCGGTCACCACACCACCAAAAGATCAAGACACAGGCGATGGTTTCATCCATGCGCAATGCAGTAAAGGCGGGTGGGACATGGGCGGCAACAATATCTCAGAACCAGCCTGAAGCTCTGATACCAATGTCACATGCAGAAGCTTTGGGAGTCTTCTTTCAGTAAACACTTTCCTAGAACAACTGGATGCAAAACGCAAACAAAAGATGGAGAGAAGAGAGAGAGAGAGAGAGAGAGAGAGAGAGAGAGAGAGCTGAGTTTTTGATATATTCATAATACACAAAAAGGGTACAAATCTAGCAAGCCATAGGTTGCCATTGAAAAAGGTTCTTGACTCCAAAAAGTCCCAGTCTACTGACCCAACCCATAAAAAATCGAATGCCCTATGAATTATGGGCTAAGCCCTTATATAGAGCCTTGGGACCCCCACATATGCTGGCTGGCTAGCAAAAAAAACCCATGAAATGATATCAATGCGCCAGCCAGTCCAGAAGCCCAATCCAACGCTTGTCGACCTGTCATGTGCACAGTGTGTATCTACCATGTGCTACACACACACAAGACTAGCTTCGAGGTTGGGGAAGCTTGGAGCTAGGCAGGCTAATTGACGAGCTGAGTTAGGGATAGACTAACGGGCGAGCACCCAAGTATGGATGAGCGGGCGCCCAAGTGTGGACGCCCGATGACCGGCCAAGAGCCTATAAAAGGGTGGCCAAGGTTAGTCATTAGTGATATAGAGTCTCGCGTGTCTCTGTGAGAGCTCCATGGTCAGGAGCCTGGATCTAGTGCAGACGTGCACTTGCTTTATGCAACCGAGGCCGGCAGCAGTCGCGAGGCTCACAAGGGTAGCTTCGTGGCGGTATGGGACGTCACGAAGTAGAGATTGGTCGGTACGTCCATCTAGTTAGCTCAGCTCATGGCTCGGTGGGGACAGACAAGTCTTGTGGGCTTGCCCACGGCTATCAAGGTTGGGAGGTGAGTCAGGCCTGCACCCCCGTCATGTTTGTTTGGTTTGTTTGCAGGTTTTGAGTCTTGTTGGTTTGCTTAGCAAGAAGAAGGGCTGTATTTTTTCAATAAGAGAAATAGAGAGAAGAAGTGAAAAGTCTATCGCCTGTATGTTTATAAGAGAGAAAGAGAGAGAGAGAAAGAAAGTAACGCCTGTGTGGTTGTTCCAATCGCAGCCGGGCTGGTATGTGTAGGCCGGCAGGCACGTGTATGCTAGTCGCCTGTACACGCAACAACCAAGCAAGTAATCTTGCCCGCAGGCTAGTATGCGCAGGTAGCACAGCCGGCCAATTGTACGAGCAGACAGTCGAAGGGACAAACGCCATTACACAAGCGGCCAACTGTACGTGCAGCCGGCGCAGGCTACCAGGAACGTGCGCAGGCAACAACCGATTGCAGGCGGCCAGGTACGATTGCAGGCAGCGCACGTAGGCAGACGAACAGGTGGCGCAGAAAATAGCGAAAAGCATAGTCGGGTGTTTTTTTTTTTGCTTTTGTTTTTTTTATTTTAAAAAAAATCACCTTTGCTTTCGTTTTTTTTACATGCGCCTAAAGGTTTTATTAAACCCACACTTTAGAAGAGGGTTTAAAAAACCCACTTATTGCTTTGTAAGGTTTTTTTAAGCAAACCAAATATATATATATATATATATATGTATATATATATATATATGTATGTATATATATATATATGTATGTATGTATGTATGTATGTATGTATGTATGTATATTGGTTTTTTTCTTTTAACACAAAAGCAAAAGCTAAGTTGGCTTTTGGGGACGCCTATAAATTCCCCTTAAGCGGGCTTCTTCCCACACATCTTTCAAGCTCTCAAGCTCTCTAGCACTCTCCTTGTGCAAGATAAATATTTTCTCTCCTCTTGCCCTCTTTAAGATGTCGACCCAAGAATCCGAGTTGTAGCCCATTCTCGAACGTGAAGACCTGCCGGCTACGGAAGCCACTGATGCCAATCTTTTCGATGATTTTGTTTCAAAATCAGATTTCCAAGAGTTTAAAGTTGCTCTCGAAGCTTCTTCCCGGAACGTCAAGCACAAATCGCCGCGCAGATGCAGGTTTTACAGAACTCCATCTCTTTGTTGACCACTACCCTATCTACTCTTTCGGGTATGGATACCTTGGCATCTGCTTTAGGCCCCAATATTACTCCGGAACAGTTTGGGGGCGAGCAAAAGCAGCGTACCAAGGAGATAGTGGACACTTGGCTACATAAGTGGCAAGTCCATTTTCAGTTTCATCCATATGACGATAAAAAAAGATCCAATTAGCAGCAGGTTTCCTCTCAGGCAAAGCTTTGCTTTAGTGGAAGGAACTCAACCCTAAACCAACGACTTGGGCACAGTTCGTCTTCAAGAAAGAATTCCTCAAGAAAGAGGATGACTATGGTGTTGCCCGGTTTTTGACCATGACCTCGCAGAACCTCACTTATGAGGTCTATCTCCAGATGGATGAAAGCTACCAAGATGGATCCCACAACTCTCTTGGGTTTCTTCGTAGCCGATTTACCCGACTCATACCGTTTACAGGTTAAAAACAATAAATGCAAAACTTTGGACGAGGCCATTCATTCCACTCGTATCTATGATGATACAATGGTCTATTCTAAGTATAAACCCGTTACCGAGCAAGGGAATAAGCACAGAAGGAAGTTCTCTGCACCAATGGCTAGCACGACTGAAGGAAAGTCTTCGGACCAACCTTCGAAGAATTCAACTTCGACACCAGCGAAGAAGAAACGTCTCCTTAAGGCTTTGAAGCTCAAGAAAGAGGGACGTTGCTTCATCTGCGAAGAAAAAGGACATATGCGTAATGAGTGCCCGAAGCAAAAGGATGCAAAGACCAACGCAGGACCCAAGCCAAAGGCAGCTAACCAGTTGTCTTTGACAGGTACGTCAGTTACTGTACTTTCTCTACTTTCTCGCCCTAGTACATGTTCTGATTGTCTGTTCAACTCTAAAGTTTTTGGCTTGCATGATCTTCTCCGAGTTTATGGAGAAGTGAATGGCCATAGAATTCACATTCTTCTAGACCCTGGCAGCTCACACAACTTTGTTAATTATAAACTTGTGCAGAAATTGGGTCTTGACATGTTAGCACTTTCATCCCCAGTTTCTGCTCTGTATGGTGCCCATTTGGTCCCCTTTTGCATGGCCCTTGTTTGTGGGCTGGCCACCCCTTTTTTAGTATTTTTCTGGGATTTTTCCCAGCCTTTCTGGCATTTTTTCTAGGGAGCCATGTCCAACAGCTCCAGTCGGCCTGTTTCCATGCTCCAGTCGGCCAGCTCTTCCCCACTATAAATAGTGGGTGCTGGCCTCTCATTTTTCATAGAGTCTTGTAGTTATTTGCTCCCTCACTTATGAGACTATCACTGTCTCTTGCTTGGGACTGTTTTGGTTCAGTATATTCAGCATAGTTTGCTCCATATCTCTTTCTCTCTTGCACTCTCTGTTCAGCACATTCTAGTGCCACTCTGCTTCCGCTCTGTGCACTCTTTCATGGTATCATCGCTCTAGGTTTAGCAACCTTTCTGCTGCCCCAGATTCAGCCCTGTTTTCAGCACCTTCTCCTCTGCGTTTTCTTCCAGATCCATAGCTTTTGCTGCTGCGTTTTCTGGACAGCACTCTGCTGGTCGTTTTTTCTTCAGATTGGCTTCACCGATTCAGCCGTCTGGCTCTTGGAGATCAGCGTTTCATTGCCCACTTGGAGATTGGACTGCAGGCGGCCTGTTTTCTACAGGACAGCACTTCTACATTGCTGCGTTTTCCTCTCCAGTGGTTCTTTCCCTTTGCAGAGGGGGCTTGTGGTGTTGCAGGCTTTGGTGGCACTCTTGGTACCTGTGGAGGACACCTTTTCTTCAGAGATTGTGCATTTCTTGAGATTGAGCCCAAGCTCTTGTGATGGCTGCTCCCACTTCTCTTCATATGTTTGCAGAGTCTGCCAAGTTGGATGGTTCCAACTACACCCTATGGAAGGTGAAGGTGAAATCGGCCTTGCGTGGCGTGGATCTCTGGGATTGGCTTGTTACACCAGCCAATGCCACCCCTCCCACCCTTGCTTCCGGTGGTGTGACTCAGGCACATATTGATATTTGGCAGTCGAATGATCGACGTGTTTACTCCTTCCTGATGTTGAACTGTCAGGATGCTGTTCTCTCTCATGTGCGTACAGCTGATGCTGCACATGAAGTTTGGAAGGCTTTTGCAGATCTCTATGAGATTAAGTCTCCGGGTCGGATTTTGGCATTGGAAAAGCAACTTATGAACTTATCAGTTTCTGCGTTTCCATCTTTATCCGCTTTCATCTCGAAGATGAAAGATCTCCGGGACGAGCTTGCTGTTTGTGGCAAGGACATCTCCACAGAGGATATGGCTATTCGGCTGCTCTCCAAACTTCCAGAGAGGTTTGATGCATACTTTCAGTCTTTGGTTTCTTCTCCTCGTCCTGTTCCAGTTACTTGGGAGGAAGTACTCCCCTCCATTATGCAGATAGAGTCTCGCTTTGAGGAGCGGACTGGCACCTCCGGTGGCCCTGATGGAGCTTTGGCAGCACGAGATAAAGGGAAGTCTCAACAAAAGAAAGGTAAAGGGGGTTCTGACAAGAACTCCAAGGATTCCGATAAGGATAAAGACAACAAACCTTCAAAGAATAAGGACATTGAATGTCATTATTGTGGCAAGAAGGGTCACAAGTCACCCCAATGTCACAAGAAGAAGCGTGATGAAGCAGCAAAGAACACTTCCTCAACGGCGGTGTCTCAACCCAAGAAGGATGATGGAATTCTTCTCTTAGCAGGTACTCGGCGTATACTTGCTCTTGTGACTTCTCAGTCACGGTCTTGGATTGTTGATAGCGGTGCTACTGCTCATATGACACCCCATCGAGATTGGTTCGAGGACTTTACTGCCAGATCAGGCGAGATCACTCTGGGTGATTCTTCTTCTGTGCCAGTGCATGGTCATGGCACTATCCCCATCTTCCGTTCTGAAGAGGACAAGAGGTACTTCTCTGACGTTCTGTATATTCCAGATTTGGCTTTTAACCTTTTGTCAGTGAGTGCTCTTACAGCTCAGGGTGCGGAGGTGATTTTTTCCCGTTATGAGATTACCATTCGTGATAAAGCGACTGGTAGCATCTTGGCTCAGGGAGTCCAAGATAGTGGTCTCTACAAACTGACCGCTCTGCTTTCTTCTGGTGCTTCTTCTGCTCTTTGGCATGCTCGGTTTGGCCATTTGAGCTATCAGCTTCTGCAGCGAGCTTCGAAGGATGGGTTGGTTGATGGATTACCAACCATCAAGGCTCCGTCTTCTCCTTGTTCCTCTTGTTTACAGGGGAAGCAGCACCGAGCCGCCTTTCCGAAGGAGGCGACACACAGATCTTCGACATCACTTGCTCTCATTCATGCAGACTTATGTGGTCCTATGAGTACCGCGTCTTTGAGTAAGGCGTTGTACATGCTCGTGATGGTGGATGATTTTACCAGATATACTTGGGTTTTCTTTCTGAAGACCAAGGATGAGACTTTTCATCACTTCTGTGATTGGAAAGCCGAGGTGGAAAAAGAGACCGGTCACTCGGTCAAGGCTCTCAGGACCGATGGAGGGGGTGAGTTTACATCCCAGGAGTTTCAGCAATATTGCAAGACACATGGCATTCGGAGACAGCTTACTACAGCATATACTCCATCTCAGAATGGAGTTGCCGAGAGGAAGAATAGGACCATTATGGAGATGGCCCGTGCTATGCTTGAGCATTCTTCATTACCTCGACGTTTCTGGGCTGAGGCGGCTTCCACTGCTGTCTACATTCAGAATAGGTCTCCTACTGCTGCTCTTCCCGACAAAACTCCATATGAGGCTTTCCATGGTGAGAAGCCCTCCGTTGTTCATTTACGGATATTTGGATGTACGGCGTATGTTCATGTGCCTAAGGAGCACCGCTCCAAGTTGGACTCGAAGTCTCAGCGCATGACTTTTCTCGGATACAGCACTGTGTCCAAGGCATATCGTCTTTATGATCCTCAAGCCGGTAAAGTTGTTGTGAGCCGTGATGTGGTGTTCGACGAGACTCCTACATCTTCAGAGGGGGGTGGTGAGCTTCTTCTTCCTGCACCTCCTTCTCCTCCTCCTACTCCTCCTCCTGCTCCCGCTGTTACTGTCACACCTCCAGCTGAGGATTCCCAGTCAGATGATGATGACCCTGCTCCTCCTCCGGCGAGTTCGAGCAGATCTGTACCTGGTTGGTATTATCAGACAGTTCGTGACTCTGGGTTACGTGAGCTTCCTTCTGCTCCTCCGCCTGGTTCTCTTCGGCGTTCTTCCAGAGTTACAGGGAAACAAATTCATGAGGGCAACATGTTTGTTAATTATGCTCTTATGTCTACAATCATTAATGGTCCTTCTGATCCCACTTCTGTAGACGAGGCTCTTTCACATGAGTCTTGGCGTCATGCTATGCAGACAGAGCTGGATGCTATCGAACGGAATGGCACTTGGATTTTGGTGCCTCGGCCTATGCAGCGTAAGGTGATTGGTGTGCGTTGGATTTTCAAATCAAAGTTCCGAGCTGATGGCAGCTTGGACAAGCACAAGGCGAGGTTGGTTGCCAAGGGTTATGCTCAGCGCCCCGGTGTCGACTTCGATGAGACTTTCGCTCCAACGGCCCGAATGACTACCATTCGCACCGTTCTTGCACTTGCAGGACATCATAGATGGCCCGTTTTCCAGATGGACGTCAAGTCGGCTTTCTTGAATGGAGAGCTTACACAGGAGGTTTATGTTGATCAGCCGCCAGGATTTGTTGTTCCGGGCAAACAGGATCATGTGTACCGGCTGAAGAAGGCTTTATATGGTCTAAAGCAGGCTCCGCGAGCTTGGTACCAGCGGATTGATGAGTTCTTTCAGAAGCTCGGCCTGCGCCGCTCTCATGCAGATTCGAACCTTTATATCCTCCTTGAGAGGGGGTTGATTGTTATCATTGTGGTCTATGTTGATGACCTCATCTTTACAGGTTCTTATTCTGTGCGGATCCGTTCTGTTATGGATGCTTTGGAGACAGAGTTTGAGATGACGGATCTGGGCCTCTTGCACTATTTTCTTGGCTTTGAGATTTGGCAGACCTCGAGGGGCATTTTCTTCTCTCAGCAGAAGTACACTCGGGAGATTCTCGACAGATTTCAGATGACTGGGTGCAAACCAGTATCTTCTCCTTTGGATATTGGTGAGAAGCTTTCTTCACTTGATGCTTCTCCAGGGACTGATCAGGGCCAGTATCGGGTTCTCGTCGGTTGTTTGGTATGGTTGACCTACTCCCGATTGGACATATGCTTCGCAGTCAGTTTATTGAGTTCCTTCTCATCCAAACCCCGTCAGCAGCATTGGCGGTGTGCTCTCAGAGTTCTTCGGTACTTACGTGGCACTCTGGATTTTGGCATCTTTTATGGCCAAGGACGCACTCTTGTTGGATGGTCTGACTCAGACTGGGCTGGAGATCCAGATACACGGCGTTCGACCACTGGTTGTGTTTTCTCACTTGGGTCTGGAGCCATTTCTTGGAGCAGTAAAAAGCAGCCTACTGTGGCGCTTTCCTCTACCGAGGCGGAGTACCGTGCAGTTTGCTATGCTGCATGTGAGGCGATATGGTTGCGGAGATTATTGGAGGAGCTTGGCTGTCCTCCTACCGGATCTACTCTTCTTTGGTGTGACAATCAGAGTTGCATCGCCATCGCCAAGAACCCTGTGTTTCATGCTCGTACGAAACACATTGAGATTCAGTATCACTATGTTCGTGAACGGGTTCTTGCTGGAGATTTGCGTTTGGAGTATTGTCCTTCCGCGGAGAATGCTGCAGATTTGTTCACCAAGCCGGTTTCTCAGGCTTCCTTGGCTCCTCATCTTCGGATTCTCGGAGTTTGTTCAGCATCTGGTGCTGAGAGGGGGTGTTAGCACTTTCATCCCCAGTTTCTGCTCTGTATGGTGCCCATTTGGTCCCCTTTTGCATGGCCCTTGTTTGTGGGCTGGCCACCCCTTTTTTAGTATTTTTCTGGGATTTTTCCCAGCCTTTCTGGCATTTTTTCTAGGGAGCCATGTCCAACAGCTCCAGTCGGCCTGTTTCCATGCTCCAGTCGGCCAGCTCTTCCCCACTATAAATAGTGGGTGCTGGCCTCTCATTTTTCATAGAGTCTTGTAGTTATTTGCTCCCTCACTTATGAGACTATCACTGTCTCTTGCTTGGGACTGTTTTGGTTCAGTATATTCAGCATAGTTTGCTCCATATCTCTTTCTCTCTTGCACTCTCTGTTCAGCACATTCTAGTGCCACTCTGCTTCCGCTCTGTGCACTCTTTCAGACACAACACCCAGCGATCATACCTATAAGGTACGCCTACCTGCGGGTCAGCAAGTATGGGATCGAAAGGTGGAGATGCTACTGATCCGGATTCAGGACTACAAAGATACTCTGGAATGCTATATTATGCACCTAGAACATGTAGACTTGTTATTAGGGATTGAGCGGTTTAAGACTCTTCAAGTCCAGATAGATTGGTCTAGTCATATTTTTTCTTTTAAACATAAGAACACCCAATATAGTATCTTAGGTGATTGTATACATCCCTCTCAGGGACCTCTTGTAAATACACTTGATTTTGGTAATATAATGGATTCTTCTTTATATACTGCTTTCCATTGTGTATTGATTCCACTTTCTTTATTTCTCATACCTTCTATGGATGTCAATGAATTAAGTGTATTTGAAAGCAAAGAATTACAAGAGATACTTGATTCGTTTCAAGATGTATTTCCTAAGGAACTGCCATCGGGCTTACCACCTGAAAGGGCAATAGATCATCGCATTAACCTGATCCCAGGTGCTCACCCTGTTAGTATTCCACCTTACAGGATGAGCCAAGCTAAGGAAGATGAGTTGGCCAAACAACTCGAAGATTATTTGAGGATGGGCCAGATCCGTCCAAGTAAATCACCTTGGGGTGCACCTGTGTTGCTTAGGAGAAAGAAGAACACCACCTGAAGAATGTGTATAGATTACAAGAGATTGAACAAGCTGACAATTAAGAACTGTTATCCTCTCCCTAGATTAGATGACCTGATTGACCGGTTAGCAGAAGCGAAATATTTCACGAAGATAGATTTACGTACTGGCTATCACCAGATACGTATTTATGAAAGGCATGTCGAAAGAACCGCCTTCTGAACTAGATATGGCCATTACGAGTTTCTCATATTACCTTTTGGATTAACCAATGCTCCAGCCACTTTTCAGCAGATGATGAAAGATCTTTTTTTTGAACATTTGGAAAAATTTGTGGTTGTGTTCCTGGATGATATTTTGATATATAGTCGTACTCTTGAGGATCACGTTAGACACCTCACGATTGTCTTAACTATTATAAGACAGAATCGACTATATGCTAAATTAAGTAAATGTGAGTTTTTCATGACAGACATCATTTACTGGGGACACAAGATCATTAGAGATGGATTGAGCATTGACTATGACCGAGTTCAGAAGGTTCTGGCCTGACCTATACGAACGGTGAAACAACTTCGTTCTTTTCTCGGTTTTGTTGTTTTTCTTCGGAAATCTGTGCGGGAGTACTCTCACTCACACTACCGATGACCGACTTGTTGAAAGGTCGTGGACGTAAGTCAAATCAACCTATCACTTGGAATATCGATCTGGATATGGCCTTCAGACTTTTGAAAGATAAAGTCAAGGAAGCACCTATCTTAGCATTACCCGATCCTAGTCGGCCTTATGTTCTTGAAACTGATGCCAGTGACTATGCCATCGGGACTGCTCTATTTCAAGATGGTAGACCTGTTGCTTTTGAAAGTAAAAAGCTAGACGACACTCAATCTCGTTGGCCAACCCTTGAGAAGGAGCTTTATGCTGTGATTCACGCTCTCAAGGTTTGGAGACATTATTTATATGGCTCCAAGTTTGTGGTATTGACTGATGATCAGTCAATCAAGTATGTGGGTGATGCGAATGATTTGAGAGGACGGAAAGCTCAATGGGCTGAATTGTTTTGCTGAATTTGAGCCATTGGGAGTGTGTAGGAGGAAGAATATGACCCGGAAACAACCTTGGATGCTTGAGAAACACTCTAGCAGCAAGCTTGGATATGGAGTTGGGAGAGTTAAGGTGCATAAAATACAACCATCTAGCCCTCTTGAAGTAGGTGCCCACTTTGAGAAGGGAGGAGAGAAGGAAGAAAGGTGTCCATCCACAAAAGGTAAGTGCAAAGGGGTGCAAGGTGGAGGTGACACATGGTTGGATACTTACTTTGGACACCTGGACATTGAGTTCTGACTGCCGCAGGGCTTCAACGACTGTGTACACGGGGCTGGTCATAATTTATAAGTGAGTTTTGGTCACCCAAAACTTATTAAAGTGTGAATGCACTCTCTTATAAATTAACACCAAGTCCTAAGAGATAAATTAATGCAATTTGGCCAATACTTGCCACCTGTCCAAATGCAACATAACCATGTCAGCAAGAGTTTCACACATACAGTTCACAAGCGGGCATCCACTTACCCAAAACTACACATTAGTTATGCAAGCATGAAAGCAGCATGCAAATTCAATTTGCAGGCAAGCACATAAAGATGCTATGCAATGCAACATTGGTATGGACAATTCCCATTCATGAGACTATACCCAAGGGATGTTTCCAAGCAAGTAAATGAGGAACCAGACCTAGCGGAATCCTCCACGTGTTTCCGAGCATGTACACACAGGCATAAGTCCCAGCGAAAACCCAATCCTCCAGGTGTTTCCAGGCATGTACACACATGCACACATCCACCAGATATTTCAGGCACATGCACACGCCCACCAGATATTCCGACCAAAACATCTAATCCCAAACATGACATTCTGGGCATGAAGACAAATCAAGTCCCAAAGAAAGATCATGTCCACAGTATCACATGATAGGCGGCAATCCCAAGCATAAGCATAAACCAACAGCCATGGATGCCAGTCCAATGCATACACAGTGAGAAAGCAAGGGTGGACCACTTGGGTGGCCAAATAGTGACAATTGTAAAAGGGGAACCAAGACCATGAGTATGACCACAATGAGTTGCTTAAGTTTTTTTGGCTACATTGGTGGCCAACACGTGGTTATACTCTTTAAGAGTCGCATCACACATGACGTGATTGTGGAGCAAGCTGCTTGGTAGGCCCGTGCCACTTGTGGAACGAAAAGTTAAGGGATTTCACACATGTATGAGCGCGAGCATCAAATTTGAAGCCCGTTGTGCCAAGGTGGTCATTCAAGGCATGGAATTTGTGCGTGATTTTATGGTCACTCCACTTGTTGGAGATGACGTAATACTCATCATCCGTTGGTTCCACAACCCTAATAGATTGGGAGACGTATACATTCTTCATTCAAAAGAATGTGTCCAAGGCTTCCGTTACAATTAAGTGTGAACCTAGGATACCAAACTTTCTAGTGATTACGCTCCCAATAGTTGCAAGTGGTTGTCAAGTTGAAGTCCAGAGTCCCATGAGTCGAGGGCAAGGCTGCCATCTGGTGTTTGAGGGTAGCTATCTAGTTATCGTGCCATGCCAACAGCATATCAACCAAATACAGCTGCTGTTGGTGTTGGACTCACACACTGACACACACACAAACCTGCACATTAGGGTTGGGTGCAGGATGGAGAAGCTCACACCGAAATGAGAGAGAGAGAGAGAGAGAGAGATGTCTCCTCATAATCAATGCCCTTTTTCTGTGCATAGCCCTTTGCAACTAGACGGGCTTTGTACCTGTCAATGGGTCCATCTGCATGTCTTTTCAACTTATAGACCCACTTAGTACCAATGGCTTTCTTGCCTTTGGGCAGATCAACCAAATCCCATGTTTGATTCCTTTTAATAGAATCAAGCTCATCCTGCATGGCTTTGTTCCAATGCACATTGTCTCGTGCATCCACAAATGAATCAGGCTCATCATCATCCTGTAAACTGGCTGCCATAACCATATTCAAATCCATGATGTGTGCATGCTCATTGGTCCGTGTCTCCCTACGAGTACGACCAGCAAGAGGACCCTCTAGATGGCTGTCCTATAATGTCCTCAAATACCATCTAGGTATGTGTCTGACCTGTGGTGCCTGCTGCCCCATATTTGGTTCAGCTTCTGGCTCAATTTGCTGCTGAATTTCTGCACCACCTTCATGATTTGCTGGCTGTCCTGTACCCTCATGAGTTGGATCACCAACTGTGGAATGAAACTCCATAGGTAGTAGACCTTCAAACACATCATTTTCAGCCTGATTTGCATCATAACCAGCCATGGATATTTCTGATTTTTCATCAAAAATCACATCCCGACTAGTGAATATCTTCCTGGATAGTGGGTCATATAACCGGTAGCCCTTGCTCTCACGGCTATACCCAACAAAAATGCATTTTGTGGCTTTATCATCCAACTTCCTCCTCAACTCTTTGGGTATGTGTGCATATGCAAGACACCCAAAAGTACGAAAATGTGATACCGAAGGCTTGCGGCTATGCCAAGCCTCAAAAGGAGTAATGGAAACCAATGCCTTTGTGGGACATCGATTCAAAAAATGACAAGCACACAACAGCTTCCACCCAAAAGATGTGTGGTAGCTTCTTTGCCTTTAGCATACATCTGGCCATCTCCATGAGTGACCGATTCTTCCTTTCTGCAACCCCATTCCGCTGTGGAGTATAAGGAGTAGTATACTGATGTTTTATACCTCTACTCTCAAGAAAGGAATTCAACATGTGTGACATATATTCTCCCCCTCGGTCAGAACGGAGAGTCTTAACCTTGCATCCTGACTCTGTTTCAGCAAGTGCTACAAAGGCTAAAAATGCATCATATACCTGTGATTTCTGTGTCAAAGGATAGACCCAGCATATACGAGAGAAGTCATCAATAAATGTAGCAAAATAGAAGCAACCTCCTAATGACTTCGTCTGCATGGGACCACAAAGATCACTGTGTATAAGCTGCAACTTTGCAGTTGCTCGTAGAGCCTGATCACCTGGGAAGGAAAACCGATGCATTTTTCCCAAAATACATCCTTCACAAATGTGATCTGGAGGCTTCTCCATAAGAGGTAGGTCTGTAAACATGTTATGTCGCTGCATAAGCATAAGACTACCAAAATTTACATGCCCCATGCGAGCATGCCATAACTCCGCATCAACCATAGCTGGAGTAAGAGTGAATGCATTATAAGCAGACTGATCCACTGGCTGAAATGCATCCAACTGATAAAGTCCATGACATAATGTACCAGTAAGCATCAAGGTCAAAGCATTAGCTTTGTCTCTGACCATGCATTTGTCATCATCAAAGTGGACTTGCATACCACAGTGTGCTAAAGAAGAAATGGACAACAAATTCTTCTTTATCCCTGGTACATATAAGGCATCTGTAAGGCGAAGATAGAGCCATCAATGGCTGTGAGCTGAATCTCCCCAATGCCACGAACTGGATATGAAGCATTGTTGGCACGCTGAACAGTTTTGCCAACAGGGACAGGGCCAACGTGACAAAACAAATCCCTACGAGATGTGATATGCTTTGAAGCACCACTATCAAAATACCAAGTACATGCATGCTCTGTCATACTGAGTGCCTGTGAAGACCAAGAGGCATCATAGCTGCATGTATAGAAACAGTAATCCATGTCCTCAACAAAAGAAGCAGTCTCTGGAGGAGCTTTAGAGGCATCATTTACAGACATGCCAGATTCCTTTGCCTTCTCTTTGGCAATCCTCTTTCTACACTCTGTGATGTAGTGACCTGGCTTCTTACAGTAATGACATTTGCCCTTCTTCTTGGGCTGTCCATCACCTTTCTTGGTATCCTGAGATGAACCACCATCACCTGAATTCTGATTTAAACTCTTTGGCTGAGATTTGCCTTTCCCTTTTTGACCTGTAGTAAATGCTTGTTCAGCACTTGTGTTCATATTCATATTCTTCCTGATTTGCTCTTCTTGTAGCAAGAGAGCAACAAGTTCCTGATACTTAAGGGGTTCAACAGCATTCCTCATGCTGAGGTTCAAAGAGGTATGAAAAGCCAAGTAAGATCTTGGCAAAGAGTGCAAGATGGTGGACACAAGCTGTGTCTCAGGAATAATCTCATCCACATTGATGAGTTGCTCTCTCAAATCCTGCAGCTTGTTTAAGTGGCTAGACATATCATCTCCTTCATGCATTTTCTGATTTTCCAGCTCTCTCTTCAAAAACGAGATTCAAGCCTCATTACGAGCAGCATACATCTGCTCCAAAGTCACCCATGCATTCCGTGAAGAGCCAGCTGAACGAATATGAGGTATAATAGACCTCTGTACTGACAATGCAATGAGTGACAAGGCTTGTGCATCTCTGGCATCCCATGTCTTCTAAGCATTTGTTCTTTGAACAGGCAATGGCTGACCTGGTGCCTGTACCTGTTGTCCTCGTCCACGAGCACCCCCTTGGGGAGGAGTGTCTGGAGCCAATGGACCTGGACGTGGTTCATCACCACTAACAAAATCCCAAAGACCTTTTGCCACGAGCACATTTCTCAGCATAAACTCATTTGCCATTATGCCAACGCACAATGTTGTACCTGTGTATCAAAAAACCCAACAGCAAGAACCCTGAAAGCAACTGTATTCCACTGAATACAGCTAACCCAAATATGCTTGCACACTCAATCCTCTGAATGTGCAAAACAATGCACCACTGACTGAGTAGAGCAGCACAAATGGCTTACACAGTGCCAAAATGCCCAAAGTTACTGCACCCAAAACCTTGCAAGAAACCTGTAGAGATTTCTTTGCAAGAAAATCTGCTTGTATCTGCCAGAAGATTTTCACAGAGAAAAATGCCCAAATTTCAAAACTTGTAAAGCTTACCACAACTGTACGGAACAGGTTCTGGTGTCCTGTAAGGAACAAGTACAGTCGACTGTACTGTGCAGGTACACAATAGCTGCAGTCGTGGTGCTGTACGAAAGTAGGTACGGAAGCTGCAGTCGTGGTGCTGTACGGAAATAGGTACGGAAGCTGCAGTCGACTGTTGACTTCAAATATGCGCAGCAGGTACAGTCGCGACTGGTACTGAACAGGTACGCAGCAGTTCGCCTGTACGGAATGATGCAGGTGCAGGTCGCTTGTACGGACAGCTGTACGACTGTCTGCGCAGGTGTGTACGGAGGTTGACGGCACTGTCTGCACTGGTGTGGAACAGTACGGACAGGCACAGTGTACGGAGCAAGACAGTAGCCTGTACGGTGCTGTGTAGCTGTCGGCGAGCTTGTACGGACAGTTGCAAGGTACGGGCAGTTGCAGGCGAAGCTGTACGAGCAGTTGCAGGCGAAGCTAATGAAGATGGCCTGTACGGATGGTGGTGTGGAACAGTATGGGCAGGGCAAGGGCACGCCAACCTGGTTGCTCTGATACCAAATGAAGGCTTTCAGCTGTTAGGGTTAGGGTTTGGAGGTACTGCAAACACAAACGTAGAGAGCAGAGAGAGAGAACACAACTCTTGTTGTATTCAGTATGATAATGTGAAGTACAATAGCCACATAATGAAGTGACCTAAAAGATGTGTTCACATGTCCGGCCATAAAGTGTGCCGGGTGGACCAAAACACTTATAAACTGTTATAAGTGAAACTAAGCTAAACTGGGGGAAAAAACCTCCACTAACTGAAGTAAAAAGTGCCCCAGTAATCTACTGATGATCACTAGCACTCCTCTGGGTGCATACACAGCATAAAACCCAACATGTCCTCCCGGGTAGTCACTCTAAAGAAGTCAGTAATCTGTCTCTGTGTGGACTCCCTGCCAGTCGGGACTCGGGGGTCTGCTCCTAATTATGGACTCTCTGAGCCTACGGATCTCCAGGAGATAAAAACCCAAGCATCGCTGATCACAATAGTCCATGACTCTAGCCAGTGGTCCAAATCCCTCTCTGAAAAGGCAATGGTAGCGCCCTCGAATCTCATAATATGCTGTGCAGCGACAGATGTAGTGCTCCTCCGTCTCTGGCTCTATCCAACAAATCTGACAAATCCTGTCCCCTAGAGGTATGCCTCTAAATCTGCCTGTCTCTATCTCTAACTGATGTGAAGAGGTGCGGATCTGCCCAATGGCGCACCTCAATCCATGAGACAGATGGGTATCCATGTAGCTCGGTCTAAGTATAAAGCCATCCTCAGTGGTGCGAAGAAGATGGTCTCTATAGAAAGCCATCTTCGTCCCCAACTCCTGTGAGGGCTCTAGCCATGTCCTCCTAGTGTCCAACTGAATGAGGTCCTGTCTGATGACTCTAATAATCTCAGAATGTGTCAAGGTGAGAGAGGGTGCCTCTAGAGAGTACTGGAAGGGTGGAAGTCTGTCTAAACTGAACCCGTGGAGGTCAAACCAGGATGCTATCTACGCATACCAACATGAAGTGCCTCCCTCCATGGCTAGCTGATGAGAGGACTCTAAAGCAAGTCGTGCATACCGGTGTCGGGGAAGCTCCCAGGTGCTATGAATGAAGGACACTGATCTGGCAAGAGCCTCGACTACGATCGGTGGTGCTCCCATCTCGGCTCTAATAATCTCATGGGGTACCGAGGCCTTAGCCCGAATCATCCTGGAGATCATGGACACAAGTGATCTCTCCATCGATCTCCATCCATCGTATGTGCGTCCCGATTGACTGTGACGATCTAGGCTAGGCCCCCAGATCTGTACTCCATATAGCATAGCCGATGTGACCAGCGTGTCAAAAAGCCACAACTTAGTGCGTGGCTCCTGAAACTGTACCTGTGAGCACATCCTCTCTAGACCTCCTAGTGTTGCATATCCTCTAGTCAATCTAGCCTCTGCTGCCCCCCTCATGGAAAATGTGGGCCCAGTGAACACCACTCCAAGATATGTGTATGAGTCAACATACTCCACTGTCTCCTACCCATATGTGAAAATAGGCGCTGATCTCCAAACCCACTGAGCTGTAGTGTTAAACACCATAACCTTGGTCTTACCAAGGTTAACTGAGAACCCACTGTCCTGTGCATAAGCATGTAAAGTATCCAAGTGCCTCTGCATACCCTCTGGTGAGTCTGCTATAAGCACAATATCATCAGCATATAAGAGCAGAGGTATCCAAGTGCCAGCCAACTGGGCTCCTCTGTCCCCTCGTGTCCCAATATAATCAGAGATCTCATCAATGTATAGTCCAAATAGAGTCGAAGAGAGCGGGCAGCCCTGTTTCACCCCTATAGTGGAGTGTACTGGCTGGGAGAGACCCTCTGAAGTCCGCACCTGCCTAACTATTGTCTCATAAAGTGCCATAATACCCCGAATGAGCTCACATGGAACCCCCAAGTCTTGCAGCCTGCGCATCAGTCTAGCTCTGGGCACTGTGTCAAAGGCCTTGTGGAAATCCACAAAGCCACAGTAGATCCTCCTCCCATGTGCTCTGCCCTCCTCAATGATAGCCCTGAGGATAAAGATATGATCCAAAATAGAGAATCTCCTCCTGAAACCGGCCTGTCCCTGAGCTCGGACCCCTTGTCTCTCTGCCCATCTGCTCAACTCCTGCTCAAGAATAGAGGCATATAGCTTGGCCAGCGAGTGACCAATCATAATGGTGCGGTAGTTAGTCGGCAGGCTCAGGTCTCCAGACTTGGCTACAATACCCTCATGATCCTGTGCCCTCCCTGTATGCAATCTGTTGATGGCCCTCCTCACCATCTCTGCTGTGAAGAAGATAGAAGTGGGTGGACAAGGCTCTGGAGGGTTCGGTAGTGGTGGCTGCCATGGTACTGTGTAGAGGGAGGCTGCATACTCGCCCCATGTATCTGGAGTGGTAATGGCCGGAGGCGGGGGGTGCTCTCTAAGCAATCTCCAGGCCTCCCCAGAATCCTGACTCAAAAACAACTGATAGATGTCTCTCTCCAGCCGAGCTAAGAATGCTCTCTTCTTCCGCCGAATGAGGGATCGGAAGATGATGTGTGACTGTCTATATGTAGTAACACCTGTGGCCACCTCTCTCTGTAGCCGGGCTCTGAGCTCCCTACAGTCATCGTCATACCAACTATTCTGGGGCATGCTCCCAGGACGTGGTCGTACTGTGGGCTGCGTGTGTGGGAAGGCCGTCGCTGCAGCTGTATGTAAAGCCTCTGTCAGGATCTGTGTGAGCTCTGCTAATGGCCTCTGTGGATCCTCTGCACTCAACAAGCTGTAGATCTCTGCGGTGTATACTCCACCATCAGTCTCTCTACAGAAGGTATATCTCGGGTGATAGGAGGACTGCCCAACTTGGCGGGTACTGTAGTGGAAATCCACCGTAAAGGAGAGAAGTGCATGATCCACCGTAACTCCGATGGGCCTGGGGCCAATCGCAAAATCCAAGATACTCGGGATGAAGGTTGGCGAGGCTAGAACATAATCCACTGTGCTGGCCCCCTGTCTGTGTGGTCCCAATCTCCAAGAGGTATCTCCCATACTCAGTACACTCCACCTCATCCTGTGATCTCCGGGTCAAACACATCTCCTCCACATCTATCTCTCTCAACATCTCCTCCGAAGTGTCAAAGAAGGAGGTCTGGTACTGAGCCGTTCGAGCATTAAAGTCCCCAAGTATGATAACATCTCCCTCCCTGGAGAACTCCCAAATGTCCTCATCTAGAATCATATATGGAGATTGCCCCTTGGGCGCTACATAATGAGATGTGCTGGGTGGAAAGTAACATATAGCAATGTATAGGGGTCTACCCTCATCTGCCCTCACTCTGACTCACATGTACCTCGCGCTCTCATCACGGCGCATAACATGGATGAGTGGCTGAAGCTCCTCTCTAAAAAGAACTGCAACTCCTCCAGATCTGCGACCACCATGCTTCGAACGGGCCTCCTGTCTACAAGTTGTCTCCCATCTGTATTCCGCCACTCGGTAATGTGTTGCCGGGGGCCTGATGTGTCTCCGAGTAGAAGATGATGTCCCTATCTCTAATGCATGGCTGGAACTAGCCCTTGTTCTACTTGTGAGTGGAGCTGCAAGTTTGCTTTCTTGCAACGTTTTCAGCAACCATCTTGGCACTGACTTGGCTGTGTCTATGGCTGTTTGCTCTTCCCTGAAAAGATCTTCCACTTCTTCCATAGAAGGGGGCTGAATGGCTGGCTGTTCCACATGTTCTACATGAAGATTTTCTTGTGTAGGGGCTGGCTGATCTGAATCCCCCCTAATTGCAATGGGTAATAGTCCATCAAACATGTCCTGTATGCCTGTATCATTACTTTTATACAAGCTGTACATGGGCTGTTCTGAATTTTCAGCAAATACCACATCTCTACTGACAAAAATCCTTCGTGTTGTTGGATTATAAAGACGGTATCCTTTGCTCTCGTTGCTGTAGCCCACAAAAATGCATTTCATTGCTTTGTCATCTAGCTTTGTTCAGAGTTGTTCTGGCACATGTGCATATGCCAAACACCCAAATGTACGCATATAATCCACTATTGGCTTTCGGCTATACCAAGCCTCAAATGGTGTTATGGTTTTCAAAACTTTTGTTGGATACCTGTTCAACACATGAGTTGCACACGTTATAGCTTCCATCCAAAAATTGTGAGGCAACTTTTACGACTAGTCTTGCCATAGTGCAAAGGTGAGAGACCTGAAGGGCTATTCCCCCACCTTCCTCCTCATAAGCCATGACCTCAATGGCCCAAGCGACAGTGCCCCATGAAATGATACGGGTTGAGGTCCTATCCATCGTGAAAATGCAAAGAATCCACTGGCAAACCTGGTGAGCCTTCGGGCAATACCAAAGACAATGTCTCTGAGACTCCCGAGGGTGGCCGCACCTCGAGCAAGCTGTTCGTCGACCACCTATGGCCAACCACGTGCCAACCGCCAAACTCATGTGTGCCAGTAGCCAACGAAAGAGGGTGATCTTTCGAGGCCAAAAGCTGTCCTAAAGCCTCTTCCAAAAATCTAAGAAAACACTGTGAGAGGCCTTGTGACTACCAGTGTGTTGCTGCTGCCGGGGTGCCCTCGACCTCGGGCATCTGGATCATCGTGCAGTGTATGCAAAGAAAGGGGTACCCAGCATCTCCTCCCTATCAACTGCATCGCACCACCCCCGGGTCCCACTGGAGGCATGTGAGGGACCAGCTCTCCCAAATGCATAGCCGCCAGAGTCTCTCCCTTGCAACATTGGCCAGTGAGGGGTCAATGTGCCACTCATGTGCCTGAAATTCGATCACCCTCACCCTCTGTAAGGTGCAGCCACTGAAGTCATCCAGAGGGGGCTCTGATCTCTCTAATTTGCGATGGGGCCCAATAGAAAAAGTGAGCAAAGCACAACTCTCATCCGCGCCATGGACTACCAAGAGAATATCATGCCTAGTAGACACGCCCAGCCACCATTGCGGGCGGGTCAGGTCTAGGATAGGGGTCAACCACTCTTGGGGAATAGCAAAGTCGATGTCGAGGCTCAGTCTGTCTCTACCCCGAATCCTAGCCATGCCTCTCTCCTGAGCCTCCGGAGGAAGTTGTCTGAATGCAATCCAATCTCCAAGGGACCTGGTAGGTCCTATGCTCAATGCTCCCCATGATACATGAAGTCGGACCCCCAACATGTGGCCACTGGGTAAACGGATCAGGGGGTTCTAGATCAAGGGCTGCTGAAGACGCTCCTTTGAGGCTACCGGAAGGGCCGGCCTGAGGTGATGATCCCAAACTCGGAGTAGGCTGGCTGCAAATCTGTCCTCAAAAGTTGGGCTAAAGCCACGGGCCAGCATCACTATGAAGATCCATATGGTTCTCTGCTGCCAAGGGCCCCCCAGGCTTGGAGTACAGGCTGAGATCCGGGCCAAGAGGAAGTCCTTCCAAGACTCACCACCTGTAAGAAGTCCTCGAACAATCAACTTGCCCAGCAGGGCGCCGCTCTGAATGGCGAAGTCAATGATGTCTAGGCCCCCTCTGCGTCACGGCTGAATAATCACTCTCCAAGCCACCTTGGCCCAGGCAAGCCTCCCATCGCTACTGGCCCACAAGAAGTTCCGGATCAACTGTTGTACCTGACCAATGCATGCTCCGGAGAAGGCCCAACAAGAAGTAATGTACCACATGGTGGCAAGAAGGACCTGGTTCGCCACCACCACTCGGCCAGCTAAGGAGAGCCTCGCAGAACTCCAGTACAAAAGTTTCTTCCGAATGCTCAGAAGAAGAGGGTGAGCTGTTGCTCCGAGGAGATATCAATGCCCACCTGGCATCCCAGATAGCGGACTAGAGTGCCCCTCGGGATCCACTAGAAAGCCTCAACTGGATGCCAAGTCGGGGCCGGTATGGAGCCTACCCAAAAACCACATGACTTGTGACAATTAATATGCGCTCTTGATGTGTTGCAAAAGATTTCAATCGCCTCTGGGAATCTCTGAAGATTCCCCACATCTCCAGATCTGTATACTGATGTGTCGTCTGGAACTCTGAGTCCACAAGCTCCTCCCGAGTAAAGATGGGGAGACGCAATCCCTGGAGCCCCATCTCTTGAGCTGAGAGAAAACTGCTCATGGCCTCAGCGGCGACAAATAGGAAGAGGTATGGTGCCAACGGACAGCCCTACTCGACCGAGCGAGAAAGGGAAAATCTGTCACCTCGGGCTCCCTTAATGAGAACCCACCTGTGAGAGGCTAAGTAGAGGCCTGAAATACCACAAATCCACTCCACTGGAATGTCACATGCACTCTGCACTGTAGTGCATGGTGACAAGATGGCTCATCATCAATGCTTCATTGTACAGCAGCAGGATCCTTTAGGATATGATATTGTTGTATGTCGTGGCCCCATTGTAATCCTCGGTCCAGGATACGTCAGGCACGAGCTACGTAGGTCATTCCTCAGCCTTAGAGTGTCAGTCAGTCAATCAAGTCCCTTAACTCACTTGGAGGGAATCATTCATGCATGTAGAGTCACTAGAAACCTTCGGGTTTGCATTAGAAAGCATTCTGCATTTGCATAGCATTCATCCCAATGCATATACATCATTGCAGAAGCATTAGAATAATATTCAAAATTATTCCATATTTTCTAGCATTATGACCATTATTCCATCATTTATCACATAAAGCAAGTCAGGTAGCAATTAATTGCTACAGTCGGCCAGCTTTATAGCCTAGAAGAGTGCATTGGCATCTGGAAATCCCATCCGGTACATCGTGCCCTCCAGAAAACTCCAATCAACTCTACCATTCTCAAAGTCTAGAAGGAGCACAATGAGGTCCTGCTGCCGCATCCTAGCCGAAGTTGTCACCTCCTAGAAAGTGAAGATGTTGTCCAGAATGCTCCGATCCTGAACAAAACCTGTCTGAGTGTCATGGATCAAGTCAGGGAGGAAAGGCTGAAGTCTCTCACTGATGGCCTTGGCCAAAATCTTGTAAGCGGTCCTGAGGAGGGGGATAGGTCTCCACTGTTGGATCTCCAATCTGTCACCACCCTCCTTAGGAATCAAGTGAATCAAACCCTCTGAAAGCCTCTCTGGCATGGCGCCTGTAGTCATAATCTCATTGAAGGCTGCTTGAAAGCCGCCTTCCATGAGATCCCAGTGGCGAAGAAAGAAAGAAACTGGAAGCCCGTCCACCCCCGGGCATTTGCCCCTAGGAAGTCAATAAGAAGGTCTAGAGAGCGGGGGGAACCACCTCTCTCGTGTGCCGCGAGACCCTCTCACGCATGTCCACCACCTGTGAGGATAATGGGGCACAATGGGGCAACCGTGAGGAGGGATTTGAAAAAATCCGTGGCAATGGCTCTCACATAGGGGGAGGTCAGAAAGGATAGCTCCATCATAGCTACACAACCTGCGAATACCATCTCTCCGCCTATAGGGGCTTGCAATCTCAAAGAAGTCCACAGTGACTCTATCTCCGGCCTAGGTCTAGAAGGAAGCTTTGGCATGGTATCTGTACTCTACCCTTCTCTCCTCAATGGATGTGATCTCTATACGAGCGCCAGCAAGCTGACTCTCAATCCACAGGCTGTCGGGGGGAACTCTCCTGAAGATGCATGTTGGGTGTAGCTGGCGTATTCGGCGGCTCTCTATTCAGTGCTATGCATGGTTCTTTGGTAACTTCTAGTTTGATCAAAGAAACTACTGAGAAGATGCTGAAGAGAAGAAAGACCCCTCTGAATGCTCCTCTCTTGATCACGAAATCCTCCAATCTACTCTGTGCTGCCTCCTACAAAAAGCTATTGTTCTTGCCAAGGCCAAGGTGCGCGCGGCAGAACCTGCGATAAAATCCAGTCCCTCCCATATTTGCTCTATCCTACGTCAAATCTCAGGGTCCTGTATGAGGCTGTCTAGAATCTTGGTGCTCCTAGCCTCCTATGCCTGTCCTGCCTCCAAGGGTCTTCCAAGGACAGAATAACCAAAGCATGATCTGAGAAAGTGGTGCCTGCCAAGATGCCACAATCATGTCCTCGCGGATCGCAAGCCCACTCATCCACATAGAATCTATCAAGTCGAGAGAGCTTGGGGCCAGTGCTCCTCATTGGACCGCGAGAAGCACAGGCTCCTGAGGCTGCGCCCAAACTCTGGCAGATGCCAATGGTCCCGTCGCCTAAGTGCCAAGATCAACTCCTCCCAAGCAGAGTACTCTGCGCTTGAGACTGTAGCCGTGCCTCTATGCTCGGGTGTAGCATTGTGAGCCCCAATTTAAAGAGGACAAGTAACAGCCTCAGAAGTTCAATGCCACAGCAGACAAGCAGGCTGCAGCACCAAGGCCAGCAAGACCTCAGAACATTACCTAAACACTGGTCAGCTAACTGCAACGTGGCCCAGCTCCTGCCGCCATCCTATGCAACTCTTTCTCTTTATGGCAGCCTTTAAGCACACCCACCTCCCTCATTCAACTATCTTCTAATCAGCATAGTTGATTGCCAAAAATATCATACTCCAGAACGTAAAAGTTTCTGTTCAGCCTCCAGCATCCTTTGCTCAATCTCTACAGCACAGGTGGGTCTAAGCAGACAGCTGGAACTGCTCAGCAGTATTGTAGTCTGTGTTCTTGTTTTTGTACCAGATGAGTTTTGTTGTTTGCGTACTGGATTACATCTAAACTTTATTTGTAAACATATGTACTAAGAAGTTTCTTTGTTTCGGTAAGCGTGGTTACACTGTTAAGGATAGCTTGAGTTGCATCTGTGGCCGTGTAGCCCAGTTGTTAAGGGATTTGAATCTCTAGGTGGGTGCTGTCTGAGTTCAAGCCTTTCTGGCTGCAGCCCCGTGAACTCCCGCTGGGTCGCGACTGCCGCTGTTGGATGCGACGTTGTTTATCACAAAATAAATACAATACCCTAAAAGGCTTTGAATTGCAACAGATATTCATCCGAGACATAAACAGGATCCTGGTTTTGGGTAAGAACCCACTAGCTTAGGGTTGATAAGAAGCTAACTAATCTTGTAAAAAATTTCAAGAATCATCTGACCCTTAAATAGGACTCCTCCAAGTTTCTGATTGAAGAACTTTTCAACACTAAGAAATGGGTCCAAATTGACCGAAAAGATAATGAAAGAGAGGCAACTGAGAGAGAAGAGATCTGGGGTAAGCTTACATGAGAGCAAGTAAGCTAAGCCCGCGACGAAGATGACCCAGAGGATGGTGCGCCTGTTGGCCTCCTCCACAAGGTCCTGCACTCTCTCCATCTTCCGCCTCCTCGTCATCCTCTTCTTCTTTGCCTGTTTCTGCTTCTTGTGCTTGCGAGCCCAATAACATCGAATTGCTCATTCAACCTGCCGATCATCCACTCTCTGTGTATGCAGAAGACCGCGTCTATTCTTCTTTGCGTGTGTGTGTGTGTGTGTTTTTTTCCAACAAAGAAAACCCCGCCGTGGCTTTGATGCGGTCACTTTGCCTTCTGTACCATCCTGTCTATGCCAATCCCCCGAAAAATGGCGTTCGTAGGTTGCAATCGGCCAAAAATGTCAAGATCCAAAGCTGGACGATCTCTGAAAATATTGTTCTTAATCTAAGCCATGATTAGCGGATCAGTGTGAGCATACTTAATGATCAAGTACTTACTTAGTGAGGCTAAGCTTTGATTAGGTGGTGAACATACCTACTTAGTGTTATAATAGTGGGCAAACTTAATTAGTGATATAATACAATAAAGACCTTTGCTAAGGTGGTTAATGATTACGAATCTCATAACGATAAGTAAACTTCTAAGCTTAGTAATCATTGGACCTTATAATAATAAAGCTTTCTTTAAAAACAATTGGTCAAGGTTTGCAAAGATGGGCAAACTTGAATGGACTTGAAGCTTATATCAATAAATGTATTGTTTGATATCCAAAAACAATGTTTGGAGTTTTTGAAACTCATAAGAAATGTTAATGATACTCCAACGATCCTAGAATCCATTGTGATGCTTGCAACGTAGTCAAGCAAAAAGTAATCATGAGAGGTCCTTCATTTGAGAAGGTTCCAAGAAACCTACAAACTTCTTCTTGCAAGGGGAATCAACCTATAGCATGTGCCCTTTAAAACAAGAGAACGGTTTTCAACGCGAGAGCGAGAGAGAGAGAGAGAGAGAGAGAGAGAGAGGTGACTTGGGAATGGGGTGAAAATGCACAACTTTTTCCAGAAGGCTACGAATGGTCATTGAGTACAAACGTGAGTGCCACAACTAGTAAAATGACATCAATGTGGTACATTTGCCAAAAAAAAAACATGGCTTACATTATCATGTTTCCTCCTCTTGATAGATGTAGTCTTTGGTCTTCCTTGTAATGGTATATAAAGTAGTAGATTTTGTTCAAACTTTTTAGACCTTGGTCAATGCAAAAAAAATAAACATGTAGAGGGACTAGAAGCTTTGTGATGGTAGTATAGAATGGAGAATGTTTGTAATGCTATGGATGAAGGGTATATAGCCTACATGGTAGGTAGCATTCATGTGTTGTGTATTTGTGATTTACATTTGCATCTCTAAGGTTGATAGTATAGAATGGAGAATGTTTGTAATGATATGGATGAAGGGTATAGCCTACATGGTACGTAGCATTCATAGGGTATATCCATACTACTTTTAAGGAAATGAAGCACTACCACATGGCAATGCATGACATTTATCCGTTTCTTTATTATTGCTCCATGAGTACAAACATGATATTACATAAAAATGGTGAAGTGATGTTATCAATTTAAAAAATACATATCATCACTTACAAGAATATGTTGCTAACCAACACTACTAGCAATGTGTTTCACTTGTATATTTAGGATTTTTTGCATCTGCTTCATCTTGATTGCTTACATCTTGATTGCTTCATCTTGATTGCTTACATCTTCCTCTTTTTCATCCCTCTTTTAAGCCTACATATCTGGATTTGGAGGTGGAGGATATATTCACCAACAAGACACTTCCACGTTCTACATGCAATGTTAAAAGGTACCATTTAGTTGCTTTTAGATGCGCTAGTAGCACCACATAGGAGAGAGTTCAAGGTTTATGTGAATATTCAAGAGCCTTCTAAGCAATTATGATGCACTATTGGCACCAAATAGGAGAGAGTTGTAAATTTGTGTGACTATTCAAGAGCCTTCTAAGGTAGTCATGATGCACGACACAAGAGCCCGACAAATCTCGAAACAAGGGAAAGAGAGTAGTAGAGCATCAAGAAAGCAATAGTCGGCATGGATACTATTGAACCTTCCTTTACTTGATAGCACTCACATAGCCCTATTATGTGTGCATGATTGTTTGTGAAAAGACTTGTGAAGCATAGAGTCACTATAAAAAATATTAAAATAATGGGTCAAAAATAAATTAGTTTCTAGTATATATATTATCAAAGTATATGACTTACAAGTTCAACCATACCTATATACATTAGATATTAGCATCAAGATTTAAAAGTAGCCATATAGTGGCTAAGATTATATTATTAGCATCAAGATTTAAAAGTAGCCATATAGTGGCTAAGATTATATTATTAGCATCAAGATTTAAAAGTAGCCATATAGTGGCTAAGATTATATTATTAGCATCAAGATTAGAAGTAGCCATACAATGGCTAAAATTATATTATTTTTAATGTATAGAGATCTTTAATGTATAGAGAACTAGCATGTAGAAGTAGTGGTGAGATGCGTAGGACCGTGCATCTCTTAAAGGTTCTTCGACATAATTTTGTATCTTTAATGTATTTGATGAGCCTAGTTGATGAAAAATACTTTAACTTTTATATCTTTAATGTATTTTATATTTAATTTGATAGTGTTATTGTTATTCCATGCATTGAAATCTCCACCTCCTCCTCATCTCGCAACCCAAGTCCAACACTAGCATATGAGATTCTTATGGGCTTACATGGCACGGGCAACGTATTTTGGAAATGCCTCCAATAGCTTGTAAATATCCATCTACCTCATGTACACTTATCTTCTCCTTCTCATTACACATCGTTCCACCACCATCATGTTGAACTGTTAGGCAATCTCATATGGGAAAATGTCATTTGGTCTTACAATGAATTAGGTGGCCAGTTAAGACCCATGTGTCCATATTTTTGACTTCTCAAAGTTCCATATCTAATGTATCTTGTGGATTACATGGCATTGGAGACGTCAAATAGAAGAATCAAAACTTTGTGTGTTATACAACTAGAGGAGTAGTTGTAAGCAAGATCTTTCCCCAAAGCCATCTCTAAAGAGAAGAGAGAACTATTGAGCCACATTAGAGATAAAACCAATAGAGTTGCAAGGAAAATATGAACCCTCCGGGTATCCATAGCATTGTCCACACTTTCTATAAGGAAGTCTAATAAAAAAAGACATTTAATTCTCATCTTGGCGATGCAAAGACTCATAGAGCCAAATGTGTTACCTCTGGGGCAAGGGGTAAAAGCATCACTCAAACAATGCTTTGTAAGTGTTATGTCAATGCTTCAACTTGTGTGCTTTTCATTATTATCCATACTACAATGTTTTCAATTTATAGCCTATATGACATCTAGAAGATAATGATGTGGGCATCTCTAAGCAAGCTTAGGTTAAATACTATGGGAGAGCGTGTACTACTAAAGAAGGAGTAAAGAAGAAAGATTTGTTGATTGTGTCTTTTGTGTAACACCAAAGTCACATTAAGAAAGAGCATTTTCTGGAGGGTGCATGTCCTTAACTTTTGAATGAGGACTTACTATGACCAGATCATCTTTGCATGTGATAAAAATAATGCGACCAACATATAAAGGCTCATAGAGAATTAAACCCCTCGTGTAGCCAAAATGGCTTGCCCAACCAGGAAGCCTACTAGTAGGGAAAAAAGATGTATTAGTTTTCAGTTGTAAAAGACAATATGATAAGATTATAAGTCATATGATAAATATAACAAAAGAACCCTAAACTTGAAAAAACATTCATCAATTTTAGCTTTCATACCTTTCATGTAATCATTTGTCACATCCAAAAAGATCCAAATATAGCATTAAGCCTTCATCCAAAGATCCAAATATAGCACTAAGCCTTCATGGACGATGACTACTAACATGTGTGTAAACTTGTCCACTTAACCAATCCTTTCTTTATCTATATGCACACATGTTAGTGGCATCAAAATGTGATAGTGCACTACATACCACCACATGTTATCGTTTATGTTCTTGTGGAAGAATGCTCGTTCACAAACAATAACTAGGAAAGACACACGGCTCCTCCATTTACAAAAGTAAATTTAATGAGCCAATTGCATAGAATCCATATTAATAACTTCCTGATAGTTGCATCGGGACCTCTATAAGTTGTTTAGAACCATTATACTTTTAAAAGTACTTGCTTAAGGCATCTATAATTCACTCTGATGGTTTGCTCAAGAAGCCCCACATATCCTATATTATTGTTAACAATATTTATGTCTCTAACAATTGCTTGGCTTTGTTGTGGGATGATGCCACACATGAGTTCACAGTGACTCATCATTGATCAATTCTCTCATACATAAGTGTTTAACAACACGCCCACGTGCTACTAAAAAGGGCACATGAAATAGTGCCCATATGATACAAGCAATAAGATTCAAGTATAGTAAGGAACACAAGAAAGGAAATAAGAAATTAACACATTTTAAAGCTCATGCTAGTCTCAAATCTCCTTTAGAGTACAATCGTGTCTTCCTATGGATGTTGTCTCAATCTCCTCCAATACCAACAATTGTGCCTTCTTTGATTGGTACTTACTTCAATCTAGGGAACATTTGGCAAGAATCAATGTATGTCTATTGCAATTATATTTCTCTCTTTTTCTTTGCACATTCTACTTAAGCCAGCACTCTTCTTCATATATACTCACCCACTTTTGCATACACTCTAAATTATGAAAATTAGAGTTGTTTATTTGATTGTGATTTTCAAGAGAGAGCTTTGTCTCCTCTTTTACTACACAACACCTCATCTCTTATCTTATCATCCACATCCATCCCATAATTGCGGCGGAGCATCCGTGTATGCTATCTACATATACAACATGAGTATCACCCATCCCTTTGTCATGTAGACTTTTGGTCTTTAATGGACAAACCCTTTGATGATTACATGAATCTCTCAAAGAAGAGCATCCATCGATTCCAAATAACACCACTTGCCAAGGATATCGCATCCATAAGGTGTGTCGATACTAATGACATCTAACCAAGGAAATCACATCCCCAAGGTGTACTGATACATGCCAAGGATGTTGCATCCCCAAGGTGTATTGATACTAATAACACTTGCCGAATATATCATATCCCCAAGGTGTATCGATACATGCACTTGAATAGAAGCTAAATTTAGTATAAAGTCCTTTCCTCTATGCATTCCATCTTTTTTTTTAAAGAAAAATTGAATTATCCCAATTGATATATTATATCCTGTATACATTCAACCAAGCAACACTGAGTAATGGAAAAATTTGATATATTATATCATGTATACATTCAACCAAGCAACATTGAGTAATGGAAAATTTTGATATATTATATCATGTATACATTCAACCAAGCAACATTGAGTAATGGCAAAATTTGATGTGACATACAAGGCAAACTTGATATTTAAAAAATATGATAAAGCTACTTATTATTGTGTATAGATAAAAAGTGAAATGTTGATTGGACATGTAAGAAGTTGAGCCTTTAAACCTAATAGGCAATATTCTCAAGAAGGATGAATGAACCAGAAAGTAAAGATTCAAAACCCATAAGTGAGCAGATATCCTTTCCTTGATGCATAGTCCATATTTGTGAGGACTTATTGAGCTATTTGAGATGTTGTGATACCAATATCTATATTTTGTTTTGGCTTTGTATTTGTCTACACCATTCAAATGTCACCATAAACATTCTCCTACATTCTTGAAAATTTGCATAGGACATAAAAGATGCACAACTTAGGTCATAGAAAATGGATTTAATTCCCTTCATTTGTTGAGGTGTATCCATATGACTTGAGCCATGTTGTTGCTCATACCATAAACACATTGTGTACCAATCTCTTAGAGCCATTATGGATGGAAATGGCTAAGACTCTATGGTGCCATGAAAAGAAATGTCCATTTTTAAAACTTTAAGTTGGAAGAACTTCTTGTAATTTATATATACCATATGCTTAAGATCTTTATTATATCTAGAATCTACTGATCTCACCACACATTGGGCATGCCTTATGACTACTTTTTGATAGATCTACAATGCTAAAAGGCTAAAGAATGAATTTATCAAAGATAGTTGTTAGATACAAAAGAACTTTTTTTCAAAATTAAAATTGGTCAATCAAAGCACTTGAAGAAAGTGATAACTCTAAATAGTTATAGATTGTCCATGTTACAACATCATGAAGCATGCACCTCTGGCTCTTTATTATTGGCCTCAAATGTCAATGATTTTGTAGTCAATCTACAGTGTCTCTAAATTTTTAACTAACATAGATCCATGTTATTGTGGTCCAAGTATTAATAAGTTTAAAATGAAATGCTCCTTCTTTATTGACAAGAATGGATTAACATTATAGTTAACAAGAATAGAAGGGAGGAATCCACTCTTTCATGGCTCGTAAGTAAATTTCCATAAGTAAAATTGTATTTTGATTTCTATAAGTATTTAAAATTATAATTAGCAACAAGTACTTTTTATTTTTTTGATAAATAAAAAAATAGAATGAACTAAGAGTTGTATATTGAGGAGACGTGTCATGCTATTATCCATGGATACAAAGCATTCATCTTTATGTCCTATATTGAGGAGACGTGTCATGCTATTATCCATGGATACAAAGCATTCATCTTTATGTCCTATATTTGAGGCAAATTTTATCTCATTGATTACTTATATTTTAACTTTTCTTATTTTGTAGATTTAAGTAGTTGTATTATTTAAAAAATTTCGTTCATAGGAAGAGCATGGCTAGATGGATGATCATGAGCAGGCACTTGGAGCTAACGATAAAAAGCATAGAAATCGACATAGATAGAGAGGAGGACCATGGGGAGAAAATTTATAATTTTGAAGATCTTTTCATGGTCTTATATCTACACAATCAAAACTTTTAGTTGGGTCGTACTATGAAGACTAATCATCTCCATAGCATACTTTGTAATTACAAAAATGGTCATAACTTTTGGCTTAATGGTCCAGCAATAAAACTTTTTATCTGGCTATGAAGATGTCTTTAAGAGGATGTACAATCATATTTGCATTGTGAGATATAAGAGGATGTATTTGCATTGAGTGATTACAAGAAGAAGTAATTACGCTTTGTTTTATGAAAGTTTATCCATCTCTAATGAAAGGTCAATAAAAATTTTCACTTGGGAGTCAAAGCAATGCCATGCATACAAACTTGTGTTTTACATTACCCATTATCTCTTTATTTAATTTAAATCACCCTTATTATTGGTCATGTAAACAAGTTAACCGATTGTTATGGCCCGTTCTAGTCTCTCCTAGAAATTGTGAGAAAGAAGAGATGAGAGAAGAGACAATGTACTCAAGAACTCATCAATGAACCACTAGCCAACTTGATTAGAACTGAACTACAATGCCTCATATATATAGGAAAGTTCCTCCACCCAAAAATGTGTGTAAATAGGAAAAAATGGAAATGAATGCTATAAATCCAAAAAATGGAAATGAATGCTATAAATCCAAAAAATGCCTAGAGGCTAAAGAGTGTGCCACTAGGGTGACACCATCTAGAGATGACACCTATCCAACAGAAATGCATTCACAACAAAAAGCAAGAATAAAATCAACATGATGTGGTGAACTTGCCAATGTGCCACAATGGATGTAAACCTCTCTTATTTTAGAGAGCTCTATGTACTCCTCTCAATCTGCTCCCAACCGTTGTCACACCAGCTTAGTTGGAGTCCATTGGGTAGTAGCCACACACTCCTCTCTCTCATGTCTATGATAGCTACATAAGAATACGGATAGAGGAGAGAAGTAAGATTAAGACACAATGGGAGAGTGTGATGTATTATGATAGAAAATTGAATTATAAAAAAGGCCACAAGTGTTTACACACACTTAATATGTGGCCGATCAGGTACCCAATCTTTAGTAGAAAATTGAATTATAAAAAAGGCCACAAGTGTTTACACACACTTAATATGTGGCCGATCAGGTACCCAATCTTTAGTAGAAAATTGAATTATATAAAAGGCCAAAAGTGTTTACACACACTTAGTATATGGTCGATCAGGTACCCAATCTTTAGTTGACTACTTCCCTTATTTGTAGGACTATTGTCAAATGAACTTAAGGAAGACTCGTCCTTGCATTGTTCTACATCATCCCAGGGCTATTATCAAATGAACTTGAGGAGGATGCATTGTTCTACATCATCCCAGGGCTATTATCAAATGAACTTGAGGAGGATGCATTCTTGCTTTCTACATCCATTATTTTATTTTATTTTTTTAAGTGTATTTTAGTGCTCTCATCACAAGAAGATATACCATGAAGTGCATAAAGGTGAGTCATTCAGACTCTTGATGTAGTTGTTGTTGAAGTTAAAACCATTAGAGAGGCAAATGAAAGAACTCTTGATGTAGTTGTTGTGTTGAAGTTGAAACCATTAGAGAGAGCCCAAAATTAGATCTCCCATGTGTAAATATGATAATGGTATGTATAGATACCAAGGAGCCAGGTGGCAGCAGCATGGCGCATGCGGGAAAGTCGAGGTTGCCACCACAAAAGGGGTGCATGGATGTGAAAAGGAACTCACCATGTCACCAACTCCTAATCTTGCCATGGCCATTAATAACCTTGTGAATAGTGTGCATACCATTGATGATTGGGTAGCAAGGAGGATTTGGGGCAATCATGAGAATATGAAGCAATTATGGTCGCCCTCAGGGAAGGCGAAAACAATGGCCGAGTACTTCTTCATCGAAAGCCTAGTGCATACTAGATTCCCTCTCTACTAAACTCTGTTTTCCTTGCCTTCTCATGCTTAGCCCCTGCATTCCCATTTAGATCCATGGTGCTGAAGTTTGAGCCTCTATCCTCCACCATATACAAGGAGGTGGATAGACATCCCAAATGGCTCGAGAGGATGGGGCTAAAGAAGTTCACTAAGCTACCCTAGGAGGAGCTACAACAAAATTACAAGGCCGCGGAGCAGCTGTGCAAAAGACAGACACCATTACACTTCTATAAGGGGAGAAAAATGTGTTCAATGCCCTATACATGATGCCCTATACATGGCAGAAGTCTTCAAACTACTAGGTGAAGGAGACGGAGAGATCAAGCCAGGTGATGAAGAAGACCTAATTAAGGAGTTCGGCCTGTTGGAAGGTAAGGCCAAAGAGTTCAAAATCACAAGAACTCTACACGAGGATAGGTAGAAGCATATGCGCTTCGTGGTGGAAATGATTAACCTCACCCACAAGCCATACTGCATGTCCAGAAAGGCATTTGGTTTGGTAAAGGCAGTAGAGGCAGGGGCAAAGGTGGCTTGGGCAGAGGTGTTATATAATAACCTAAAAGACTAGATCGGGAAGATCACTCGCCCAAACACCAAGACAAAGATCCGCCCCTACTTAACAACTCTCTTCAAAGTACAACCAGCAATGGTGATGGAGGAGGAGAGCCAAAAGGAAGAAACAAGCATCAAGAAAGATGTAGGATGAAGGGAGGAGACAGAGGCAAAGTCCCAGCAAAGAGGGAAGCTCCGAACAGGCAATAATTGGAAAGAAGAGAACCTTTGAGTTTGGAGAAAAGAAGAAGGGCAAGACTGTGGAGGAAAAGAGTAACAAGAAGCTAAAGGAGGACTTCGCGGACATCGGCAAGTCAATACTTACACAAAGGCTGGAAGAGCACATGAAATAGCAACTACATGATGCCCTCAATTGGGATAGGCACAGTAGGAGGCTGAAGACACATAATGACTGCAAAACTGAGGCAGGCACAACCCTTGCAAGTGGAAGCACAAGCTGAGCTCCTTGCACCCCATCCTACACAGTTTTCGGAGTCCTTTGACACAAACTGGGTGCAGGGATGCCTCAATTACTTAAAGAAGTGCATGGCAGATGGACTTAAGGAGATCACCAAGCTACAAACTATGGTCAGGGAACATGATTGAATCATCCAGACCATGAAGAGCCAGCAGAAGCCTATGCAAGAGGAGTTAAACAGAAGGAGGAGAGAAGCAAGGTGGGAAAAATGCAGAATTAGCTGCTACTAAAACTCTAGGAAGAAGAAGAAGAAACAAAAAGGAAAATAACAATAATAAAAGGAGTGCTTACCAGGAATGAGGAGGCCAATTGATAGCTAAAGGAGGAAATGGATAGGGCAAGGGAGAGCTAGACTAGGGCAAAGGTCCAAATCCTCTTGATCAGAGAAGAACACATAAAAATCACAATAGAGGTGTAGGCCAAGGCGGATAAAGACAAAGTGGAACTAGTCAAGGCAAAACTCTGACTTGCAGTCCTGGATGCCAAGGAAGAACTAGAAGGATATGAAATAGACGTAGAAGAAATGGAAAAATGGGAAGGCCACACCATGGAAGACCTAAAGGAGGTGTGGGGTGGATATCTGGAAAAACTGACAGCGGTAGTGTAGCCCCCCACACCAACTTGCAGAGGCAAATAGTCCCCTTCTAAAGATGAAAATCCAAAGGGAGGTTCCAGAAATCCGGATGTAGGAAAGCTGACAGGAGCTTTCCCCACAAGAGCCCTGGAGACTACTGCCCATAGCCAAGGAGGCAAGATTCAGTGGAGTCAGCTGCAAGCTCAAAATGAGCAGCTTAGGCTAGAAGTAGAGACATGGAAAAAAAAATTCACCCAATTGAAAGGGCATGGGAAGAAGACGCAGGAGAAGCTTGGGAAATTACAAAAAGGCTGGAAGAAAAAGTTGGAGATGAGGCTGCCCTCAGAGCACATATTGAAAAAGTTGGAGATGAGGCTGCCCTCAGAGCACATATTGAAGAGTTGGTGGAGATTAAAAGAACAACAAAGGTAGGATGGGTTGGCTATAAAAGCCCTCAAGAAGGAGATTAAGTCCACAACCCCTACCAAGAACATAAGAGAAAAATGAGGAAAGGTGACAATTAATGAGCTGAATGTTGCCTTGGCAAAAACCCATGCCGATCAGGATCACATGGATGCTACAAGGAGAACATAGGCAGAAGAGCTAAAGGTGTCCAAGTCTTAACTCAGGAAAAGGCAAGAGCAGCTCTGCTGGTGGAGACCACAAGGAAGGCCCATACTTCCAAGATACATAACAAAGACAAATGATTGAAGAATTCAAGAAGTAGGCAAAAAGGGAGAAGAAGGAAAAAGAAGAGCTGTGTAGGCACAGGAGCGGTACAACCGTCTAACTAGGAGGATATTGCTAGATTCATGACCTAGTTAGATGTGTCACAGCCAAAAAAAAGGGCAGAGCAACTCCTAAGCGGTAGAATCAGTGCGCCAGGAAAAAGCCCCTCCACTGGATCCGGAGTAGTGCGAGGAAGTTGAGGAATCTTATGACGTGAGGATCCGAGTGAGGAGGCAATAGCCCATGCACATGGTAGGATTGCCATTGCCCCCCCTGACCAACAGAGTCACCTAGCAGACGAAGGAAGGGCATATGCCATCATATCAGAATCGACACGAAAACCACCATATGGGTGGAAGTGGAGTCAAGGGGGAAGAAGGAGATCAAGAGAGCCCGAGTAGATAGTGTTCGAGAATGTAACTATCATCCCAGAGCAAATTGAGCCACACGCCTTTACAGTAGGGATGGCCATTGAAGTGATGGAAAGGGCTAGGAAGAAGTACCCCTATGCCAAGTCCATTGAAGTACAGTTCCGATGGGCGGATGAAAGGACGGGGATCAAGCATGCAGGAAGAGGGCTTACAAGCCTAGGTATGCCTAAGACAAGCTAATAAAGTTTGTCTCTGGGGGCCTTGCCACCCACGGAGGAAGGACTGGAGGATGAGGGTTGGAATAGGTCTTAAGTTCAAACTCGAATTCCAGAAATGAAAAATTTTAGGATTGAAGAGCAGTCTGGAGGGCAATAACAAGGAATCATGTGGGCTTCGCTACTGGCATAATGTACATCATGATCGCTAGGTGTTGGGGGTCATCCAATTGTCACTTGCCCAACCTTGCCGCCCGCCGATTTTGCCACCTTGTATATCCATTGAGCAACAACTTTCTTGTAACAACCTTGTAATACCCGGGCAGATGTAAAAGGGAAAAGGGGAACCATCCAGGATACATGATAGAGAAGGGAGTAAGGAGTGTAAACTATGAGCTATTACATTATGCTTTGGGCTAAGCCTTCACTCTGGTATATAGTGGTTGTTGGTGTGATTCTCCATTCTCTGTACTGTACAAGTCTGTTTAATTCTTAGTTTGCATTAGTGCTTTCTGTTTGGATATGTCTTCTCACTGGAATCTGGGTTCAATGTCATTCTTATTCGATAATATCTGGAAATAGAATTAGGAGCCACGTCAGGAATCTTATCAGATGTAGGAACTAATCTCTACGCTATCGTATTAAATCCCTTAGCATAGGCAGATCGGTAACGTAATGCGCTAGCGTTGGCTTATCGTGTTGGGCACAGTGGCATTAGTCGCGTCTCCTTTGGAGCCAACCAGGTGGTTTGGAACCACTCAAGTGCCTCGACCGGACACTGACACTCTTGTGGTGGTTGAATGGCCTTCAGATTGACTTTTACCACCTTCCTTGGGGATGAGGAATTTTTTGAGGGTTTCGAACCATGTCATGTGCTTCCTACACCATGTTGGCAACTTGGTCTTGGATACAGCACTGCTCCTCCTAATTTTGGGGTTTTTCCTTTGTCCTTAGTCCATTTGAATTCTTTGGGTACACCATTGGGCCTTGTGCCCTATGACTACCATAAGTGCATTTGGTGTCTCTAATGCCACCTCATATGGCTCAATTTTTACTAAATTAATTACTGGAGATTTGATCAAATTATCATCTCTGATTGTGTTTTCTACAATTCCTACTGATGACACTGCTACATCAAACACTCCATCTTATAATAATGACCAATTGCTTTGCAATAGTAACACTCAAAAGGGTACTCCTACTATACCACCATGTTAAGATATCGAGCTTAACTGTTATGGGCATTGATGACCCACTTGGGTGATAGCTTGCATACTTATGCCACCTGTACGGTTGGTGAGACATGCCACCCCCAGTGTGGACAATAGCTTGTGTGACAACCATATTTGGATTACTAGAGTATGGCTTAGTTAAAGTGCCATCTATATGTAGAGAATCTAAGCGTTATTGGTGTTGGTAGATGTATGTTTATGTGCCTGGTTCACATACAGTGGCATTATAAGAGGTTTACAACACCACTTTGTTGAAGATTATATATTTACTGCAAGTGTAGAAAGCTTTTTGCAAGCATTGTTTGTAAGTTGCTCTGCAAAGTAAAGATGTCTAACAGTGTATCGCAAATGTGATCGAGAAGCTAGACAAGAATAACTTTTAGGCATGGAAGTTCAGGATAACAAATTTTCTTATGGGAAAAGGATATTAGGAGTTTGTTCATAGTAGGTGATGAAAAGAAGCTGACTATTATTGAAGAAAATCCGACCCCACAGTAGGTAGCTAATAAAGTATGGCATGAAAGAGCCAAAAAGTGTTGTATTGTTTGTCTATCAGTGTGATAGATTCTATGGTTATGCATATACATGATCTATAAACACCTAAGGAGGCTTGGGACACCTTAGTGAAGATGTATATCACAAACGCTAAAGCTTCGAAGATATAACTAAAGCAGGAGCTGCATAATGTGAGCAGAGGAAAGTTGAGTATAAATGATTACTCGATGAAAGTTAAAGGGCTTGCAGATTCCCTTGCTTCTATTAGAGTACTAAAATAGATGATGATGATATGGTGTTCGTGACCTTGAATGGCCTTAGAAAGGAAAACAGTCAATTTTAGACCTCCATTGGAGTTGAGAGAGCTTTCCTAATTTTCTAGAATTGATTGCTCTCCTCATCAGTGAAGAGATGAATATTGGGGGAGGTTCATTCTCTGGAAATGCAAATGAACAGGCCTTCTACTCAAATATAGTTAAAGGCACATGCAAGTCATCATCTAGAAGACAAGGTGGTGGTTGGTTTTAAAATCAAAACTAGTAGCAACAACAAGAAAATGAATCTCATATAGGTGAAAGAGGCCACTCTAAAGGTGGAGAGAGAGAGAGAGAGAGAGAGAGGGAGAGAGGGAGGCCAAGGTAGTTGGCAAAGAAATCAAATACAAATAGCATAGAGTGCTATTACTATGGCAAACTAGGACACACGGTAAATGCCTACTATAAAAAGCAAAATGGTACCAAAAGTGGAAAGTTACAGCAATGCAACTATGCAATATCAAAAGTAAACATGGTGATGACATAAGTGAGTAACTATTTGTGATGTAGTACATGCTTAGTTCTGCAAGAGATATGTCAGGATCAAGAGATATTATGTATATGGATTTTGGTGCCTCTATGGCTAGTCATGGGTGGTGATTTAGAGATATGCAAAAAAGAAAAAAAAAAGGTTATGTAGAAACAGGTGATAGTATTGTGCATGTTCGTAAAGTACCATTATCTATGCAGTATGATGATAAAATGAAGTACTTGTAGATGTATTTCATGTTCCAAACATTATGAAGTTTTTGTTGGATAGATGGTTGAGCAAGGTCTGCAACAAGTGAGGTTTAATCCTCAAAGATGTTTTGTGGAAGACTTCAAAAATAAGTGTCGCTTGGTTGCAAAGGGTAATAGAATGTTTACTTTAGATGTGAACATGTCTGAGGTGAAGGCACCCATGTTTGTACATGGAAAATTTGTCATTAGATTTTAAAATATGGCACAAGCGTATTGGTCATGAATATATAGCGATTGAAGTCTTTACAGGCCCAAAATATTGTTGTAGGTTTGCCGAAGTTTAAGGTTGATGGTATGCACAAAGTATGTGAAGCGCATGTTAGCTTGAAGCAAGCCAAACATGCTTTCCTGTATGTTTGGTGAAAAGATGTAGGGGAGAAGAGAGCTTGAGCTCTTGCAAGCACACACACACTCACAAAACCCTAAAAGAGAACACACAAGGTGAGAGGCTGAAAATCTTCTTCTTCACACAACACTCAACATAGCATATACAAAGATAAGAGTACACACAATATGAAAAGGTACTCAACCAAATACATTATACTAGGGTTCTCTATAGTGTGAACCCAACTAAATAAGCTGGTGCTATAACTATGCCAGTCTCTAGAATGGCTATCACTTAGCCTGTCATCCCACTGGCTGCATATCACCCATGATCTCACCAACCATGCCAGTGGTGGTGTAAGTGTGGGGCCTATCCCCCAAGCGGGTCATCAGTGTCCACCACCTCACTAGATGAGCTCAATATCTCAACACTCCCCCTCGAGCTCAGCTCCATCTCATGTACACCAAGCGAAGCCCTGAATCTGCGAAGCTTCTCTGTACCCAATGCTTTCCCCAGACGGGTCATCAGTGTCCACCTGTCCACCACCTCACTAGATGAGCTCAATATCTCAACACTCCCCCTCGAGCTCAACTCCATCTCATGTACACCAAGCGAAGCCCTGAATCTGCGAAGCTTCTCTATACCCAATGCTTTGGTGAAGATGTCAGCGACCTGATTCTGTGTGCTGACATAAACAAGGTCAACGTCTCCTGCCAAAACCTTCTCTCTGACAAAATGGTAGTGGACCTCTATATGCTTCGTGCGAGCATGAAAAACTGGGTTCCTGGCCAACTGTATACTGCTAATGTTGTCACAGAAAATGACAACTTGTCTATCCACTGATAGACCCAAATCTGCAAGTAGCTTTCTCAACCAAGCTACCTCACATGCTGCCATAGCAGCACCTTTGTACTCGGCCTCTGTACTGGTGGATAGAGCAACCGTAGGCTGCTTCTTGCTGCTCCAAGTCACAACAGCACTCCCCAATAAAAACATGAAACCATTAGTAGATCTTCTATCTGAGATACTACCAGCCCAATCAGCATTTGTGTACCCATGTACACATATCTCTATCCCAATTTCATAAAATAGAGCACAATGCAAGAGCACAATGCAAAGTAGACCTCACATACCTCAGTATGCGTCTCAATGCATCCAAATGGCTTCCGAGGAACCTGCATAAACTGACTCACCAACCCAACAGCATAGCTCAAATCTGGCTTGGTGATCGTCATGTAGATCAAGCTTCCTACTATGCACCTATACATAGTAGGATCCTCCAAAATCTCTCCTGAATCTGCACTCAACTTGCCATTCTGATCCAATGGCACTGAGATAGGCTTATAGCCTGTCATACCATACTTGGACAACATGTCCAAGCCATACTATCTCTGCAGTAATCCAATACCATGTGGTGACCTAATCACCTCAATGCCCAAGAAATATTTGAGCTCCCCCAGGTCCTTCATCTCAAACTTCTGTCTAAGCAAGATCTTTACATCAAAGATCTCTACATCATGGTCCCCCGTAATGATCAGGTCATCTACATAGATGACAACAAGCACAACCCCTCTATCACTGTGTCTCACATACAACGAGAAATCTGCATTGGCTACATGAAAGCCAATACTGATAAGATATTCAGAAATCTTGTTAGACCATGCTCTTGGTGCTTGTTTTAAGCCATACAAGGCTTTCTTCAACCTGCAAACATGCTCGGGGTGACTCACATCCTCATAACCAGGTGGCTGCAACATATACACCTCTTCCTGTAAATCCCCATGCAAGAATGCATTCTTTACATCCATCTGATGTAAAGACCATTGCTTCGACGCAGCCACTGCTATCACAACTCTCACTGTTGCCATCTTGGCAACTGGGTTGAAAGTTTTCTCATAATCAATGCCATATGTCTGCACATATCCTTTGGCTACCAATCTAGCCTTGTACCTGCTTATGCTTCCATCACTGTTATGTTTTACTTTGTACACCCACTTGCATCCAATGGCTTTCTTGCCTTCAGGCAATTGCACTAAATCCCAAGTCTCATTTCCATATAGTGCATCCATCTCCTCATCCATAGCTTTCTCCCAACACACATTTCCAACAGCCTCATCAATGCATGTGGGCTCTACAACTTGCACAACTTTTGCCATGTATGCATAGTGATGTGCCACATAACCATCATAGATAAACCTCTGCACAGGATTCTTCACTCTCCCAAATCTTCACAGCTTTGCATTCATGGCTTCCATAGCCTTCTTTACACTAGTTGTTCTTATAGGTGGTATCCCAAGATCCTCATCAAGGCTCATCTCTGAGCCACTAGACTCTTCATCAACATGAGAATGCCCTGCAGAAATGTCAGGCATACTAAGGGGCTCAACCACTTTTTCTTTGCCTTATGTGATGTACTAATCACATTTGCAGGACTGGTATTATGACGTAGCGTGCCACTCCATGGTCTATTAACTCCATGGTCTATTAACTGAACCACTAGATGAGGACTCTCTTGGTCCACTCAAAGACTGTGATTGTTGACTTGTATTATGTGCAACCACATTTCCACTCACATCAGTCCCAACAGCTTCTTTTTCAGCAGCATACCAGCTGCTCATCTCATAAAAAACAACATTCCTCAACTCACGTGTAGCAGGGTTATAACACCCGTATCCCTTTTGCTCAAGGGAATACCCAATAAACACACATTTTTCAGCTTTTGGATCCAACTTAGTTCTCAACTCATCTGGCACATGCACATATGCAATGCATCCAAAGACTTTCAGATGAGACAAATCAGGTTTTTTGCCAGTAAACCTCTCCTCTGGAGTTATATCATGTATGGCTGCAGAGCTGGAGTCCTGTTTTCATGATGTAAACTGCTATAGAAATAGTTTCAGCCCAATAGATATGCGGCATATTCTTCTCTCCCATCAATGCTCGTGCAATCTCTCCTCTGGAGTTACATCATGTATGGCTGCAGTTGGAGTCCTGTTCATGATGTAAACTGCTATAGAAATAGTTTCAGCCCAATAGATATGTGGCATATTCTTCTCTCCGATCAATGCTCGTGCAATCTCAGCAATGTGTCTGTTTTTCCACTCAGCAACTCCATTTTGCTACGGAGTGTATCTGCATGTAAATTATCTCTAAATACCATTCTTCTTCAAAAATTTAGAGAACTCATTGGAGAAGTACTCTCCCCCACCATCTGACCTTAGGCACTTTACATGTTTCCATGTTTACTTTTCAACCATAACTCTGAAATTCTGAAAATGAGTGAACACCTCACCCTTCTCCTTCATGAAGTATACCCACACTTTCCTTGTGTGGTGACATCAATAAATGTCACATAATACCTATAGCCTCCCATAGACATGGTCTTCGTAGGACCCCATACATCTGAATGCATAACATCTAGTGCATTTCTGCTCATATTTCTATCACGTGGAAATACATGCTTTGTTTGCTTTCCAAATTGGCATGCTTCACATATTTTCTGCATACCTTCAAATTTAAACTTTGGTAGCCCTGTCACAATTCCTTTAGTCTACATAGCCCTGTCACAATTCCTTTAGTATACATAGACTTCATTCTCTGCACATTCACATGTCTAATTCTTTTATGCCAAATGTTTGTGTCTGCAACAATTCCTAAACCATTTGCAAACATCGCAGCATGCGCTTGAGGCATGCTTACATTCAATGTAAACATTATGCTCACTTCAGGTATGCTTACATTCAATGTAAACATTATGCCCACTCTGTTGCCTTTTGCAACCAACCTGCACTTGTCTTTAAAGTCTTCAACATAATAACTATCAAGGTTAAACTGAACCTGCAAACCTTGCTCAATCATCTGGCCAACTGAAACCAGATTCGTTGTTATGTTTGGAACATGAAGTACATCTGCACTTGTCTTTAAAGTCTTCAACATAACAACTATCAGGGTTAAACCAAACCTGCAAACCCTGCTCAATCATCTGGCCAACTGAAACTAGATTCATTGTTATGTTTGGAACATGAAGTACATTTGCAAGGTACTTCACTTTGCCATCTTGCATAGACAATGGCACATCTCCAACATGGGCAATTGGATGAGCAGTGTAATCCCTTGTTTCCACAAAACCTAGTCTTTCAAGGTTTTTCATCTACTCCCATGACTTATGTGGTTTGAAGCACCTGAATCAACATACCATACATCATCTTTATGTGCTGCTTCAACATTTTCAGACATGGCATTAACGACAGCTGCTTAACAAACAACCTTTCATTATCCTCATTGTTTCTGCTCGAGGATGCATAGTTGTTTTGCTGCAATTTCCCATTTTGCACGTCAACTTGCTTCTTATAACAATCTGCCTACACATGTCCAGGCTTACCCCACAATAAAAGCATCCACGTGTATCATTATATTGCCTTTGCCAATTTCCACGACCTCTTTGACTCCCCCTACCTCTCAATTGGCCTCTTCCACCTGCGTGTTGTTGTTGTGAATTCTAGGGGGGATTGTTGTTGTTGCTGCTGCTGCTGGCCATAATTCTGATTACCTGTTTGGCCACCTCCTTGGCCGCGTCCATGGCCTCCTCTACCTTGTCCTCTTCCTGAACTTGTGTAGAAGGCCTGTTGCTCTGAACTATTTTTGTTTTGTGAAGACTGTTGGTCTTCACCCAAGCTCTTCTCTTCTATAATCAACATAGACACCAAATCTGTGAAATTGGGAATGTTTTCCTGAGTCTGAATAGACGTCTTGAACACCTTCTATTGTGGCCCGAGACCACGTAGACAGACTTCCACCTTATCATCATCATCTACTAAATGCCAATAGATGCAAGGGATTCCACAATACCCTTGATCTTCAATGCATAGTCATTCACAGACATACTATTTTTCTCCACAATATGAAGTTCATTCTTCAACTGTATCTTTTGTGCCTTGGTATTCGTTTCATAGAGTTTTACCAAAGTGTCCTACACCTCCTTGGGGGACTTGGCATCCTGTATGTGCCCAATCATGGTATCCTGAGCTAATACATAACTTTTCTGGCTCCTTGGTTCCAATCCTTGAAGACTTTCACATCTGCAGTAGTCGGATTGATCTACGGTATCTCCAGTGCCTCTTCACGCTCACCTTCTATGTAGTCCCAGTAATCGTTTCCCATCAGGAAATTTGTCAACCTAAACCTCCAAGCATGGAAGTTGTTCTTATCAAGCTTCTTAGCAACAATATGGTTTATGCCATCATTTGACATCTTGCCAGACACACAAATTTACCAAAAACATCACTCTGGTTTGTCCTGCACAAACTGCTATATTTTTTGTTGCGGTACTGTACTACACTCAAATGTCACAACCACTGACATTTGAGTGTAGTACAGTACCGCAGCAAAAAAATACAGCAAACTACTGTATTTTTTTGCTGCAGTACTGTACTACACTCAAATGTCACAACCAGTGACCTCAATGTGCATACATACACCCAATAGCAACTATTGACCTCCTTGCAGCACACACAATGTCTGCACAACCAATCTGTCTTCCTGCAGTTCTTAAAACAGAGTTCTGCATAGAATCGATGACTTACCCGTAGTGCTCGAAATCGCTTGCTTTTTGAAAAACGGAGGTCCTAACCCGCCCGAAACGCGCTTTCGGCAAGAAAAATTTTGTCCGAGAAGACACGTTCGATAGGACAGTATAGTTTCCCTATAGCTTTACTCCCATGAAGAAAGCTCCTCAGTCAGAGATCGTTTGTCGGTGCCTCCCGTAGAGCTCCTGAGACAAGGGTGTAGTTGCCAACACAAATAGGGAAGAGTAGATGAAGCTCTTACCCTCGTACCGCTTCCTGTGCTTCTCTTGCTTGCAGCTCAGCCCTTAGCATGAACCAAGCTCTGATACCATGAAAAGATGCAGGGGAGAAGAGAGCTTGAGCTCTTGCAAGCACACACACACACTCACAAAACCCTAAAAGAGAACGAGAGGCTGAAAATCTTCTTCTTCTTCACACAACACTCAACACACTATATACAAAGATAAGAGTACACACAATATGAAAGGGTACTCAACCAAATACATACTAGGGTTCTCTATAGTGTGAACCCAACTAAATCACCCATGATCTCACCAACCATGCCAGTGGTGTAAGTGTGGGGCCTATCCCCCCTAGGCAGGTCATCAGTGTCCATCGCCTCACTAGATGAGCTCGATATCTCAACATTTGGCTTGTAAGCAAGCCAAACATTCTTTCTTACATGAAAAGCATGTGAGTGTAAGGCCATTAGATGTTATACATTTGGATATATGGGGACTGACCAAAACTAAATAATTGTAGGTTATAGGTGTTATGTTACATTCATTTGATGATCACACCAGGAAAGTCTGGGTTTATTTCATGAAGGATTAAAGTGAGGCGTTTGAAGTAAAAATGCAAATAGAATGCTTGAGATCAAATAGTGGGGGAGAGTTTTTCTCCAATGAGTTCAATGATTTCTTGAGAAAGTAGGGAATCAAGAGACATTTCACATGTAGGCATACTCTACAAATAGAATGGTGTCATAGAAAGGAAAAATAGACGTGGCATGTGCCTTCATGTCTGAAAAGAATATGCCAGATTGTTTTTGGATAGAAGTAGAAGCAACTGCTATGTACATTATGAACAGGATCCCCACCATTGTAACTGTTAATGGTATGACGTTTGAATAGAAGTTTATAGGCATAAAACTAGACGTGTCTTACTTGAAAGTGCTTGGATGTATTACATATGTGTATGTTCCTGATGAAGTGAGAACAAAGTTGGATCCAAAGGCAAAGAAATGCATCTTCATTGATTATGATTTGGAGTAGAAAGGTTATAGATGTTATAACCCTACCACTTGTGAGATGCGAGTAAGAAGAGACATTGTCTTTGATGAGATGAGTAGCTAGTATACACGAAGGAAGGCAACAGACGATGTAGATATAAGAAGTAATGATGCTACCCCACATTGTGAAGTAGTCCTGGAGGGTCCTTGATTATGTTTTGGAGAAAAAAGTTATTTTTAATGAGATAAGTAGTTGGTATACACCAGCAGTGAAGGCAATAGAAGATGCAGATGTAAGAAGTAATGATGCTGCCCCATATTGTAGAGCAGCAACAACAATCACAAGTGCTTAGTGGTCATGGAGATGTCTTTGATGAGATGAGTAGTTGGTATACACTAGTGAAGGCAACAAAAGATGTAGATATAAGAAGTAATGATGCTGCCCCACATTGTCGAGTAGCAATCTCATCGATGCTTAGTGGACATGGAGAGTTCTCTAGCAGTGGATCAAATGTTAGTCCATGGTTAGGTAGGTTAAGGGTCGATGTAGATACACATGTATTATGCAAAGGGAAGAAAAAGGTTGATCAACCTTTTGTGCACGATCTATCAACATGATACTCATATATGGATGGTGACACTAATGGCTTCAAATAGAGCCTTGATAAGAACCTTGGTATTCTAGTAGTGTGGTTACTCTTGATGCAAGGAGAACTAGGGTTGTTTTGAGGGCATTTGGCAGTGATCCAAGTGGACATAGGTCTATGATAGTTAGATACCTTGTTTTGACAAGTTGAGATATGAAGGATATATAACCCATTATTATGATTTGCATGGTTAAAGCAATACAAGAGTTGGAGCCCACTTGTTTTGAGCAGGCACTTGGAAATAAAAAATGGAAAGATACTATGAATGAGAAGATGGCAGCATTGGATACAAATGCAACATGGGAGTTAGTGCCTTCACCTAAGAAAAAGAAGACAATTGTGATGATGAAGGTATAAGGTAAGATTGGTTGTTGCCAAGGGTTATGCATAGACCTATGGCATTGAGGAGACATTCAACCCAGTTGTTTGTTGTAAGAATGATGAATCATGAGAGATATCACTACTATGGTTGTGAAGGGTTGGTCTTTACATTTAGATGGATATTCTTTCTTGCATGGTGATTTACAAGAAGAAGTATACATGATACAACCACCATCATCGGGCTATGAGAGTGATGCGCACCTAGATTGTGTAAGTTATGCAAAGCATTGTATAGCTTAATGCAGGCACCCAGAGCATGGTCAAATAAGATCGGGGAGTATCTTATTACCATTGGATTTCAGATACATATTGTCCAAGTATTTTATGACATGTTGTAAGCCTATTTCAATGTCACATTAGAGCATAACATAAAGCTTTCCATAAATACAAGTGAGCTTTTAGAGGACAACTATATATAGGAACATAGGGGAAGCTTGATCTATATGTACATGTTTATAGTGGGTAGCTTGATCTATATGAACATTACTAGGCCAGATTTGAGCTATGTTGTAAGACTTGTGAGTTACTTTATGTAGATCCCTAGGAAGCCACACTTGGATGTCGCCATATGAATTCTTAGGTACATAAAGTCAATAATTGATTAATGAATACATAGATGTTGATTAGGCTAGTAGTGTCACCAAATAGGAGATCTACCTAGTGACTTTATGGTTTCTTTTGGAAGTGCTACTATCTATAAGTTATAGTAGTAAGAAATAACCGACAATTTCCTTGTTAAGTACAAAGGCAGAGAGTACATGGACAGTGCTATGGAAGCTTGTGCAGTAGCTTGGTTTCAAAAACTAATTGGTGATATAGGTGAGCCCATGGTGGATAGGATTATTATAATTTATTGTGACAATACGAGTAGCACACAACTGGCCAACAACCTTCCAGTAACCCAATATACCATGCTAGGATGAAGCACATTAAGGTGCATTATCACTTTGTGAGGAAGAAGGTTCTAGTATGTGATATAGATTTGGTATATGTCAGCACACTGAAACATATGGCTACATCTTCACGAAGGCATTGTATAGAGAGAAGCTCCATAGGTTTAGGAGCTTACTTGGAGTGCAATGTATGGTATATGTATGTGATATAGATTTGGTATATGTTAACACACTGGAACAAATGGCTACATCTTCACAAAGGAATTGGATAGAGAGAAGCTCCACATGTTTAGGAGCTTACTTGGAGTGCAATGTATGGAGTTGAGCTCAGGGAGGAGTATTGAGATATCGAGGTCAACTAGTGCTGTTGTAGACATTGATGACCCACATGGATGATAGCTTCCACACATGCCATTGGCATGATTGTTGAGATTGTGGTTGATACAACACTAGTGCATGACAGACTATGTGATAACCATATTTAGATTACTAGAGTATGTCATAGTTATGACGTGAGCTCATATAGTTGGGTTTACACTATGGACCAACCATTGTATAATATTATAGTAGGAGAGTAATTTTCCTTATAGTATGTATTCTCTCTTTAGTTTATGGTTGTAGAAGAGTACTTTCCTTATAGTATGTACTCATATGTCTTTAGTTTATGGTTGTAGACGAGTACTTTTCCTTATAGTAGTACTCTTATCTCTTTAGTTTATGAGTACTTTTCCTTATAGTATATACTCTTATTTCTTTAGTTTATGGTGGTAGAGAAGAGAAGAAGATAAAAGAAAATTTACCCATGCATCTCTCTCTTGTGTCTTGCTCTCTCTTATGTATATATGTCTTTTTGCAAGGAACTCAAGCCTCCCTCTTCCGCACATTCTCTTTAAACCATGACCATTGACCATAAGGGTAAGCTTGCAGTATGTTTGTGTTTATGTGGTGCCATCTATTGAACTAGGACTACAACAAACCTTCGTAACATGATGAGTGGTGGTCTGGCATAAAACATATTAGGGTATAACCTACATTCCTCCTTGGTATGACCTTGATTCAAACACTTTGTGCACCAGATATCTGGTCATAGGTCAAGATTCAATTCCTCCTATACTTCCACCTTGAATCTTCACCCATGCTACCACCAGTCATTCTTTAACTGTCTTTGGCTTTTGGCTTTTTTTCTTCTGGTTCTTGTACTTGGATTTTGAATCCAACTCCACATCCGAGTGATTCCTTTGCCACAATATTTGGTGATTTTTAGCTTAGTTGGTCCTGCATAGCTGCTATTCTACTAGTATCTTCAGGTCCAGTTGGTCTTGTGGGGGCACTTCATTACCTCTATAGTTTTTGATCATGGCTCATCGTGTATCCCTCAAGTACCCAAAGTTTCATGCTAAGAAGGAGGATCCAGATATCCATGTAGCAAATTTTTAGAATATCTGGTTGGCAAATGGCATGCAAACTACTATTCCACACCCTGTCTCCAAAAAAAGTAGACCCGCCATGTCAGAATGAACACTTATTAGAAATGGCACCGGCGAGTCACACAAAAGTGAAGAAAAGTCTTGAACAACTTGGAAAATAGAAGTTGTTCTAGAAGGAACACCCATGAACAACTTGGAAAATAGAAGTTGTTCTAGAAGGAACACCCGTGAACAACTTGGAAAATAAAAGTTGTTCTAGAAGGAACACCCATGAAAATTGACCACTTCAACGCGGTCAACAAGGCACCACAAATAGGATAACAAGATAGAAACATGCAAAATAGGTGAAATAACATCACATAAAGAGAACATGTTGACATGTAAGGGGAGATGACATGTTGAAAACCATTAATAGGATCTACAACAATAGAAAAGACAAAGTGAAGGATGACCAAGGAGACACTTATCAATCCACAACTTAACTGGAAAGGGAAGATGATCCACCCAAGCCAAATCCATGCAAAAAATTACATGATGCTCACAACAACGACGAGAGCATGTTCGAGTGATAGCAAGATCACTAAAAGTGTTGGCAGGGATAAACAAACACAAAAATTACCAATTAAAAATTAAACATAATTACATACAAGCTATCATTTAGATATTCAAGAATCATCTATGCACAGTTTACTAGACACCACAAAAACAATAGGATAATATATAATATGAATTACACATAACTACTTATTTCTCTGTGATGATAATTATACTGATAATGATTATTTTTCTTCTTACAATCTTGAGTGCTTAGCACAATATATTACATGAACAAAGCATTGCCTACGATTTGTCATGACCATTTATGTCCTAAGCTATCCCTAAGCTAAGGTATAAATGAATTATGTATAAGTGACTAATAACACTAAGGGTTATTTCCTAATCTAATAACTATTTGAAATGAAGAATATCAAGCTAATTAGCTTACTTATTGATATGCCTAGCTATTAATGATTTAGTAGCTTAATAAATTATTATAAAGTATTTGATTTACTCCTACTTGTAGGCTCATGATTTAAGTAACTTTTTCACGAGCGTGCAAACCAAGATATTTTCACGAGCATGAAAATTAAGACCTTTTTATGGTGATATCATGTGGTCAAATATTAATCTTTTCACCTTGTGTCTTGATAATGTTAGGACTCCCCTTCGTTAATCTTTTCACCTTGTGTCTTGATAATGTTAGGACTCCCCTTCGTTAATCTTTTCACCTTGTGTCTTGATAATGTCAGTATGTTGATTTTTTGGAAGACCCTTTATGGCATGAAAAACCAATTGAGTTTTTCATTGAAAGACTAGAGTCTTTCATGGTGTCTAAGCTAAGCTAATTTAGGCTTTGAAGTTAGATATCATCCTTGCAACATGGTATTTTTTGATCGCCGATAATTTAGTGTGAAAAATCATTTGAGTTTTTCATGCTGTTTTCACAGTGTCAAGGTTTAGCTTATTTTGGCTTTGTGGTACCCATGAAGCATTTGAGTTTTTCATGGTGTCAAGGTTAAATTTATTTTGGCTTTATGTTACCCACCATGATGAAGTTGGAAAGCCATGTAGATGCACTTTTGATGCTTAATGTGTACCATCTTATGATTTAAAAATCTAGAGTTTTTTATGGTGAACCAACTTTGATTCCATGTTAGTATAACATAGTTGTGATGTGATAGATCAGTAACATTAGGTAGCTTAAGTGGTGGCATGAAAAACTTGGGTAATTTTTCATGGTGCTAAGATTTCTTCCCCTTTTTATTATTGATCTAGACATTCAATAAGTCATATAGAAGTGGGTGCGACGATGTTAAATTCTCTCAAAAGTGTGGTATGAAAAACCAAGGTAATTTTTCACAATGTAAAAAACCAGGGTAGTTTTTCATGGTGCTAAGACTTCTTTGCCTTACTTCTAAAGGCTCTACTGCTAAGGCAATGTGTTCAGAGTTTTCTAGCTCTGCCTTTGTGACCTCCACCTCACACTGAGTGTGAATGTCCTCTTCTTCAATGCATGCATTACTAGAGCTACACTCCTTTGGTAGTCATTTATTTATCCTTGGCCGTTTCTTCTGGGATTTCACATTCTACCTCTAAACATAGCATGAAAATAACTTTTGTCATGTTGATGTCCACAAGGTGGCAAGGAGACTTGGCAGAGGGGTGGTCATTGCACAAGCCATTTACGGTTTGGTAGTACTGCCTGGTTAAAGTCTGTGTAATCAAGATATCTTCTTCTTCTTATTGGCATTGAAACCACTACATATGTGGCTGAGGTGTACCAAAGTTTGGCCCAGCCACTTAAAGGCTTTGTCTCACCGATGTGTTCATAGAAATCGTTGTCTATGTCAGTGACCTCCTCCTTGTAGTGCTTGAGGTTGTTCTCTAAGTCAAAAGTATGGCTGAACATTGTAAAAATTCAGGTTGGGGATTTTGTCTCCGAAGCCCATTCTAGGAAGTCTTGAGTAGGTGGTATGGCCTCCATGCTTTCATCTTGCAAAATTAGGAAGGGTCTCCCTATCCCTCCCTCTCTCTCTCTCAAATAACACACACACACACACACGTAAAGAACAAGTGTGTTTTTTAAGGAGGGAATGCACCGTGCGAGGAGGTAGCTTTTTAAAATAAGAATAAGCTGTATCACTTGATGCATCCCATCATCCCACCACAACATGTGAAAAAACACGTAAAGGAAGTGTGTTTGGTAAGGAGGGGATACACAATGCAAGGAGGGGGGTTTTAAAAACAAAAATAAGCCCTCTCACTTACTATATCCCCTCACCCTATGTATTTGTTAAGGAGTGGATATCCTATGCGAGGAGGTGGCTTTTCAAAACAAGAATAAGCCCACTCGCTCTTGTGCATCCCCTAACACACGTAAAAGAAGTGTGTTTGGTAAGGAGGGGATACATATGTGCCTTTTTAAGACAAGAACAAGTCCTTTTTCTTGCTATATCCCTTTAGCCCGCCCCCACAACATGCAATCTTGAGATGTCAAGCTCAACATCAGCTGACACTCATCATGAGGCGCATGTGTGATCATTTGACATTTACATTACTGGCGGGTTTGGTAGCTGGCACATATCTTCGCCAGAGATTCTACAGCTCGACTACACCAACTAGTCCACACCTACCCACTTCACTTTAGCGTGTTCACATTATGGACTGCTTGTATATACTCTAGTATGTGTGTTAGTCACTTTATCTCCTTTGTAGGCCTCTTTTTGTTGAAGAAGAAGAAGAACATTTTCAGCCTCTCACCTTATGTGTTCTCTTCTAGGGTTTATGAGTGTGTGTGTGTGCTTGCAAGAGCTCAAGCTCCCTTCTCCCCTGCATCTTTTCATGGTATCAGAGCCTGGTTTCATGCTAAGAGTTGAGCGGTAAGCAAGAGAAGCATAGGAAGCGGTACGAGGGTAAGAGCTTCATTTACTCTTCCCCCTTTGTGTTGGCTACTACACCCTTGTCACACGAGCTCTTCGGAGGCACCGGTAAATGAACTCTAATGAGAGGAGATTTCTTTGCGGCGGGATCAGGGCTTAAGGGTAACAATTTTGTCTGTTGGACTTGATTTTCTAGGTCAAGAATGCATTTTGGGCGCGTTAGGACCTCCGTTTTTCAATTTGTAGGCGTTCACAGGCACTGTGAGTAAGTTTTGATTCTCTGTAGAATTTTATTTTGGTACTGTAGGAAGGGCGATTGTTGGTTGTGCAGACACTATGTGTACTATAAAGAGGTCTTACAGGTGCTATTGGGTGTATGTATGCAAGTTGAGGTCACTAGTTGTGACAGTTTAGGTGTAGCATAGCACTACTACAAAGAATACAACAGTGTAGGTCAACCAAGAGTGCTCTTTTTGGTGAGTTTGTGTTGTAGGCAAGATATCAAATGATGAAATTAACCAGATTGTTACAGAGAAGCTCAAAAAGAATAACTTCCATGCTTGGAGGTTTAGATTGACAAATTTTTTGATGGGAAAAGGCTATTAGGACTACATTAAAGGTGAACATGAGGAGGCACCAGAGATACCAGAGATTAATCCAACAAATGTACAGATGTAAAAGAATACAAGGATTGGAATCAAGGAGCAAGGAAAGTCATGTATTGGCTTTCTATTAGCATACAAATAGGACACCATGATTGGGCATATACAGGATGCCAAGTCACCCAAGAAGGCATGGGACACCTTGGTGAAGCTGTATGAAACTAACACCAAGGCACAAAAGATTTAGTTGAAGAATAAGCTTCATATTGTGGAGAAGAAAAACATGTATGTGAATGATTATGCCTTGAAGATCAAGGGCATTGTGGAATCCCTTGCATCTATTGGTGTTTCTGTTGATGATGATGATAAGATGAAAGTATGTCTACGTGTTCTTGGCCCACAATACAAGGCATTCAAGACATCTATTCAGACTCAAGAAAACATTCCCAACTTTATAGATTTGGTGCCAATGTTGATCATTAAAGAGAAGAATTTGGGTGAAGATCAACAGTCTTCACAAAGCAAAAACAGTTCAGAGTAGCAAGCCTTCTACACAAGTTCAGGTAGAGGATGAGGTAGAGGTTATGGACGTGGCCAAGGTGGTGGCCAAACATGTAATCAGAATTATGGTCAACACAACAGCAGCAACAGTCCCATGAATCACAACAACAATACACAGTTGTAAGAGGTCAGTTTAGAGGCAGGGGGAGTTAAAGAGGTCGTGGTAAAATTAGCAAAGGTAGCATAATGATACATGAGGCTGTTTTTACTATGGTAAGCTTGGACATGTGCAGATTGCTATAAGAAGCAGAATGACATGCAAAATGGAAAAGTGCAGCAAAATAACTATGTGTCCTCTAGCAGAAATAATGATGATAATGAGAGGTTGTTCCTTATGCAACATGTAGCTAATGCTGTGTCTGGAAATGATGTAGCAGCATCTAAGGATGATGTATGGTATGTTGATTCAAGTGCTTCAAACCACATGACAAGTCATAATGAGTGGTTCAAGGAAATGAAGAGTCTTGAAAGACCAGGTTTTGTTGAAATAGGGGATGACACTACTCATCCAATTACCCATGTTGGAGATGTGCCATTGTCTATGCAGGATGGTAAGGTGAAGTAACTTGTAGATGTAGTTCATGTTCCGAACATTACAAAGAATCCAGTTTTTGTTGGCCAGATGATTGAGTAGGGTTTGTAGGTGTGGTTTAACCATGATAGTTGTTATGTAGAAGACTTTAAAGATAAGTGCAAATTGGTTGCACAAAAGGGAACAAAGTGGGAAGAATGTTTACACTGAATGTAAATATGCCTAAAGTGAGTGCTAAAATGTTTGCAAATGGTTCAGGAGTTGTTGCAGATATAGACATTTGGCATAAGAGAATTGGGCATGTAAATGTGCAAAGAATGAAGTCTATGCTGACTAAAGAAATTGTGATAGGGCTGCCTAAGTTTAAGGTTGAAGGTATGCAGAAAGTATGTGAAGCATGTCAATTTGGAAAGCAAACAAAGCATGTATTTCCACATGACAGAAATGTGAGCAGGAATGTACTAGATGTTTTGCATTTAGATGTATGGGGTTCTGCAAAGACTATGTCTATGGGTGGTTTTGCAGGTACTATGTAACATTCATTGATTGACCACGAGGAAAGTGTGGGTGTATTTTATGAAGGAGAAGAGTGAAGTTTTCACTCATTTTCAGAATTTCAGAGTGATGGTGGCAGAAAAGCAGACAGGAAAGCATATGAAGTGCCTAAGGTCAGATGGAGAGGGAGAATACTTCTCTAATAAGTTCTCCGATTTCTTGCAAAATAATGGCATTCAGAGATAACTTACATGTAGATACAACAAAAAAATGGAGTTGCTGAGCGGAAAAATAGGCATATTGCTGCAGAGATAACATGAGCATTGATGGCAGAGAAGAATATGCCACATAGATATTGGGCTAAGGTTGTGTCTACAATAGTTTATATCACGAACAGGACTCCTACTACAGCCATACATGATTTAACGCCAAAGGAGAAGTTTACTGGCAAGAAACATGATTTGTCTCACTTGAAAGTTTTGGATGTATTGCATATGTGCATATGCCAGATGAGTTGCATATTAAGTTGGATCCAAAGGTAGAAAAATGTGTATTTATTGGGTATTCCCTTGAGCAAAAGGAATATAGATGTTATAATCCTACTACACGTAAATTGAGAGTAAGCAGGGATGTTGTATTTAATGAGATGAGTAGTTGGTATGCTGCTGAAAAAGATGTTATTGGGGCTGATGTAAGTGGAAATGTGGTTGCATAGAATGCAAGTTAGATCATAGTCATTGAATGGACCAGGAGAGTCCTCATGCAACGGTTCTATTGATAAACCATGGAGTGGCAAGTTGCGTTATAATACCAATGCTAGAAATATAGTTGGTACATCACATAAATGCAAAGGGAAAGTGATTGAGCCCCTTGGTATGCTTGATATTTCTGCAGGGCATTCTCTTGTTGATGGAGAGTCTAGTGGCTTGGAGATGAGCCTTGATGAGAGGAGCTTGGGATTCCAGCAATGAGGACACTTGGTGTAAAGAAGGCTTTGGAAGTCATGCAAAGTTATGAAGATCTGGAAGAGTCAAAACCCTGTGCAGAGGTTGACTTATGATGGTTATGTGGCATATCACTATGGTTACATGGCAAAAGTTGTGCAAGTTGTAAAGCCCACATGTTTTGATAAGGCTATTGGAAATGTGTATTGGGAAAAGCTATGGATGAGGATATGGATGCATTATATGGAAATGAGACTTGGGATTTGGTGCCATTGCCTGAAAGCAAGAAAGCTATTAGATGTGAGTGTGTGTATAAGGTGAAACATAATAGTGATGATAGCATAAGCAAGTACATATTGACTACGTGCACTAACTAATATTATCTTGGTGTAGGCGATGATTGAGTGGCAGACTATGTGTTAGTCATGGGTGGAACATATGTTGGACCACAATGAGATATCTTGGAAGACATGTGATCACCTCTTAGGTTTTCATATTTGGCATTTTTATTTTTTTCGAAGACCTTAGCCTCAAACCTTTGTACATACCAAATAGTATTTTAATGCTTTTGGTTGGCCCAAGACTCTGCCCAAGACTCTATAATCAGGCTTGCTATATTTTTGGAAGGAGCCTGTATGCCCAAAGACTCAAAAAGCTATTAGGCTTTATCTTTGGAGTATCTTTTTGTAAAAGCAAGCATCAATATATAAATATGGGTGAGTGGTACGATGGGCCACACTCACCCCCAGGGGAGATTGAAACCAACCATGTGTCGATGGGTGACTTCTCTACTTTCAATCTTTCATGGTTTATGCTATTTTGTTGAATTGTTTAGGTAAGGTTTTGGTCTTCAATTTGTGTAAAGTATATGTTCTATGGATTTTTATGTTTGAGTTTGAGTAATTCTTCTCCAAAGTGTCATAAGATCCTGACAGTATGTGCTAGGTGTAGAGCACGTGGCATGAAGAGTAGTAAGTCAACATTGTAGGTAGCTAGGGTCGCATAGTTATCAGCAGGTTGATGGTGTTACTATCAACTAGTCAACATAGGTGGGGTTGTAGAGCATACCAAAGAAGGCGTTGTTTAGGCTGGTTGACATTAGCTGCGACAATATTTAAACATTGCACCAACTTTAGTGGTGTAAGGCGAGGGAGCCTTTACTAAGGCAAGCCATGAGCTATGGCCCAGGTGGGGTGATAGTGTGGGCAAGCTATAGCAGAGGAGGCAAGCGCAAGCGTGGATGTGACAATGCATGGGCGAACATAGATAGTACATGGGCATAGGTGTAATAGTGAGAGCGAGGGTGGTGTTGTGGTCTAGATAGCACAGGTTGGGGTGCCTTAAGGTGGGCCAAAAGTGATCATGTGTACATGAATAGAGCTGATAAGATTGGGGGTGTGAAGACTGATGAGGGTCATGGTGCAGAATGTAGGCAAAGGTAGGGGTTGAGGCGGTTCTATCTTTTCATACATGCATAAACTATGGTGAGTCAGAGAGGGGCGATAGATAGCATAAGTGTGCTTCTAGGGTGGTGGGAGGGATAATGGTTCCTACTACGAATGTGCCATTTGGAAAAATGTCTTACCGACATGATTAGCTATAAAGGAATTCTATCCTTTTGTTGAGGAATGGTGAAGTGTTGGCACTCATTGCAACATTTGACATACTCCATTGTATCACCAAAGAGTGTTGTCCACCACAATAGTCCTATATATATGACTTTTCTTGCTATGATGTCTCCTTTGATGTGCCCTCCTCTAGTGAATCCTACATGAGCTTGTTCTAGAATATCAGCATACTCATCCTCACATATGCAAAGTCTTAAGACATCATCTTTCCCTCTTCTATAGAGTTATCCAGAAATGAGATTGTACAGGGCTGCAACCTTCACTAATTGACATTTCCTTCTTAGGGACATGGTCTCATTTAAGGGAAGTTCGTTTCTCAAATACTCAGCAATCTCAAAACTCCAACTCGGCATTAAGCTTATTTGAAATAAGGACACATTTGGAAGATTGTCCTTGACCCTTGTTGGTCCCTCCCCATTGGTGGAAATTCTAAACAGGTGATCAACTATGACATGTGACCTTCCTTTGTGAACTGACATTGTGAAAATCAAACTCAAGAAGAAGTAATAACAACCGAATAATTTTCCATGTGGTGCATGGCGCCTGGTTTGTTCACAAGGTAGAGAAAAATATAAATTTATTCATCACAAAAGATAATGGCAAAACTTCTTAATTGCATAAACCATTACTAAGCCTTCCCTCTCTATGGTGGTATAATTCTTCTCAGGATCGCTGAGTTATCTATTGACATTACTAATAGGAAATTCCATGTTCTTTTTGCTAGTTTGGGCTAATATGTATCGTATAGCATAAGCTGATGCATCTATATGTACATGGAAGATGGCATCCCACCTTGGTGCTTTGAGAATTAGAGAAGTTATTATCAAGAACTCCTTAAGCTTATGGAATGACCCTTCACACTCTTCACTCCATGCAAAACATACCAACAAGGCATATAACAGTCTAGTAATTTCTGCATACGTGAATATGTGTGACCTATAAATATGTGAATTTCTTCTAGTGTTTTAGGTATTTTAATCTCCACGTTTAATTGAATCTTTTCTTTATCTATGAATATCATCGACACCTTTCCAATACTAGCTTCAGATGAGGTATGCTCTCTCGTCTCAACTTTGAGTTCACGTAGACATGATCTCTAAGAATTTCTTTAGGAAATCTTTGTACACTATGCATATAAACCAAACAACATTATTTTATATGTGAATCTTTCCCATTCTACACAACAAATGCTGTGTTGTGCTGGTCCCTTGGGTCTATGGATACTTGGTTGTACTAAAAAAATCCATCTAAGAAGATATAGGCTTCTTTTCCTACCACTCTCTCAAGAATGTGTTCAGTGTATGGTAGTAGGTAATAATCTCTTTATTGTTAAAGCACACGTGAATCTTACCATTCTTCTTGGGAATAATCATAGCTAGGGATACCCAATCTATAAGCTTAATCTCATAAATGAAACCCACATTGATAAGTTTGTTGACTTCATGCTTGATTGCCTCCCAATCTATAAGCTTAATCTCATAAATGAAACCCACATTGATAAGTTTGTTGACTTTATGCTTGATTGCCTTGGTCTTTGTTTAACCGGCCTAGAACCATCCACTAACGGAATTGTGTGCTGGAGTACCTCTGGAGGGACATAAATTTGGGTGAAGTTGCCCGGGCCCTTCTAAGATGAGTAGTTTCAGCCCCATTAGTATGTTGGGATGGTGAAGAAGTGTCTGTGGCGTTAGCTGGTTGCGCTGGGCTTGGGGAAATTATGCATCTTATGCTTGTGTGAGCCGCTACTAACATTTGGATTGCAATTCTCCAAACTAGCGCTGGCGTCTGTCAGAAGAGAAGGTTGGGTTTGACTCCCTTGACCATGGTTTTGGCATTCGATTGCGCCTGGTAGTTGCAAGCAAACAAGCAAGCAATGAGTGAACAAGGGTTGATCTAAGTGAGGTTGGAGATAAAGGAATACAAGAGAGCTGAGATAACCTAGCCCAGGACTAAGGTTAAAACCTTAGTCCTGTAATAGCGTGGAAAGAGAGACGAACTGAGAGAGACTCTTACCTTTCATCACTTGCAACAGACATGGCTATGGAGGATGATGCACGCCAAGCTACAACCAACAAAAGGAAAGACAAAGGAAGAAAAAGCTATGTGGTGCCATGTTCGTATTTTGTATTTCTTGTGCTTTTATGAAGAAGCTATTAAAAAAATACAATCTATTTTTAAATCTCTACAAGCCATGTTCATATGGTGGCTTTCTCTTTGACCTAAAGCACATATTTTTTCTTGATAATCTTTTTTTAAGCCTCTTCCATATTTAAGCCCAGCTTCATCCATTCACCTCTACCGTCCTTTCGATGTCGAAGGAGGAGGACATTAAGAAGTTTGTCAGCACTAGGTTTCTCACTTGGAAAGTGATGGTGGTTAAGTATTGACTTATGTCAAAAGGTTTGTGGCCTCTCATGAACTTTTGTAGCAATTTGGATGTACAACATCCGAATTTCCACAAAACTCAACCTAAAAAGATATAAGTGAGTTTTTATTTCATCAATATCAATTCTCAAGAAAAAAATTCCTGCTTTGAATGTTGGGGAGCATGCAAATACTTCATCACCAAATGTGCCGTGGACACACCAACGAAGTAGTGGAGTTTTTCCTCCAAGAGTTCACTTAGAGGAGGAAAATATACTTATGGATAGTGAGGAGTACGCATCATCAACTTCCTCAAGGGATCAGACTACCACTAGTAGTGATAGTAGAGGACTTAGTAGTAGTGAAGAATAAGTAGTGTGGGAGCTCCACTGGCCAGAGTGTGGTTTTTATTGACATTCCAATTGTTAATGTAAGACCCATTCGAGAAGCTGTCTACAATAACATTTTGTCAAAAAATCTCAAATTTTTGAGTTTATTCATCATTTTGTATCATATCAAATTTGTAAACAGTACCCAAAAGTATGTCATTTTTTGGACATGCTTTACTTATGAGTACAATGTTTTCAAAAAAACCCTTAAACAAAGATGCCAAATATTTTTTTTTGGAGAAAATATAACCTATTTTACTCACAAATGTGTTACATGTAACATAATTGACTAACCCCATACTGCACATGATCCAAGAAAGGGGATCTTGTCTTCTATTTTAGATTGATGGAGACTAGCAAGTTGAGTTGATGTGGACATGAGGTTTCAAGCCATGTAAGTTAGACATGCATCGGGGTCAATACTTAGCAAGAGATGCACAAATTTCCAAGTGAATTGAATTAGCTAAATTTAGAAGAACTTTCGAATGATGGAGGCAAGGGTGGTTTGGGAATAGATATGCATCTAGTTCAATCTTGTTTGAAACCCACTTGGAAACGGAGTCCAGTAGCTTAACTATACAACATAAAACAAGAAGAACACAAATCAATAAGGTATTATGTCTCTCGATTAAAAAATCTCAACTCTAGGTGTAAATCCAGAGAAAGATTAACTAATGAGAAATTATTACCTTACTTCCAAAGAGAGGTATGAGATTCTAAGATGCATGATTACTTGTTAATTTCCAAGCTCTAAAAGGTACCATGTTGACAAGCCTATGAGGACCGTCTCACGAGGGGGGGGGAGAGGGTTAGTGATTAACATATAAGATATCACATGAGTTCAGTATAAGGAGTTTAATTCTCATGTGGAGTTACAAAAAATATATTGTGGATTTTTAATTTGAAAATAAAAAATGAATATAAAAAGAGGTACTTTTATCATCTTAGAATTTATAGAAGGGGTGTACCTAGCTTAATAAGTTCCATAAAACTATCCCATGAACATACGTGCTTCAAGGACATAAGGAGAACCCTAGACCTTAAAATGACATTATAGGAGTTGGGCTAGAAAAGTCACATTAGGGCCAAAAATGAAAAAAAGGGGGCTGAATGAAAGTGAATAACTTGTTAATTTAGTAGAGGTTTTAGGGGTCAAATGCCTCCAAATACGGTTGTTTTGACTGGATTCATGGATATTTTTGGTCTATAAAGCATATCTTTGCAAAGATACATTTATTTCAGAGGTCACTTTTCCTTATGTTGTGTATCGTACCTTTCTTGTAGTTTGGATAATTTGAATCATCCCAGCTCATTTCCCTCCAACGTTATTCCCTCCTACCTTTTTCCCTCAACCTTATGCTTGACTATTCTTGCTCAATGCACTGTTCTACATTTATTTTCTCACTCATTATTTCTACCTCAACCTTATGCTTGACTATTCTTGCTCAATGCACTATTCTACGTTTATTTTCTCGCTCATTATTTCTATGACCATCATAGTTTTACTCCCTTACAAGCTCTCCTTTCTTTCTTTAGACATGTCCACTTTAGATATCCCCTCTCAAAGGAGGTTTCATATGAACATCAAGCTTGACTCTGAATACGCAACCTGGCGAAGTGTAAATCAAAGGTCATTGAGAGATTCAATTGAAGCAAACCGACTTCGAAATGGAGGGAGGAAACACATTGACTTATCGGTGGATGGTAATCTCTACCCTATTGATCCCTTAACTGGTAGGTGTCCTTCCTTTACATCTTTTCATGATCTAATAAGGTTTGTGGGAGATGGTGTTAATAATGGTTTTCTAAGATATTGTTTAAGATTATGCTAGTCTTATAATGAACATTCTAATCATATCTATAACTTACATAGAGTTATATCAAATTTTCAAACTCAAGTTTTTGAACTTCAGAAGAAAGTAAAATTTCTTGAAGATTCAAATGAACACTTGCAAAGTATGCTAAATAGGCTAAAAAACATACCCATTGGGATGAGAGAAAAATTAAAGCAAACGAAGTAGATTAATAATTTTCTAGAGACATGTGGGACAAGAAAAAGGAGGATGAAACTTACTAAGTAATACGTAGCTGAGATTTTAGGTCTAGATATCTATAATTCATAAGATAGGATACAACTGCTTAACGAGACAATGAATAAGTTGGATATTGTTAAAGTTCTTAAGTTACCAAAAAATTTAGCTTTGATTTTTTTTTCTTAAAGAGTTGCTTAAGGATTTTAACTCTACCATAGACCCATCAAAGATTGTAAAGACATGTGACACGGTTGGGGTAAGTAGAAATGGATATCGAGCTTTATCCAAATTATGGCTCAAAAAGTTAAAACAACAAAAAATTAGGCCTTTCAGTTTACCAAGGCCACATAAGGTCCCTAAAGCACGAAACCTATTGAATCTTGAAATTCCTAACTACTTTGGAAACTATTATCATATAGAAGGCTCTATGGCATTTGAAAAACAAAAAAGAAAGAGTGTTTTTGAATACAATGAATTTAATAACATTTGGATGGATAACTGTAGATGAGTTGCTATGGTTAAGTTGTATGGAATAACTGTAGATGAGTTGCTATGGTTAAGTTGTATGGAATAACTGTAGATGAGTCTAGTGGGAAACTTAAATTTGTTTTGAAGTTAGATGAAGCACGGATTTAGAAGTGGTAGAAAATGGAAAAAGTGAGCATTTCTCTTATGAATCCATTATTAGAGTACAACCAAGGTATGAGGGATGTTCCTGGTCATAGTGTCCAATCAGAGATGGAGCTATGGTGGATTGGCTCTGCCCAAGTACTGGTTGAAAGCCATTAAACACTTTTCTCTCATACTAAAATTCCTAGCATTATTAAATCCCAAAGTGTAGGTGAATGCTTGAATGTTGATGGTGTTGGTAGTTTTTCAGTTGAATTGCATATGAGTGTTGATTTAAAGGCATTAAAATCAATGTATAGTATTAGTGGTGGTGCTAACTCTATGTATCCTTGCCTATATTGCATGGCTAGTATGGGGACAAATGAGTGGTGTACCACAAAAGCTATTGGTAGGCCTCCAACAAGAAACAATGTGGATTTATTAAAATTCAGAAACACTAAAATGATTTGGGATCATATACTCCCAATTCAGCTTATGAATGTTCGTATTTGCACGTTGCATGCTGAAATTAGAATACTTGATAAACTTCTTCATCTTCATCTAGACTATGCATATTCATTGAAGCCTACAAAAATTACAAATGAATTCATAGATAAATGTGAAAATTTGCTATCAAGCATGGGTTTCCATGGTGGTCAAGTGCACCTCAGGAAAGACCCTAATCTTTCTAGGAAAACAAGTGATTTTCTTGCAGATGTTTCAATGGGAGGATCAAAGGCAAGAAAATTTTTGAGCAATCATGACCAAAAACAGGTAAATGCAATGTGGGAGTGTTGGAAAGAGCTATGCCAAATAACAACAAATGTTTCAAGCAATCCTCAAGTAGCCAAAAAAAGAATGGAAGTGTGGATGGTACTTGACGACTTTTTGAAGCTTCTAAGGGAAACAAGTGAGAACAAATAAATATGCTCATGAGTACAAAGAAACTATAACACGTCTGATTTAGCCAATCAAGGTTGCACGGGGAGAAAAGGACATCACATACTACCTGGTAAGGCCTTCAAGATATTGTTTAGTTTACACTTGTGAAACAACTTATTGATGTATATAAAAAAACTAAAATACTACCATTGCTCATGTAGCATATACTTTATATTCATGGGCTATTCTTTGTTGAGAACCAACCACCACTTGCAACATGGAGTACTCAAGGCATGGAGAAATCACATTACCAAGCCCAAACATCATTCTTTCAAAGTACGTAACATGGAGGCGGAAGAAAAAGGAGCAATGCATTAAAAGAGCTCTTCAACTGGTTTTACAGGAGACAACTTCAAAGAATTCTAGCTATTTATCAATCATAAACACAAAAACAAGAGAGGAAGCTGATTATATTTCATCAAAGGCATACATCAACCAACTATCTTGATACAAAAATTCGGCAAATGGCTATATAGAGAAAATACAAAAATAGTTGAAAAACATAGAATGGCTTAAAAATCCCTACAATGTACAAACTTCTTTAATACAAAACTATTTTTTGATTTTCTTCACAGTGGTGTCAACATAGAATGGCTTAAAAATCCCTACAATGTACAAACTTCTTTAATACAAAACTATTTTTTGATTTTCTTCACAGTGGTGTCAACATGCATTTTGCCTCTATATCTCAAAAACTTCTTTCTCTTGTATCCTCCAAGTAGGTTTATATTTAACTTCTTATCTGCCAGGGCATAAAAAGTATCATGCCCATGAAGGCTAGAATCTAGGACCATAACCAAAGATCCTTATGGCATCTGTCTTCTCGAAGAGCATAAGCTTATTTTCATTCCACTTAATGGATGTGTATCCCATGAACCTGGAAAGTACCTTCAAGGGAAACAAAGAGATATCAAGATTCTCAAAGAGAACACTATGGTAGATGATAAGCACATGTTATCAAGATATGGCAAATAATGAGCTAGAGCAGTATCCCTTTTGTTTGATTCCATGTCTTGTTCTTCTCTAGACCCCTTCCCCTTGCCCAAAAAGTTATCTACATCTTCTATCTTGATTTGACATTCAAAATAGGATTTTAATTAAACAACCATAGTAAAAAAGAAGTAACACAACAATGGACAAAAGTATTACCTTTTGATGCTCATCTTCCTCTAGAACTTCATTGTTCCATAAATTGATGGAGCCTCGGTTTTTCTCTTTAGGCTCTACGTATTCTACCTTTCTCTCTCCCAATGTGAGCAATCCTGAGTTCCTCCAACCTCTCCTCAAACTCCTCATTCGACAGAGTTGGATCTTCCTCGGTAGCCCTTCTCAAACATAGCGCTAAAGACGAAGATGCATCTATGAACTTGTCAATGGATTTCTCTGTGTCTAAATAATAAACTCTTCCGAAGATTCGTTCTTCATATTAATAAGCCCTGAAGTAGCTTCACAGCCCTCTGCAATAATGGACAAGCAGTAGTCCTCCTTGAAGTTGAAGAGACCCTGAATATGGGGAATTGATATGAAGTCCTTCCCTTTGATGTGTAATGAGGGTAAGGAAGGAAGGGTGAAAGAGCTCTCTGAAATCTCGACCTCCTCCTCTCTAGCAAATGGCTCGCGATAATGACTATCTAAGCCTTGAAAATAGCAACATCTAATGTAGTACTAGATTTTATTTCATCATTGACTTGAATAGTCTCTTCCAAATCTGCAGACTCCCCCCCCTCCTCTAGCTCACTGATGATTAAAAAATGTTCCTTTTCGTCTGCAGTATTGTCCTATAAAAGCTCTCTTTCATATCGATTTGTGCATAGAGGAACAGAATGAAGGCAAGGGACTTCAAAACTAACCTGCAAGACTTTGTGTGCAATGGGAATCTCACATTAATCGGCATTAGCATATCGTTATTTGCCATTGTCCTGTATCTCCTTATAATCTTACCCCTTACTGATGGGGTAGCACCTATGGCTGAAATGTGCACATAAATACCATGGTCCAAAGTCATTGTATGTTGCTCAATGAGGTTTTCAAACCTTATCCACACTACATGCAAGAATTCCGTACAATGGTCAACGAATAGAGAAACATCAAAGGGTGCATTGAAAATCTCTCTTGCATCATTGAAATATCCGCTCTTGCATCCCCCCTTGATGATAATTGTAGGTTAGGTAATCAACCAGTCTAGCATTTCCACCAATATTTTCATGGTGAGAACTCCATAATCATAGCCGTGATTATGCAGGGAACACCCATTTGCTGCATTTTTCAAAATCACAAAAATTAAGAGCCATTGATTCCATTGCTTATTGTCATTGGAACATCCATGTTGTAAGGAAACATTGATTTTTGGGTCAAAACTTGCAAAATCACACTCGCGTGATCTACAAACTGTAAAATCACTATGATTTCTATTCATGGCATGTTTGTCCAATAACTTACTTAATCTGAAATTTCAGGGATTACGCATCAAATGCACCCTTATTTTGGAAGATTCCATCTTATCCATTCGTAAATCATAGTACAAGAATCATGGCCAACTACCACGTTACCAAAAAATTATGTCACGGTTAAGAAACACGATGTGATTTTTGACATGTCATCAACCATGGCCCAAGAATCATGCCACAACCCAAGAATGATAAGAATCATGCCTTCACGCGTGACTACCACATCACCCAAAATCACGGTAGTAAAACTTGACCAATTGATCAGATAAACCTCTAAAACAAGTCTAAAGGTATCAAAAGACTCATTTAAACAATCCTTGGACCATTTTGGGAAAAAACTGTAGCCATGATTCTACAGAGAATCATGATCGTGATTCTCAACCTTGTAAAATCACGTTGATTGGCTACTTTCCAAATCAAAAGGAGAATTGTGCAAGAGGGTTCTTAAGAGATTCCTAACACCACAACAAGTGGTAAACACTTGATAATACCCATAAAAGATTCCATGATTTCTTTCAAAATGATGCCCGTGATTATTATGTTGAGATATTGAGCTAAACTACGGTGGACACATTGATGATCCGCCTCGGTGATAGCTTCGACACTTATGCCATGGTTGGTGAGATTATGGTTGATAAGTCACCAGTAGTGGATGACAAGCTGTGTGACAACCACTTTGGAGTACTGGAGTTATGGCATAGTTATAGTACCAGCTCATATAGTTGGGTTCACACTATGGATCAACCATTTGTATGTTATTGTCGAAGAGTAATTTCCCTTTATGTATATATTTATATCTTTTAGTTATATGGTTGTAAAGAAGAGAAGAATATAGAAGAAAATTCAGCCATCCATCTCTCTCTCTCTCTCTCTCTCTCTCGTGTCTTCTTGCACTCCTTGTGTGTGTGTTTACTTGCAAGGAACTCAACCTCTATCTCTCCCCCATATTCTCTTTATGGTATCAGAGGTCTGGTTTGTGTGAGAGCTAAGGAGGCAAGCAAAAGGTAAAAACAAGCAAGTAAGGAAGCGGTACATGGGTAAGAGCATTATCATCTCTTTCCCTTCTTGGTTTAGGTACAACACCCCCTCAGCAGCTTCGAAAGCTACACATCTCTGATTGAGGAGTTATCTTTCCGTTTCGTCATCACTGCAAGGTATTTTTGGGTGGAGAACTATCTCTGGTCGACAAATGGACTCAATTAGATTGTCAATGAGAAGCTAGAAAAGAACAACTTCTATGCCTGGAAGTTCAGAATGGCTAATTTCTTGATGGGTAAAGGATTTTGGGACTATGTCAAAGGAGAAAATAAGGAGCCTCTAGAGTTGTCTAAAGAGAATGCCACTCCAACAGATACAAAAGCATTCAAGGATTGGAATTAGGGTGCAAGGAAAGTCATGTATTGGCTTTTAATGAGTGTCATAGACACAATGATAGGACACATACACGATGCCAACACTCCAGCAATTGCATGGCAAAACCTGGTTCAAATATTCCAAACTAATATAAAGGCAAGGAAATTGCAGCTAAAATAAGAGCTGCACACAATGGAAAAGAAAAGTATGTCTATCAATGAGTATGCTTTAAAGATCAAGGGAATTGTTGAATCCCTTAGACCTATTGATTTATTGGTGGAAGATGATAATTTGGTGAGTGTTTGTTTGAATGGGCTTGGCAAAGAGTACAAACCATTCAATACCTCCATTTTGCAATCAGAGAGAATATTCCCAACTTTCGGGACTTGGTGTCTATGCTGATCATTGGAGAAAAGTCTTTAGGTGAGGACTCTACTTCACAAAGCAAAAACACATGAAAATATGCCTTCTACTCTAATTCAGGTAGAGGTAGAGGTTGTGGTTAAGGCCAAGGTGGTGGTGGTTGATAAGGAAACCAAAATTCTAGATAACAATAGCCTAATGATTCACAGCAGCAACATTCATACACAAGTGGAAGAGGCTAATCTAGAGGCAGGGGGAGCCAAAGAGGCCGAGGTGGTTGGCAAAGAAACTAGAGTGCAAATAGCATAGAGTGCTATTATTGTGGCAAACTACGGCACATAGCAAAGGACTGCTATAAAAAGCAGAATGACATTAAAAGTGGAAAGGTGCAATAAGGAAACTATGCATCATCTACTAGTAAACAGGGTGGTGATGACAAAAGTGAGCAATTGTTTGGGATGTAGCACATGTTGAGTTCCATAATAGGAGATGTGTCAAGATTTCAAGATATATAATATGTGGATTCTAGTGCCTCTAACCACATGACCAATCATGGTGAGTGGTTTAGAGACATGTAGAAAATGGAGAAGCTAGGTTATGTAGAAACAGGTGATGATACTGTGCATCCCATTGCACATGTTGGTGGTAAGTGCCAGTCTATGGAGGATGGAAAAATGAAGTACTTGGCAAATGTACTTCATGCTCCAAATATTACAAAGACCCCCTTTTTATTGGACATATGGTTGAGCAGGGTCTACAAACCAATGAAGTTTAATCCTCAAGGATGTTTTGTGGAAGACTTCAAAATCAGTGTCACTTGGTTGGAAAGGGTAACATAAATGGCACGATGTTTAATTTGGATTTGAACATGCTTGAGGTAAAGGTAGCCATGTTTGCGCATGGAAGAGGTGTCAAATACTGATATATGGGTAACATAAATGGCACGATGTTTAATTTGGATTTGAACATGCTTGAGGTAAAGGTAGCCATGTTTGCGCATGGAAGAGGTGTCAAATACTGATATATGGCACAAGCACATTGGTTATGTGAGAATATAGTTGAAGTCTATGCAGGCCTAAAATATTGTTTGCAGGTTTGCCAAAATTTAAGGTTGATGGTATGCATAAAGTATGTGAAGCATGCCAGCTCGATAAGTAGGCCAAACATGCTTTCCTACATGAAAAGTATGTCAGTGTGCAAGGCCATTAGATTTTATACATTCAAATGTATGGGGACTGACCAAGACTGCAACAATTACAGGTTGCAAGTATTATCCACACTAGGAAAGTGTGGGTTTACTTCATGAAGGAGAAAAGTGAGGTGTTTGCTCACTTTCAGAGAAGGAAAAAGGCATGCAAATAAAATTCTTGAGATCAGATGGTGGGGGAGAATATTTCTCCCGCTAATAAATTCAATGTTTTCCTTAAGAAAACAAGGAATCAAGAGACAATTTACATGTAGGTACACTCTGCAAACAGAATGGTGTTGTAGAAAGAAAAAATAGGCACATTACACAAGTGACACGTGCCTTGATGGATGAAAACAATATGCACATTATTTTTTGGCCAGAAGTAGTAGAAACTGTTGTGTACATTATGAATAGGCCACCCACTGTAACTGTTCATGGTATGATGCCTGAACAGAAGTTTACAGGCATAAGACCAAATGTGTCTCACTTGAAAGTGTTTGGGTGTATTGCATATGTGTATGTTCTTGACGAAGTAAGAACAAAGTTGGATCTAAAGGCAGAGAAATGCATCTTTATTGGTTATGCTATGAAGCATAAAGGTTATAGATATTATAGCCCTACCACTTGTGAGACGCGAGTAAGTAGAGATATTATCTTTGATGAGATGAGTAGCTGGTCTACACCGATGTAGCTAGTCTACACCGGTAATGAAGGCAATAGAAGATGTAGATGTAAGAAGTGTTGATGTTGCACCACATGAAGAGAAGCAGAATCATAGAGGTTCTTAGTGGACCTTGAGAGTTCTCTAGCAGTGGATCTAATGTTAGTCCATTGTCACGTAGGCTGTAATGCCTGTGACCATCGGCGGACCGGATGGCAGCGCTCGGCCGAAGTGTCGAGGCCATCTGGGGTTCAGTGGGAGAGGATGCCCGTGCGGAGACATGGGCGGCTGGGCTAGTGTGGACGGCAGGCCACACACTTTATAGCCCGGGAATGAGGAGGTAATCCTCATTCTCCTCTATGGCTGGGTGGTGAACTAGTTGCCGATCCCTCCGTTGTGAGGGCACCCGCAGTGGTGCTACACGCACGTCACATTGATGCTAAACTTCGTCGGGGGGAGAAGTATGCTAACTACTCCATTGACGACGGGTACTTACTCTACAAGGGTAGGGTGTGTGTACCAACTATTGGTGACTTTCGAGCATGCAATCTTAGAGAAAGTCACGATAGTCCAAGTGCTGGTCATCCCGGGATACAAAAGACCTATGCACTAGTCAAACGATAATTTTATTGGCCTAGTTTGTTCAAGGACGTCCAGACTTATGTGCTGCAATGCAATAAGTGTCAGGTCAATAAGCATTAAAGGCTAAAGGTTGGGGGCTTGCTCCATCCTTTAAGCATTCCTCAAGGGAAATGGGAAAGCATTTCCATAGATTTCATTACTGGTTTACCTAAGACCAGTCGAGGGAATGACTCGGTGTGGGTGGTAGTGAACAGGTTAACTAAAATGGCAAAGTTTATTGCCACCAAGAAAACGGTAAAAACGCCAGAGTTGGCAAAACTCTTTATTGAACATCTCTACAAGCTATATGGCTTGCCCGCAGATATAGTGTCAGATAGAGATAGAAAGTTCAACAGCCACTTTTGGAGGGAAGTCTTCAAAAAGCTGGATACTACTCTAAGTATGAGTACGGCGGACCATCTGGAGTCTGATGGTCAAACAAAAAGGGTTAACCAAATACTCGAGGATATGTTGCGTTCTTATGTAAGTAAGAAGCAATCAAATTGGGAAGAATATTTGCCCATATTGGAGTTTGCTTATAACAGCTCCAAGCATTCAACAACTGGCTTTACACGATTCATGTTGATGTATGGTTTTCAGCCGAGGTCTCCGTTGGCTGTAGGCCTAGATAAGAAGAAGATTCAATCTGTCAAGGAGTTCCTTGAAGATATGAATGATATGCTCAAAGCTGCACGCGAGAGCATTCGTAGCGCACATGATCGCGCTAAAACATTTGCCGATAAAGGACGCAGACAAGTGACCTTTGCAGAAGGTGACTTTGTATTTTTAAAGGTTCCTGCGCAGTCAGCAACCATGAAAACGGGAAAGTGTGATAAACTTTCTCCTAGATATTGCGGTCCTTTCAAGGTCCTTAAGAAGATTGGGGACGTAGCCTACAAACTTGAGTTACCGGAGAGTTCTCAAGTTAGTAAACTGAAGAAATCAGTTCACGGGTTAGAGAACGTAGTTTCTCTAGATATTTTGGTGGAATTGATCACTCCACCAAAGATACCACATGAACCGGAAAGGATTCTTGGGTATTGAGATCGACAAAACCCGCCATACATTGTACCTTGAGGTACTAGTTAAATGGAAGGATAGAGACAAAGAATCAGCTACTTGGGAACGCCGTAGTGCAATTTCCAAGAGATTTTCCCTATTTGTTTTCGAGGACGAAAACTCTTCTTAAGGGGGGGTAATGTCACGTAGGCTGTAATGCCTGTGACCATCGGCGGACCGGATGGCAGCGCTCGGCCGAAGTGTCGAGGCCATCCGGGGTTCAGTGGGAGAGGACGCCCGTGCGGAGACATAGGCGGTCGGGCTAGTGTGGACGGCAGGCCACACACTTTATAGCCCGGGAATGAGGAGGTAATCCTCATTCTTCCTCTATGGCTGGGTGGTGAGCCAGAGGCCGTCCCCTCCTGTGGTAACGCCCGTAGCGGTGTTACAGGTATCTAACATCCATGGTCAGGCAGGTTGAGGATAGATAGGTACACATGTATCATGCAAAGGGAAGAAAAAGGTTGATCAACCTTTTTCTTCCCTTTGCAAAGCTCATATGTTCTCATTTGGCAGTGCTGATGTGAGTTGGAGAAGTAAGAAGCAGCCAACAATTGCCTTGTCGAGTACAGAGGCAAAGTACAGGAGTGCTGCTATGGCATCTTGTGAGGTAGCTTGGTTTCAGAAGCTACTTGGTGACATGAGATATGGAGCTCAACTAGTGTTATGGTGGACATTGATGACCCGCCTAGGTGATAGCTTCCGTACTTATGCCACTGGCATGATTGGTGAGATTATGGTTGATATGTCGCGAGTGGATAGCATGGTGTGTGACAACCACTTTGGAGTACTAGAGTTATGGCATAGTTATAGCTCTAGCTCATATAGTTGGGTTCACACTATGGATAGAGCATTTGTATGTTATTATTGTAGGAGAGTACTTTTCCTTTATATATGTACTCTAATCTTTTAGTTATATGGTTATAGAGAAGAGAAGAAGATAGAAGAAAATTAAGCCATCCATCTCTCGCTCTTGTGTCTTGCACTCTCTTGTGTGTGTGTTTTCTTTTGCAAGGAACTCAAGCTCTCTCTCTCACCCACATTCTCTTTATATTAATCATGTCGCGCCCGTGATTCTTCAGACCCTTGTCATGATTCTGTAGAAAACTATCAATTGTAGATTTGAAAACTCCAAGTGTGCACAAATCTAAAATTTTGGCCAGTTAAAACAATTTCATGCACTTAAGGTTGATAAGGCTTGTTGGTGAAACGACATTTCTTGTGATGATAGTGCGTCTAACCAACTAGGATCCTCCTACCAGAGAAGCCTTCAGCTTGCATAATTAGCACAAAGGAGTGTGTTTACTTTGTAGAGGCTTGACTCTTTTAACTCATTAAGTAGTGAGGAATCCATGGAAAACCTTCTTAAAAGGAGGTGGCGAGGGAGAACGGCACTTCTTCTCCACCAACACTGTTTGGAGGGTTCATGGGCTTAGCCCAAGGAATCCTTGTATATGGACAAGAACCCAAAAGAGAATCTCTACAAGTTGCCAAGGGACAACCATCAAGTTCAAACCGAGAAGCAAGTACTGGGAGACCTAGAAGAACACGATAACTAAGGGAGGAACCGTTACTACCAGGGATGAGCAACCCTTAACTCGTTGTACAGTATACTCCAAGAATATGAAGGGATCCTGTGAGTGCCCAAAGAACAGGGGAAGCCTACTTTCCCACCTCTAAAGAGCTAGAGATTGAGGAAAAAATGAGAGAAGAACAAGCCCAACTTAGAAGGCTTGAACAAGAAAAGACCAGCTTAGGCCTCTGCACCCAGGGAGATGGCTGAGAGGCATGCCTATGGTACGGCAATATGTGGAGAGGATTTCGCTAATCTTAGGGGATTGAGACATGATGAGAATTTGGTTGCACAAATTAGTACTAGAGAAGTTGAACTAGCAATGGAGGAGGTTATGCCACCTTTAGAGCCTATTATGGAAGAGCCTTAAGATGACCTAACCGCTCTCATAGCACCTGTTATATGCACATTATGTGTGCATATACTAGGAGGCTAACCCACATTAGGCTTGTGAGCATGGGAGCATGGGAGCATGGGAACAAGCTCTAGTGGAGCATGGGTTAGGACTAACCTTAAGGGTTAAGGTTAGGGTCAGTAATCCAAGGGTCACACATGGGAAATGGAGAGTCAAGAGTCACTTGAGGGCCCTCCTATATAATAGGGGCATGGGGCACACTCAAGGAAGGCTACGGCTATGTTATCTTGAGGCTAGGTTATGATATGATGTTCTCTTGTATAGAGGATTATATCTACTCACCTATCATTTCACACTATAGCTACATGCTACTGGATTGGAGTTATACCTCTTGATGGTATGGGACATCAAGGTAAAGGTATGATGTACTTCATTATAATTCATGTGTGCATCCCTTGGGCTTGTTGGGGGTGGTCGGGTTGGATGAGTTTATGCCTGATTTATGCATGTTTATGCATAACAATTATCTAGAGAGATCTTAGGGTTTTAACAGTGGTATCAGAGCGATCTCTAGTTAATTATTGTTATTTTTTCTTTCTTATTGTAATTTTTGGTATTTTTTGAACTAAATTTTAATATTTACTAAATCAAAATATTATTTTGTTGATTTGTGTTGATGATTTACATGTGGATTGTCGATATGGCGGTTGGAACGCATGTTTCTTCATACTATTGTGCAAAGACATATAATTAAGCAGTTTTATTCATTAATCGATCTCCAACATTTGATTGATCCAAACACAACTCTTGAAGAGAAGGTCACAAAATCCTAATGTGGTAAACTTGAAGATCTTTAGATGCTAATGTTATCCACATGTGCCAGATAAGATACGAACAAAGTTTGAGCCAAAAGCTTTAAGATGTATGCTCATTGGACTTGATTTACATTAATCCATCTCCAACATTGATTGATCAAAACATAACTGTTAAAACCCTAAGATCTCTCTAGATAATTGCTATGCATAAACATGCATAAACTCATCCACCCAACCACCCACGAGCCCAAGGGATGCACACATGAATTATAAATGAAATACATCATACCTCTATCTTAATGTCCCATACCATCAAGAGGTATAACTCCAATCCAATAGCATGTAGCTATAGTGTGAAATGGTAGGTGAGAAGATATGGACCTCTACACAAGAGACCATAGCCAAGCCTCCAAGCCCCCAAGCCTCCCTTGAGTGTGCCCCATGCCCCTATTATATAGGAGGGCCCTCAAGTGACTCTTGACTCTCCATTTCCCATGTGTGACCCTTGGATGCCTGACCCTAACCTTAACCCTTAAGGTTAGTCCTAGCCCATGTTCCACTAGAGCTTGTTCCCATGCTCACAAGCCTAATGTGGGTTAGCCTCCTGGTATATGCACACATAATGTGCATATAACATACTTCCCCTCTCTCAAAACATTGCACTCTTGCAATGAAAAGAAGAAGAATTGCACTGAACAATATCAACCAGCTCCCAAGTCGAATCCTCTATTTCCCTATCTTTCCACCTAATTTTAACCTCAGGGATTAATCAACTACAAAGTTTCCTTTCCCTGAATTTAAGTACCTTATCAGGTTCATGTGGAACATAGGATAATTCTTCAACTTCAACGAGTTCTTGAGGAGTAACTGTGTTATCCCCACCTCCCAGTTTCCCTTTCAATCTATTGATATAAAAGACTGGATAAACTCTAACATGTGGAGGTAGTTTATAGTTCAAACGCAACCGTGGCAATCCAACGTATAACTCGAAAATGGACCCAATATTTAGGAGATAAATTCGAGCATTTTTCTAATGACAAAGTCTGAGAATCTTTAGGAACATTAAAATAAACCAACGCTCCTGGTTCAAAAGACCGAGATGAGCGTCCCCTATCAGTATAAAATCGTACTCTATCCTGAGCACTCTTAATAGAATCCTAAGCTTCGGTCAGCATTCCCTGCATATCTCGCAAGAAATCCCTCGATGCATCAAGCTCGATGTCCTTAAGATCGACATCAATAGGTGCCCTAGGTTGATACCCATACATAAGTATGCACGGACTAAAACCAATAGCCGTATATTTAAAACTGTTATAGGCAAATTCCATCATTGGAAGATATTTTTCCCAATACGATGATTTTCTAGAGACATATGCATGAAGCATATACTCTACAATCTGATTCATACACTCTGTTTTCCCATCAGACTGCGGCGGATGATCAGAGCAATTCACATTCAAAGTAACTTCCTCGTTGTAAACCATTCGGAATAAAGTAGGAAAACATGGCATTATAACAACAGAAACCAGGGATTCATCGGTGCCCCGACATACCCACATCTGCATATGGAATAATCGACGTCCCGAGTTACCCATATCAACATAGGGAGTCATCAGCGTCTCGATGAGTTACATATGTCCATCCGTAAACCATCAGGTTGACTTTATAAATCACCTAAAGTACGAAACTAGAGAAAGAAATGCCAACAAAGGAAAAATCCAAATTTCCTTAATCCGAACACAACAAGATAAACTCGTTGAACTTCTAAAGAAAAAGATTTCAACAAGTGAAAATGCCGACGAGATTACACTCATCAAAACATGCAGGCTATAGATAAAAGAAGTTTATCTAGAGAATACCCACACTATAACTTCTAGTGAATTTAGAAAATGAGTCTGTCTTTGAATGTTGAGGTCAACATGCTAAGTGATGTAAGCAAAGCAACAATCTTGAGCCCTGCATCTATCTAATGTCAGCATGAGAAAACGTACTTCAACATTAAATAACCCTCAAAAATATTACTTTCTGGAGAAAAAGAATTATCATGATTTTTTTCTAATTTTCCCTAATTTTCTAGGACCTCAAAATATGATAATTTTGAATTCCACCAAACCTATCTTATGGCATTCCAAACCTATATTTTTCCAAAAAAATTTCAGCAAATAAATTTGCTAAAATACCATTGATATTTTAAAAAATACCAATTTCTAGGATTTCAAAAAATAATTCCTAGAAAATTCCTAATTTTTCCTGAGAATCCCATCGTTCACAAAATTTCCAATTCCGCCCAACAATTCTCAAATCCAATGAAAATTTACAATTTTAATGGATTTTTAAAATTTTTGGGTTAAAAAATATATTTTAAAGGAATTTGAATGGTCATGGGCGCTCGAATAGACACACCACATGCCAAACACCAACCCCACATTTTCCCAAAATTTATTTCAGAATCCCAACGGTTTTCTTGGAATACGAAAAGCCAAAAGTTTCGGGAAAATGAAAAGACAAAAAAAATCGAAATGTGAAAGGTCAAAAGTTTCCGGAATACGGAAGGTCATAAGATTTTCCGGAATTTGGAAAGCCAAAAGGTTTCGGAAAAAACGGAAAGCCAAAGGTTTTCCGGAAGATGAAAAGCCAAAAAAAAAAGAGAAAAAAAATTCCAAAAATTCCATAGATTTTTTCCTCAAATCCCATAATTTCTCATAATTTTCAGGCTTTTTTCAAGCTTTTTTTTACATTTTCAAAAGCTTTTTTTAAAATAAAAAACTCATTTTAAAAAAACTATATTAATAAGCTTTAATATAAAGCTTATATAAAATTTTTATGGGGGGTGGTGATTTTTTTTGCCGCCTGCAGCAAAATGGAAAATTACATTCCAAACAAGCTTGGTGTGACACTTGAAAACACTCTACTTCGAATGGTGCGAACCGTAAAGTACTATCCTACAGCATCTTGGATAATACAAAAAATAGGTAATGGTATGGATAGAAAAAGAGCTTCGTTGATCTGGAAGGTGATGAAAATCCCACACCTCATGCAGTGTTCTTACATAAACATATTTCTACATGGATACACTAGCAAGAAGGTATTTTTATGGAGGAAACAGAGAAGATGAAAATGGTGTAGATGATAGATTAAATGAAGAAGGTAATCACAAAGGCAACCTTCGGAATCCCATTGTTGTTAATGCTTAGGAAGGCGCTGAAGAAGCAGACTACATCGAAAATTAATTGTCTGTTCAAGAAAAACCTCGATATTCAAAGAGGCAATAATAAGTGGATAAGACTATGTCCCCCTGCCACCCAAAAGAAAATGTGTAGGACTAGTAATAATTTATTCCTATAAATACATTGTGTGATAGAACAATATGTTTGTGTGTAATCGACCAAAAATTAAAACAAAATACTGACGTTAAATTAATTTATTTCGAGTCATATACTAACGTTGAATTAATTTAATGCCACTCATATACTGACATTGAATCGATTTAATGCCATGTAAGTGGCATTAAATTAATGCACACTAAACAAAAGTGTGAGTATGCACACCAAACAATAAAACACAACTCTTTTGTTAAAACTAGAATTATTTTAAAAAAATGCATTTTCTCTATTTTTTCCCTTTTTTTATAAAGTGTAAGACTAAAAAACGAATGACTCATTATACGTGAAGTATAAACAAAGAATGCAATCGATTGTTATTTTACGAATAACCACGATTAAACAAATAATGCAATCGATCGCTATTACCAGTAACTCGATGAATATAAAATAAAGCAAATTATCGACGATGAATATAAAACTTTACTTTTTACACTATGAGGGCTTCATTGGATATTTTTTGTTTGTTCATTTGGTGGGCCACACTTTGGGGTTTGCTTTGCTAACCTAATCGAAGTTTTGTCATAATTGTCCACGGATTTGAAACTTTGTTTCCTAGGCACTGTCCCATCTACACCATGCTCTTGCTCTACTAATGTGTTGGCAAATTTGATCAGAGGCTAAATGAAGCTTTTAAGTGGAATCAAGAGTGTGGGCTTGTGCTTTTTGTGGCAGTGGAGGACATAGTGGATCTTTGTGCATTTTGAGTCATTTGCTTGATTTGAAGTCCAAAGTGGATTACACTTACATCAGATACTAGTGAAGAAAATAGTTGATTTGAAGTACAAAGTGGATTATTTGCATCATCAGATATTGGCTAAGAAAATGGTTGCAGATGCTACCATTGCAAAGAAGGAGGTGAATGGTCGAGGATTCTATGCATTTTGAGAATGGAGTTGTCACTCCTACTTGTTCATGATGCTAGTCCTTTATCCATTGGAAAGAATGAGGTAAATGCTCCCATTACAAAGAATGAGGTGAATGGTCGAGGATTATATTTGAGAATGATGGTGTTACTCCTACTTGTTCACGATGCTAGTCCTTTACCCATTGATTTTGTTGAGAATGCATGCCCTTCATGCACTGATGTTGAGATTTCATATGATGTTCCTCGCCGCCGCAAGCAGTTGCTTTGCATGTGATTATGAGATTTCATATGATGTTCCTCTTATCACATGTAGTTGCTATGTATGTGATGAAGAGATTACTATGTGAGTTGTTACGATGAAGGATAGTGATGCACATGTTAATCTAGTCATTAGGATGATTTCATGATGCTTCATTGTAGTCACTTGGTGATGTGAGTGATTCTTAGTTCAAGATCATGTAATTATTGTGGATAAGCTTGATTCTTATTTTCAAGATGATGTAAATATTGTGGACAAGCTTGATTCTTATGTTCAAGATGATGTACTTATTGTGGATAAGCTTGACGGTCATGTTATGGATGGCTTATTCATTCATGGGGTGGTGATATTCTTGGTGATGTTCTAGACTTTGATGATCTAGAAGCGGGGGCTTTATGCCTATTTAAGTCAGTATTTCCATTTCTTTTGGGATGCTTGGAGGATGCGAAATTCATGCATAAGCATTATACTTTTGTTTGCTGATCTTATGATTGTTCATGTAATGCATGATCATTCTTTTGATGGATATTCTTCATCGAGATCTATGCTTATGTGATGATCTATATATTTATGCTTATATGCAGCAAATGGTTTTCTCTCACATGGGCGGAAGTTTTATATATTATATAGTTCCTTCATCGATCTGCATATAATCCAATTTCATGTAGATCTTTATGTAGATATCTATTCTTTGCAGATATGCATTCTAGTGAATATCAACATGCATTCAATTCTAATGTAGTTTTTATGTTTTCATATTGTATGATCTCTCATGGTACTATGTGTACTAGATGGGTGCTTAGTGTTGATATACTCCTAAAGTGAACTCCTAAAGTGATGTATTTATGGGTTCTGCTTAGTGTTGGATATACTCCTAAAGTGATGTATTTATTGGTTCTATCTTTGGCTTTGCATCCAACCCATTAGGTGCCATGTGTTAGCCTTATAATGCACCCTTAAGCATTAGTCATATACACAAGCATCCAACCCATTAGGTGCCATGTGTTAACCTTGAATGCACCCTTAATCATTAGTCATGTGTTAACCTTAGAATGCACCCTTAAGCATTAGTCATGTGTTAACCTTAGAATGCACCCTTAAGCATTAGTCATGTGTTAACCTTAGAGTGCACCCTTAAACACTAGTCATATGTTAACCTTAGAGTGCGCACCCTTAAGCATTAGTCATGTGTTAACCTTAGAGTGCACCCTTAAACACTAGTCATATGTTAACCTTAGAGTGCACCCTTAAACATTAGTCATGTGTCAACCTTAGAATGCACCCTTAAACATTAGTCATATACACAAGTGTTAAAAAGGTATGGGATAAGACTCTTGTAAGGATGTTTAACCTTAGAAAGGGAGTTATAGCTCACATGATTATTCGATTACCCATTAGGCGTTTCATCTTCATCTTCTTGCACTTGTGTTTTGGCATATAAGAGAAGCTCTCAATCAATGTAACAAGCTGGAACTTTTAGTAGTACAGTGTCTCTTTGCTTGTGCTATTCATTATTTCTCCATGTTGAAAACATTGATGTGATCACAAAGAAGGCCATGGGAATACAACATGGGTGGCATAGTCCTTACCTCTTATATGACTAGCAACTAGTTTACAAGTGCATCAACTCCAACTACCTCCCCATAGAGCATCAACTCCAACTACCTCCCCATAGAGCATAGGTGGCTGTTAATACAGAGAATTATGCACAAAACGTTGAGCACCCGAACATGATATAAAATTTTATGTACTTCCCACTACCAAAACTACCAGAAATCATTGATGACCAATGGATGCTAAAAGTGATGCACGGCTTCAATAAATTACACAGACATGACTGATCCAGTAATACTAGTGACATTTAGATTCTTCAAGCTTGTATTTTACTGATTGGCAAATTTCATGTTTAGATGATCGGTTCATTAAATGGCCTTTGGCGTCAACAAGGGGCCAAACTTTGCTCTTGCTTTAGCCACTACAAGAGGGTGCAATACCTCCTTGGCCTCTACTTGATCACACTCGAGAATATATTCGAGAGCACAGTGTGGCCATCATGGGGAGTCCTAAAAAAAACCACACATGGCTTGCTCTCCCCAATAACTCTTCCTCAATCACACAGGCTCTCATAGATATCTTTGTTTCCTTGAATGATTTTTGAGGATGGAATCTAGATTAGGGAGGGGGTATATTATCCACTTTTGGCTAACATCATTTTGTAACATGCGATATGTTTCCAACTTTGTACTCATAAAATATGCTTCATGATATTATGGAATGTCGAGCTTAGAAAAGCTTATATAACAAGTGACAATCATCCTTGTAATGTACATAGCCTAGAAGTAGTGATATTTTTTTAATAAGACACCTGGACATTTCATGGGTAGCCAAATGTAAACTTTTACGCTTTGTATATGATACATTTTGAGTAATGACAATTCCATTTAGTCTTGAGTTGTTTCTTGTGCTCTTGTCTTGAAGTTTGCATGCTTGCTTTGTATATAATACATTTTGAGTACTGACAATTCCATTTAGTCTTGAGTGATTTGGTGAAGTCCCTCCTGGTCCAGCACGTGGATAGTTACATCTCATGTAGCTAAGCTATGCCCCAAACAACCCTTGCATTTCTTCCATTCCCCTCCTTGCAAGGTAGGCATGGTGGTAGCAAGGTTGAGTGGAGCTCTCCATAGCTCTATTCCCTTACTATACGCACCTATTGAGGGGAGGCTTTAGTGAAATCCCTAGCGGTCCAGCACATGGATAGTTGCATCTCATGTAGCTAAGGTACACCCCCAAACAACCCTTGCATTTCTTCCATTCCCCTCCTTTGCAAGGTTCTAGAGCTCAGTTAGGTGAATAGAATCGAGCATAAGGTTGGTTATAGAACAATGCGTGTATCTATCCACCATCTAGGATGCATGTAGATAAGGCATGGGAGAACAATCTTGCCCATCCAACTCCCTGCCCACCACAAGCATCCCATGAGCTGTCATTTATAAAACACAAATAAAAAGGGAAAAAAAGAGAGAAAAAAAACCAAGGTGTAGCCTAGCACCGTTTCTTCCAAGGTACATAGCTTAGCACCATTTCTTCCAAGGTGTATGTATACAGACTCAAATCCGAGCAAGGGTTTGGCCTTTCTTAAGAACCCACTAAACACAAACCTCATTCTTGATGCGCAGCAGTAGGTGATGGAGTGGCTGCGTCCGCCCTTCTTCAGCACAGGTACTTGTTGCTGTTTTCTACTGTGTTCTTGGGCTTCTGTGTTCTGTGGTTTTGATGTAGTCGCTTTTGCTAGGGTTTTAGATCTGCATAATTACTTCTTCCAAGCAGAAGAAATCTTAACTGCAGACGTTTCAGATGGGTGACAATGGCATTGCTGGCCCCCCTGCCAAGAAGAGAGGAGCTTCGCGGCAGATCTCTAAGGATGATGGCTCTGATTCGGAAGGTGATAGCTCTGCTCCCCTACAGTCTGGATCTTTCCGGAAAGCTTCGGCGGAGGTTTTGGCCAGTCGCAGAATTGTGAAAGCACGCCGTGCCCCTGCCGCGGCGGCTGCACCCAACCCTTTTGCTTCCATCCGTCTGGTGGCCCCCTCAACTGCAGTGGGTACACCCCTAATTCCATTTCCCCCCCTTGCATCTGCATCCGTGACTTCAGAGGAGGGTCGTAGTCAGGATTCAGCTGCAACACCAAATAAAGTTGATGAGGAGGGACCAGGAGGTGCAGCTAAGTTTGAAGATGGTAGAAAGGATAAGCAGCATGTTGGAAATGAGGTAGAAGATGGCAGAAAAGATAAACAACATGCTAAAGAAGGTGTTGAAGATGTTAGAATTGATAGGCAGGATGGTAAGGTGGCAGGGAGTGCAACTGCTGCAGAAGAGCGAGGAAAAGAAAATGGCGATGGCAAACCTGAGGAGAACTCTGGCATTTTGAAGGTTGAAGGTGGGGATTATCAGCCAGTGTTGGTTGCTTCTAAAGAGGGTGTCCTGAGGGATGGAGATGAGGGCCAACCTGATGGTGGAAGTGCAGATAATCAGCCAGTATTGGTTGCAGCCACAGGCAAGGGGTCAGGGGTTGGAGATGATGGTGAGGGCCGACCAGATGGTGAAGGCAAGGAAAAGACAGTGAGTCAGAGTGATTTGTCTCAGCAAATTGGTGAAGCAAAAGATGAGAATCGGGCCGCACCATCAGTATCATGCTCTTCTGACAAAACTGCCTCTAAAAGTCCAAGGCCATTCCTTGGAACAGATTTTCCTGGATCTTTCTCTTTTGGTACAGCACCTTCGTCTTTTGAAACTCCCACTGCCTTTGCGTCATTTAGCTCGACATGGGCAGCATTTGGTTCTGCCTCTGCTTCTGGAACAAATTCTGGATCAGCTTTTGCCTTCAAGGAAGCCAGTGAGGGAGCCTTCACAACAGCATTTGGTAGCAGCAATGGTTCTACCTTCCAGCTATTTAGCACTCAAACTGGCACCAGTTCGCTTACTGCAGCGCCTTCGTCTCAACTACCTGCAAGCTCTATTCAATTACAGGAGGTTCTTGTGCAAACGGGGGAAGAGCAGGAAAAGGTGGTGTTTGGAGCTGATGCTACTCTTTTTGAGTTCGTGGATGGCTTATGGAAGGAACGTGGGAAGGGAGAGCTTAAGGTGAATATCCCGGAAGACAAAACAGCTAAGTCAAGATTGTTGATGAGGGGTAAAGGGAACTATAAGCTACTTCTGAATGCGGGTCTTTTTCCAGACATGAAGATGACCAGCATGGACAGTCGAGGGGTCACATTTGTTTGTGTGAACAGTGCAGCAGAAGGGAAAAAGGGCTTGACAACTTATGCAGTGAAATTTAAGGATAGTCTGTCAGCAGGAAATTTTAGGGATGCTGTTGATGCGCATAAAAGTGTTCCCCATGAAGGTCTTAAAACTCCTGAAAATTCACCAAGGGCTCTTCATGAGACTTGAAATTCTGTTGATGCTGGAGAGACATACTTGCTAGTAAGTGTGTCTGCAAGGATGAGAGGCTGGTTTTGCAGTCTTCTGAAGACTCAAGCAAACATACTAGTTGAGTATGCAGACGTTTGACGACAGCAGATTAACTGTCTGGATGTATCAACTCGCTTATGCATACAGGTGTATGGGAAGTTGCCAGTAAATAGGTGGCTTAAACTCTAAAGTGTACGGTGAGTAGACATTTGTTGGGCTCAGGTTTAAGGAGAGTTGCATCTGTGTAATTGTTATGGCCTTTTTTGGTGATTTTTGCTGCTCCTTGCTAGTATGAATCACATTTTGGTGCCATGTCGTGAATGGTTTCTAGTTGATCTATGTAATGAATGTCAACCTTGCCGGTTGTAGTGGGTTAGCAAGTACTTCCATTAATGGATGAGCTTATGCTGCATACGTTAGCAATCTACCTCTTAGCAGCACACAGACTGTCCGCCTATCTTGGCCAATGTGTGCCTCTCATGGGTGTAGATGAAGTAATGCCACTATGGTTGTGGCTGAAAGATACTGATGGTGGAGATGATTTGAATGCTTTGGTAGGTTAGCGCGATAACTCTGTATTAGATCACCTGTATTCATGTACCCATCGGAATGGCATCCTGTACATACAGGCCGCCTTACCCACTGGCCTAGCTGTCTGGACTCCCTATGTATTCACCCATCCACATTTGAATCCCATAAATACAGGTGATGTAACACACTGTGACTTCTTAATGTGTATCTTCTACTCAAAACCTTACTTGTGGTCTTAGATGGCTCTTCATCAGCTCTGTGCAGAAGGAAGCAAGGTGTCGAAGCTGGTTGACTGCTCTATCTTGAGTAAGGTAGAGAATGCTTACTGTTGTCAAATTGGAGGGGATATAGCCTACCTTGCAATGGACTTTGGTCTTCCAACTTCAGAACAAATAAGTTGGCTCTACCAATCTGGATTTATATCTCGTAAGGTTTTATGGAATTTGGTATTACAACTTCTGAACAAATGTCCAGTTGGTTCTACCAACCTGATGTATGTAGGATATTTAAAAGTTTGCCAAGTAGAAGCTGTGGCTATGTACATGCTCCCCTAATTTTCCAGCCCTTGACAGTGACCTCAGGTTGATGTATAAGTACTGCAGGTTGTTTACTAACTGATCTTTATTTTTCTCTATGTTCTCTGCTCTCTTGAAAATCAAGCCTCAATTTGATTATGTTTGCTATAAACATTATGTTCTTAGAATGTGTATAGTGATGCCGATTCAGAAAACTTTGATTCAAATCTTTGTTTGTAGCCTGTTCGTCGCTAATTGTTGAGAATGAGCTGTGGAAGTAGCAACAGAAGTATCAAGTTATGGTGAGGAGGAAATTTAGAAACATGTACTATGAGACATTATTTTGCTCACCTGTATTTGTGGGTGTACAAGTTATTGGAAAAAGTAGGTGCCCCATGTAAATCCATGGCAAAACATGGGCGAGTTTTTGTCCTCTGCCTCAAATGAATCTGGATTTGAAGTATACAGCTTCTTAAATGAATAATCTAGTCCCGATAAACGTTAGGGACACACCAAAGGAAAAGAGCAACTATGTGTACAAGGTACTGCGTTTGGAGGCTAATATGTTGTTTTTAAGTGGATTTCAATTCACTACTTTGATGTGATTAATCATTTCCAAAGATCAAAGATTCATGAGCTTGTGCACTAACCTTGAAACTCCCAATGCAATAAAGCATCTCATCCTCATCTTCGTATGCACTTGCCAAACTTCCAATTAAGGAAGCAAAAAGCTAGAGTTTATAATCATAAGTTGATGATCTCAAAGGAATAGCTTGGCTATGATGTATGCAAATAAAAAGTTGCCTTTACCCTTAAAATCCTTTGATATCATTGTGAATCATCAACAAACAATGGACAAGAAGTTTGATTTCAAGATGGCCTTTTATGTTTCTTGAATTCAACTTCAAGGTACTGGTTAGAAATGGAAAGCAACACTTCATAGTTCTCTCTCTCTCTCTCTCCCTCTCTCTCAAACTAAAGATTTACCATGTGGTATTGATGATAGTCTACACATTACACCATGCTCTAGTTTCTAGCATTAAAAATAATTAGCCAAAAAATTTAGACCTAGACATTTTTCACTCTATGACAAGAACATGCCTAGGGTGCCCAATGAGCGTGAAATTCAATTTCACACTTAAAAATATCTTGAAACATATATACAATCCTTAAATCTTGTAGGTTCGAGTAGTATCGTAAAAATCCTACCTTGCCATGTGATTGCTAGATCAAGGTAGTAGTAAAAATTCTTTTTAACAAGCCAACATTTTTGGGTCATTTCACATGCTCTACAGTACTAATGCTAATATATCACCTTTTAGTGGATTCCAAGTTAGCACCTTGATATTAAAGACTATCGTGTGCACCAAACTTGGAACTCTCCCACAATGCAATAAAGTATTTCACCTACATATACATTTTGCCAAACTTTATCATTGGTTATATTTTGACCTAAGGAAACAATTAACTAAATTCTACATTTTCTTTACAAGCCATGTATTGACTAAAATCCCCCCCTCTTCCCCCTCCCCCACACCTACCCCGAAAAAAAGCACCCCACCCCACTTGAACCCAAATTGTGTTTTATGCATTGGGCTTTCAATTAAGGATTTCTATATTCAAAGTCACATTCCTTGCACTTAGTGATATCATATGTAATACATTAGCTTGGCTATGGCATTAGAAAACTTATGCTTATGCTTTCCTCACATCCCTATGCCTAGTTGAACCACAAGATGCAATTTATTTCATACGTCCCCTAGGCCCACTTGGAGTCCCGATAAGAATTCCTATGCCCATTTAAACACTTCAAAGGTCAAGAGCTTTCCAAGTTTGAATCAAAATGTTAAACCTTTTAAGTGCAACCTTACTATCTCAGACAACTCGTACATGACTATATTCTGTAGTCAAAATAGAAACTTATGTGATCATATACAGTGTTCACAAGAAAAAAACTAAGGTTTAATGTGAGGACTTACGTGAATGGAAAATTTGGAGAGTTGAACTTCAAAAAAAGAAAAGGGTTTCAGAAGTTACAAATTTATGGGTGTAAATTTTTTTGACTGTTAAGAAAAAGAACAATTTTTTTTAACACCTAATGAGAGTGTAAAAGGTTCTTGAAATTTATGTTCATTGTTTAATACCATAAATCTAAGATTGGGGTTGGAGAGTGGGTCCCCTAGGTGGCCACTTAAGGGGATGGAGAGTGGGGATCCTAGGTGGCCACTAGCTAGTCACCTTGTGCCCACATGGCCGTGTCTAAAAACTTCATAGTCTAGCTGTCTAGCATTTTAATGATTTATGGTGGTGCGAAATGAGTTTCTTTTCTCTCCCTCCTAAATGTTTCTTTTTATTTTTAACTTGCATGTTTAAATTTCTCTTGAATGTTTAAAATTGCATGCTCAAGGATTTTTAAAGACGTGCACACGTGCTTATGTGCTGCATATCCTTTTTGGTTTCTCTCTTTCCTTCTACCTGTCTCCCTTACAAAACAAAGAAAGCTTCATTAGGAAACCTTTGGACATCTTTTGGGCCCTTTGCTAATGACCTTCATTAGCAATGGACCAATAGGAAGAGAGGAGTGTGCACATTTGATCTCCTCCAAAAGTAGGGGGCAACTAGGCTTGTCTCCCTCATTACTACATTTGTGGGGTTCAAAAAGTAGAGAGTGGCCTTCATAAATTAGGGAGGTGGAGTGCAAAAAGTAGGAGGGTGCCATAAAGCAAGGGGGTAGCTTCTAAAAAGTAGAGGGCTCCACCAATTTCAGCCCCATCAATCTCGGGGTAAAAAAACCATAAAAAATAGGATTTTTCAAAAAAAAAATCAAAAGCGCATTTTTCCATCTCAAAACCCAACCCAAACCATATTATATCAACAAACTTCTTTTTTCACCTCAGATTTCTCTCCCTACACATTATTCTTCCCTCCAACATCATCCTCTTCACCCCAAACCTCAAATCTCCATAGCTCATTCTCTCTCAATTGTGCAACCTTCTCTCTCTCTCTCTCTCTCTCTCTCTCTCTCTCTCTCTCTCTCTCCCTTCCTTCTCTCTATTGTGCTCAAATTTGCAACCTTCTCTATCTCTATCATGCATGCCCGCACACATTCGAATCTCCTCACACCCACATCTACCTCCCTCTCCTTAACAACCTCAAATCTGTACTGTGCAACCTTCTCTCTCTCTCTCTCTCTCTCTCTCTCTCTCTCTCTCTCTCCCCTAAAACCTTTCTACTAGAGCAGAACACACCAGGGAGGGTAGTGTATCTTTGTCGAGGAGAAGGCCAAGGGACGAGGTTGAGGCTCTGCGCATGCACAATACGAGGGATGAACATGGTGCTTGGGTTGAAAAATAATTTCAAAAGGGAGATTGGGTGTATTTGCAGCCCAGTGCCACTGGACCGCGTCGAGTTCGACGTCGAGATGTGGTTGAGCACCATTGGAAGGGGCGTCTACTAGGATTCAAGGAAACAAGGCGTGATAGATTGGTGGCCCTAGTGCAACATGTGTACTCGGCATCGAAAATTTCTTTGCGCCCACATCGTCATAGTCCTCATTTCCCTTGCAATTGTATGCTTTCACTTAGTACATTAGTGTACATGGTCTATGAGCTGTTCTTTTCAACTTTATTGGATAGTTTTCTCATTTCCAGATATTTTCCCTTCCAACATCATTGAGGAGCAGCCCATAAAGAGCCTAACAAGACCATTCTATGCCGTACATGCGCACATTGGGGATGGTGTATTCTCTGATAGTGCCCCTTCCAACCTTGCTAGTCGAAAGATTTTCTTCTACACCCACAACTATGTAGTCCCGACACAGGTCAACGGGTTTGGTAAGCTTAAAGAAGTCCCCTCTCCTTTCCTCTCTAGTCAATGCTGATGTTTGGACTATTGTTCCTCTTAAAGCTAAGATGGACAATGATATACATTCTTCTGTGAAGTACACAAAGGCCTCAAGATCGGTTGGTCTTAGCTGGGCATGCCCTGTGCATGTGTATAACCACATGTTTCACGCCATTACTTGCACACGAACGACAACAATGTACATGTGCAAGGTGGTAGACATTGAAGAGAAACATATGTAAGTTTTTAGTTAAACATTTAGTGGTGATGTTTTTTAATAAACAATTTAGTGATGTCTTTTAAATTAAACTTGTGGTTGTGTAAAAGCCTTAAAAATGGATTTCTTTTGCTAATGAATTTTAAAAATTCTAGAATGGGTTTCCTTTAACATTTATTGAGGTATAATAATCAACCCATCGTTTCTTTGTAAAAAAATATAGTATATAAATATCCTAAAATATCTAATAGTACTTCCGAGTATGACACTGATTGTACTTAAAATCTTTATATGAAATCTTTACTGAAAACTCATTTATTACATATAAAATCTCGTAAAAGATATACTATTTATTGAAAACAAGTACATTCAATACCATCTTTGTCTTTGTCTTCTATTACCTTTCTTCCTTATCTTCTATTATGTGTGTATCTCTTATCTAGATGTGTATCATTTTCTAATACATTATTACAGATAATGTTACATTCTCGTCAACCTTCTTCGTCGATTACTTCTATTTCTATATCAAATACACTAGATGAAAATAACAACTGGATATCCACAACGATTGGAAAAGAAAGCCTGGTTCTTCTACAAAAACATAAGTCTCGAAGATCAAGTTTGAATGAGTTTATCTCATTGAAATTATTTTTTAAAAATCCTAAAAATTGGTATTTTTTAAATATCAATGGTATTTTGGCAAATTAAATTGCTAAATTTTTTTTGAAAAAATATAGGTTTGGAATGCCATAAGATAGGTTTGGTGGAATTCAAGATTATCATATTTTGACGCCCTATAAAATTAGGAAAAATTACGAAAAAAAAATCATGATAATTCTTTTTCTGGAGAATTTAATATTTTCGAGGGTTATTTAATGTTGAAGTACGTTTTCTCATGCTGACATTAGATAGATGCGAGTTATTCGCATATTTTTAATATGATTATATATCGTATTAGTGGATATTTATGTTTGGATTAATTCTAAATGATGTATTCATGATTTTTTTACCATTTTTAGCCATTCTTTTTGGACATGTTCCTTAATTTCTTTTGATGGCTATAATTTACGTTCAAAGTGTGTTTCACCTTTGACACTTTTTCATGATAATTTATTTTGCACTTATTTAAGTATGGTTTGTGCTTAATTTCTTAAGCCTCTATCATGGGTTAGTTGATCGGTTTGTTTTGGTAGATTTTTATTGGATGTTTTCCAAGTTTTATATGGACTCATGAGGTTCTGCCTAGATCACTTATGTCTAGGGTTTTCTTATTGAGTGCTACACACGTGTTTCACTTTCTTACTTTGGAGTTTTATTTAAACAACACAACGTTCATATACTCCGGATTGATGAGTTGGCCACCAATTTTAATGCTTCTTTTGGCATGATTTATGTCCATTAGATGGTATGCACTATGGTTTTTATGGATTTAAGGAGCTTCTATGCTTTTATCCATGGTTTTATAAGGATCTTTTGATCTTTTGGTTAATTTCATGTGCCTTGAAGGTAGCATTTGCCTTCGTTTTTTGCACATAATTTTGGAGTATATTTCTTATACTCTTGTATATATTCCAACTCGGATACTTAGTTGCTTATATATCTAGGTGAGTTATTTTCCTACCCTAACTTTATTGTGTTGTGGGTAGTTATCATTAGAAAGGTGCCAATAATTCAATAATGATGTACTCGGATGGAGTTATTCCTTGATGTAGTCTCAGGTATATAGAGACAGGTTTTAGTATGTGAAAGTTTGAATGAGGCCATCTTATTCCTTTTATACAGGATTTTATTCATATTTCCTAGACAGCATACTAGGGAGTTGTCAAATTGTTAAGGTATGTATGGGTGGTATCATGGTGGTATGGAACGCTAGTGATCCCTCACATATATTATCTTATATGGGATAATTTGGACTCAAGATTGTTGCTTTGCTTACATCACTTAGCATGTTGACCTCAACATTCAAAGACAATCTCATTTTCTAAATTCACTAGAAGTTATATTGTGGTCATTTTCTAGATAAATTTCTTTTATCTATAGCCTGCATGTTTTGATGAGGGTAATCTCATCGGCATTTTCACTTGTTGAAATCTCTTTCTTTAGAGTTCAAACAAGTTTATCTTGTTGTATTTGGATAAGAAAATTTGGATTCTTCCTTTGTTGGCATTTCTTTCTCTATAGTTCCGTACTTTAGGTGATTTATATAGTCAACCTGATTGTTTGACATATGTAACTCATCGAGACGTTGATGATTCTCTATGTTGATATGGGTAACTCGAGACGTCGATTATTCCATATGCAGATGTGGATATGTCGGGGCGCCGATGAATCCCTGATTTCTGCTGTTATAATGCCATGTTTTCTTACTTTATTCCGAATGGTTTACAACGAGGAAGTTACTTTGAATGTGAATTGCTCTGATCATCCGCAGTAGTCTGATGGGCAAACAGAGTGTATGAATCAGATTATAGCGTATATGCTTCGTGCATATGTCTCTAGAAAATCATCATATTGGAAAAAATATCTTCCAATGATGGAATTTGCCTATAACAGTTCTAAATTTATGGCTATTATTTTTTAGTCCGTGCATACTTATGTATGGGTATCAACCCACGACACCTATTGAGGTCGGTCTTAAGGACATCGAGCTCGATGCATCGAAGGATTTCTTGTGAGATATGCAGGAAATGCTGACCGAAGCTCGGGATTCAATCACGAGTGCTCATGATAGGGCACGTTTTATGCTGATAGGGGACACTCATCTCGGTCTTTTGAACCAGGAGCGTTGGTTTACTTTAATGTTCCTAAAGATTTTCAGACTTTGTCAATGGGAAAATGCTCGAATTTATCTCCTAGATATTGTGGTCTATTTTGAGTTATGCATCGGATTGGCACGGTTGCGTAAGAACTAGAACTACCTCCAATTATTAGAGTTCATCCAGTCTTTCATATCAATAGATTGAAAGGGAAACTGGGAGGTGAGGATAACAGAGTTACTCCTCAAGAACTCGTTGAAGTTGAAGATTTATCCTATGTTCCACATGAACTTGATATGGTACATGAATTCAGGGAAAGGAAACTTTGTAGTTGACTTATCCTTGAGGTTAAAATTAGGTGGAAAGATAGGGAAATTGAGGATTCGACTTGGGAGTCGGTTGAGATTGTTCAGCGCAGTTCTCCTTCTTTTCATTGTTGCAAGAGTGCAATGTTTTGAGAGAGGGGAAGTATGTTATATGTACATTATGTGTGCTATGTTATATACACATTATGTGTGCATATACTAGGAGGCTAACCCACATTAGGCTTGTGAGCATGGGAGCATGGGAACAAGCTCTAGTGGAGCATGGGTTAGGACTAACCTTAAGGGTTAAGGTTAGGGTCAGGCATCCAAGGGTCACACGTGAGAAATGGAAAGTCAAGAGTCACTTGAGGGCACTCCTATATAACAGGGACATAATGGGGCACACTCAAGGGAGTTTGGGGGCTTGGAGGCTTGGAGGCTTATGCTATGGTCTCTTGTGTAGAGGTCCATATCTACTCATCTACCATTTCGCACTTTAGCTATATGCTATTGGATTGGAGTTATACCTCTTGATGGTATGGGACATCAAGGTAGAGATTTTTGGGGTCCCTTATATCCACATTTTCATATTTGGGAAAGAGAGAGGTATGGGACCACATATATATGCATTAGATATGATGGAAAAGGTATTTATTGAGACTGAAAATGATCATGAAAAGGTACTTTTCGAGGTTACATATGATTGAGGGACCCTTTTTTATTAAAAGATGTTAAAATTTAAAAATTAAAAAACCCCCCCCTAATTTTAGGGTCCCTTATACCCGCATTTTTCAAATTTGGGGAAGAGAGAAGTGTGGGACCACATAAAAAAGGCAAGTGGTCCAAGGAATCTCACACATAAAAGATTAAAAAATGAGAATGGACTCTAGAAATAATGGTAACTTTTTCAAAAAGTGAGTGGACCCTAGAGTAATAATAGGAGAGGATCTAGAAGTTACTACACTACAATTTGTTGGAAGATGTAAAGCATAAAAAAGCTGACATTACCTATGGCAATTGCTACAGCTGAATTCCAGTGTGAGAAGACAATGGCATAAGCTTGCTAATATCATAAGGGTGAAGGTTACGGTACCTGAAGCAAGTGTGGTTTAGCTGAGTAAGGTGCCATATGTATTGCCTGTGATAGATTTCTAGATCCATGGCAAAAAGATAAGCAAAGTTTATATTGATTTGGTGGAGCTAAGGCATGTGTGATTAATGAGGAATCTGCTCATGCCCTAGAGTTGGAGGTTACTAGAAGATCCATGTTTAGTATGAAGATGGCTAATAGTGCCATAGTGAAGTGCTTAGGGGTGATTAAGGATTTAGAATTGAATGTACTTGGTCAAAAATTGAGAATTGATTTGCATGTCATGCCAGCTGTGGGGTTGGGGCATACCCTATAATCTTGGGAAGGCCATGGTTGATATGATAGCAATGAAATCAAGACAAGATTGGTATAGTGGATGTGTAGATCTATTTGTTGATAAGCCAAAGGATAAGAGAATCAGGTATGATTTGAAATCGGGGAAGATAATGGAGCTTGGAGAGGATCTGTGGGTGGATACAAATGATAGCTCTACCTCATTTGAAAGTGGATACAAATGATAGCTCTACCTCATTTGAAAGTGGATACAAATGATAGCTCTACCTCATTTAAAAGTGGATACAAATGATACCTTTACCTCATTTAAAAGTGGATACAAATGATAGCTTTACCTCATTTAAAAGTGGATACAAATGATAGCTTTACCTCATTTAAAAGTGGATACAAATGATAGCTCTACCTCATTTGAAAGTTATGATGCCTACTCTTCAAAATTTGGAGAAGATAATGGAGCTTGGAGAGGATGTGGAAGTGGATACAAATGATAGCTCTACCTCATTTGAAAGTTATGATGCCTACTCTTCAGAATCTATAGAAGAGGCTGATGATGAGGGTTTCTACCAAAGTTTCTTTGGAGATGAAAATGGATGTGTGTGGGTTGCAGGTGGCTAAGGTCAAAGAGAAGGGAAGCGCTAGTAATCTACTAGAACAGGATGCCCAAGATGAGGAATTCAATGTTCCAAAAGAGGAGCTAATGGAGATGGTTGATAAGGATTTGACTATGGAAGAGAAGGAGAAGTTTGAGATGCTCTTTGATAAGTATCCAAGATTGTTTACAAAGGAGTATACCCAAACGAGAGGGACTTCCAGTGTGGTACATGAGATCAAATTGAAAGAGGGGATGAAGCCCAAGGCACAGAAACTTAGGAGACTTGGGACTATCCAAAGGCAAGTACTAGAGGTGGAAGTGACCAAACTTCTATAGGCTGGATTCATTTACAGAGTTGATGAATCAGATTGGGTGTCCCATGTGGTTATAGTGCCTAAAAAGGGAAACAAATGGAGGGTATGTGTAGATTATAAACCCTTAATTGCAGCCACAAGAAGACATCATTATCCCCTAACTTTTCAGGATGAGATCTTTGGATCAAGTTGCAAGGATTGAGAGGTACTATGTATGTGATGGGTTCAGTGGTTATTTCCAAATCAGGATAGCTCCAGAGGATCAAAAGAAGACAAGCTTCATTACACTATGGGGGGTGTTTTGTTACAAAGTGATTCCCTTTAAACTCTTGAATGTATATGCAAGCTTTCAAAGTTGGATGGACAAGATACTTGGTCCTTATTTGGGTACCTTTGTCAGAGTTTTTATGGATGACATATGTGTTTACAGTGACAGGTTGCTTCATGTTAAGAAATTGGATCTTGTATTTCAAAGACTTGATGAAGATGGGGCTCACTTCAATCCAGATGTGTAAACTAGCAAGAGCAAGGGTAGTGTTTCTTGGTCATGAGGCTAGTGAGAATGGGATAGCCCTTTGACCCTTCTGTGGTACAAATTCTGCTCTGCAGATGGACAGTCTTAAGATAACCAAAGAGCTCAATAGTTTTATTCAAAAGGTGAGGTATCTATCTACGTCATTCTATATGTTGGCTGAATATCTCTATCCCTTGCACAGAAGGTAATCCAACAAGATCCCTTTGTTTCGAGTGTTGAAGAAGAGGAGCTCTTTGACAACATCAAGGACCTTCTCTCCACCTTGCCCATAGTGAGGCCACTAGATTGGACACAAGCTTTCTATCTGAGGCTTAGTGTGGGTAAAAATGTAGTTGGAGCAGTTTTGATGCAAAAGGAACGAAGAAATCATATACAAGACCTATGTATTATATGGGGAATGAAAAATATTGGCATGAGGTGGAACTGTTAGTATGGGCACTTGTTTATGCAGTCAAGAGATTTAGGAGTTACCTCACATATAGGCCCTTTGTGGTTCTAACTTCTTGCAGTTTGTTGCCCCATCTGCTGAGATTTCTAGGAGAAAACCCCAAGATACAGAGGCGGTGGACCTTAGCCCTACAAGAGTTTGATATGAGCTTAATTAAGGAGGATAGTGTGAGGGAACATATGGCAGATTTGTCAACCTACAGAGAAGTGTAGATCAAACCCAAATTAGCTAAGGAGAGATAGGTAGTTCCTATTCATAGTCTCTACATGAAGAATTATTGCTGAAGGAACCATGTAGTTTAATGGAGCCTTCAAAAGGATTATGGGCAAAGGAGGGGCTAGATATGTATTTATGGATGCACAAGGAGAAGAGTTTTGGTGTGGTTGCCATGAGACGCAAGTCAAAATCAATAATAAGGTTGACAACAGTAGCTTATGCTGGGGGCTTGAGGAGTGTAAGAGGAGAAAAAACAAAAAGTTGATTATAAAGGGAGATTCCATGTTGGTCATTAGATAGATCCAAGGAGTTTAGAGGGTTAATAAGGATGAATTGAAACAATGGTTCTTCAAGGCTAGGAAGTTACTAAAAGCTTAAACAATGGTTCTTCAAGGCCAAGAAGTTACTGAAAAACTTTCAAGCTATCCAAATCTGGCATATATCCAAAGAGCAGAATCAGAGGGCTCATGAGCTCGGGTTGAGTAGGTATTGGCTCTAGGTGTGCATGGAATAGAGCTTCAAGAGTATTTATGTCAAGGGAGAGAGCCATTACATAAAGAGGAGCATGTTTTGCTATGAGTGGTTTTTCCAAGAGGGATTTGAGTGCATCAAGCAGATATGTAGTGACTAAAAGGGCCATGAAATATGTACTAATAGGAGATCAGCTATATCACAAAGGCTTAGATGGGATTTTAAGGAGAGTCTTATACCATGATGTGATACAACAATGTTTAACAGCATGTCTAAGGAAGGTTGTGGAGGTCACTATGGGACAGATATCTCCAGAAGGAAAATATTGGGATCTCAATTGATGTGGCCAATTATGAATAGGGATATCACTCCCCACTTGTGTAGAAGCTGTGTGCAGAATGTCAAGCCTTCCAAAAAAGGATGTTGGTACTAGAGCCCATTCAGCATGTTATGAGTTATGGGGCTTTTGAGAAATGGGGAGTAGATGTCATAGGACCTCTTCGAGGAACCAAGAATAATAAGCTATACATCATCACAACATTAGACTATTTGACTAGGTGGCCAAAGGCAAGGGAAACCAATAAAGAAGATGCAAAGAAGGTGAGCCAATTTATATTTGAGATAATTTGTTGTTGCTATAGGTTTGGGGTTCCCTTGGAGTTGATGACAGAGTTTAAAGCCAATTTGATCCAAGATCTGACCAGGTTGTTGCACATCAAACACAGGTTTACCACACCCTACCATCCTCAATGAAATGGGTTAGTAGAGAGCTTCAATGGGATTTTACAGAGCCTGCTATTTAAGCTTGTGGAGGAGCACCCTAGAGACTGGGATCTGTATCGAGACAGAGCATTATGGGCCTATAGGGTTTCAAAGAAACACGGAATAGTCTTTACATCCTTTCATTTGGTTTATGGGGAGAATTGTGTGCTACCCATCCATGTCATGTTACCTTCTCTGGACTATATGCTGTAACATAGTGTAGAACAAGAGGAAAAAGAAAGGAATAGATGGGCCGAGCTACATGCTCTTTTATTAGACAGAGATGAAGCAGTCAAATGGTATGAGGAGACAAGTAAAAAAGGATATAAAAGTTTAATGAAAGATTGGGAACAAGGGTTAACTGAGGGCATGTTGATTTTGAGGTATGATACAGCACTTTTCATACTAAATTCAGGGTTAAATGGGAAGGGTCGTATGTGATACATCAAGCATTCTCCAATGGAAGTTACCAACTCAAGGATCTGAATGGCAGGCTGCATCATCCCAATAGAGTCAATGGGTTGAGGCTAAGGCCTTATGATATCAGGATTACGTGAAATACACAAAATGGTGGAACACTTGAAAGTGTTCCACTTTGGGGTTGAGGCAATATGTGAGGAGCATTTTGGTGATGTATGCATGAGGGATGAGAGCCCTATCAAAAGTTCATGGTAGGTGTGAATATGAGAGAAAGCAGCTATAGGTAGTCCTTGAAACTTGATAGTATGGTTGATGATGTCCATGATGATGATACATGGTCATATGCATCTGACACCCACATGGAAACCTATTCACATGGCAAAAGAGGTCTATTGGGATATGATTCTAAGAGAAGATGGCTATGAATGATCATAGGATGCTTATGATGTGAAGTTGTTGGGGAATGTGTGAATGAATGTAAGATGGTGTTAGAAATGTCCCATGGTTAATCATATACATAATGGTGATGCACAACCATGTGCATCAATTATCAGTGCTTGCAGTACTAGTCCACTTGGCATTAGTGAGAGATACCACCAACAGTCGGGGAAAACCCAAAAAATGGTCTGAGTAAGAGGTGGCAGTTTTGTGAGTGGATTCCTAATTGGGGGGATGCATGGTTCTTAGCAGCAGGAAGAATCAGAGAAGGAAAAATGATGAGTTTTTTTTGGATAGGAAGAGTCTAGAAAAAAGGTGAATTAAAAAAGAAGTGTCAGTGTGTCAGAAGCTGTGGGAGAAGCTACAAAAGGACTTGGACATCTTGAGCATAGGGAATTCAAAGCCAGAGCAGAGGTGATTGTGCAAGTGAAGGCCTAGATGAATTGGAGGACTTGAGCACCTATATGATATACTCTATTAGAACTTGGCTCTTCCCCAAACTTTTTGGCGATTGAAATTGGTGTCAATTGTGGGATGGTAGTTTCTTACTGGGAGTTCACAGGGACCTTCATCTTCTTCACATGGTTCAAGTTATTCAGCATTAAAAGAGTAAAATTGTCATCGTTTTTTTCATCTTGCTATTGAGAGCTCAATTGAGAAGGGATTGTTACTAGATTTTTATATAACAGAGTGTCATTTGGATGCCTAAAGCAAGTTTGTATCTCTGTGTATCCTGAATGCTGGGCTTATGTGCATATTGATCATCATGAGGAGTAAGTGCTTGATTATTCAGGTTCAATTTCATCAAATATATGGATTTAATTTGGATTTAGAGATTGAACAGTGAGTGCTAATCATGTTATGTGTCTCTGGTTTGTATGAATCATTTGAAGGGGATCATCTATAAATAGAGTTTTTTTTATATGTTGCATGTTTGAGTCTGGCAGAGCCAAGTAGAAGATACCAGAAAGGTATGAATCTTGGATCAAAGTGGCCTACGGAGCACAAAGGTCAGGTTTCTCTAGGTTACTAGAGGGATATCAATTTGGGACAGATTTGCTGCTATGACGATAATGAAACAACATTGATTTGGACTTAAATTGTAGAATGAGATAAAATCAGAATATGTCCAGTTGTGAATAGTTAGTGTAGTTTTCCTGAGACTTACAGGGAGAGTGGAGTTGTAATTTTTGAGAGATCAAGGCTGATTGGTCGGTCCAATCAGCTTAAGAAGACAACAGTAGATGGTCAATTGGTCAGTGAGATGAAATTAGAATATGTCTAGTTGTGAATAGTTAGTGTAGTTTTCCTAAGACTTAAGGAGAGTGGAGCTGCAATTTTTGAGAGATCAATGAAGGTCAATTGGTTGGTCCAATCATCTTAAGAAGACAAGAGTAGATGGCCTGAATCTATGTTGATCAATAAGGGCTCAAGGGAGATCATTTAGACTATTAGGTGATTTGGAGTAGGTGATTTGGGAGCCCCAAGTTCTTGTATTTGTATATTTTACCTATGTGGTGTCTGGCAGTGTTATAGAGGCCATCACTCAGAGCCCTCACAACTTAGGTCACTAAACGGTGAAAGAGAGCAAGGGGTGTAGTAGTCAAGGTTGCAGAGCGCATAGATGGTTAGCAAGCATAGAGTGACAATAAGGGGAACGGGGTTGTTCACCCAAACTAAGAAGGGTTTCTGGGTGTTGCTAACCGTTAATCCTTGAATTGCACCCCAATGTAGGTGATGCTCATCATGTCCGTGTGTAGTAAGATTTGGTTCCAGAGGTAGCAGTTGAGGCCGAACCTCTGAGGTAGCTAGCTACATGGTCAAAAAGATTAGCTGGCTGAGGCTTGGTTAGGGTTCTCATTTCTTGGGACTAGGGATCCTTCCATTGACTTGAAATTTGATGATGTATCATTGGCTCCTAGTACAGGTCCTTCTACAATTCTAAACTAGGTTCCGACCGAAGGTCCTAAGCCTAGTGTAGGTTGGTACGCATCTAGCTCAATAGATGTGCTATGCTCTAAATAGGTGCCCAAATTGTAGGTGCATGTGAATATGCAATGTTGGAAGGTCCTACATATGCTTCGGACAAGTTTATTTTTTTTTTAAAATTTCTTGCTTTTTTTGGAAAAAAATGGACTATCCAAAGTTTTTCCTAAACACGTTTTTGGTGTTTCTTAACCCATCTGGCACAAAAATAGTGTACTTTTTTTAGATTAGTCAAGCACTACAGGTGCTGGCTCCCATAGTTAAGCTCCTTAACTATGTAAAAATGAAAATTTTTGGGGTGTTACCTCCATCATGTATTAAGAGGATATATTGTCAAGTGGACAATCTAGCCCGATGGCAAGGAGAGACAAGCACTCATCTTGCTTTACTTAAAACATTTTTTCTAAGTCCTGCAAAAAAAAGAAACTCCTCTCCATCTACCACTACGGAGTTAAGCGTACTTAGTGCTAACTCGGGCATATCTGGTGTTGCCCCTATCTCATCAGCCTCATTCGTGGGTGCAACCACAGCCACCATTGCTCCCTCCGATGATGACCCTTCTCCACTGGTCCATGAGGTGGTCCCTTCAGCTTTTTTTACCTCTTCGTGTTGTCAAAGAAGAACCAAGGCCAGAGCTTGCTCCTCCACTTGATCAAGGAGCTCGGGCCGCTTTGGATCTACCTCCTTGCCCTTAACTAAATCAGCCAGGGCAATGCATTGAGCTCTTCAAAATTCGTATTCAACGTCCGAAGGAAAAATCCATCGCTTTGGCCATCAACTAGCAGCCTCAAAATTCTACCCAAAAATCGACACAAAAAATGAACTTAAAAACACAAAGTTGCCTAAAATAGCCCGAAAAAGACCACGTAACATATTCAAGCTACTTTTTTAGTGTCTAAATGACAAAATTACAAAAAAGTTAAAGAGACGACAAAGTTGTAGTATACAACTCTCTCATATAGCATTTTTTCAAAAAAATGGGCTGCAAAAAACAAAAACTTTTCCAAAAAAAAGTCATCTTGAGACCCTGATGGAAAATAGGTTTTGAGAATTTCTCTTCCATCTGAGATGCTACTGACATGCACTTTTTTCAAAAAAGTTCATTCCCGAAGAGGGCATTCACGTGCTTTTAAGACGTCTTCAATCTTAGACACCAGTGATACGTATTTTTTTCAAAAAAATATCTCTAAGAGGTTGTTCATGTACGCTTAGCACCTAAGCAAATTAAGGCAAACAAACCCTCATTTGACCCACACAAGGGTGCACGAGGCCTCTTGACGCTGTAAACGGCCGCGGGCTATAAGAAAACCTAAAAAGTTTAAAAAAAAACCCAGGTATGTGCTTACTCATTAAGGAGAAATTAGCAACATCAAGATATGGCAACGATAGAGGGGTTACATGGGCCGACACCCAAACTGAACCCAATGGTTGAAATCTTCAATCCATGCCCCAAATGACCTCCCAATACCATTTGTCATGATGATAATAAATACGGGGTTTTACATCCCCTGTGACATCAATCCCTTTGGGATTTGGTCCTTTGCCTAGCACCACCACAAGTCCTAAATCTTTAGAAGTGCTAGGTACCAACCCTTTGCAACCCCTAAATGCCCAAACCTTGGACATATTGACTAATATAGGAAGGGGAGTTGCCCAAGGACTAAATGAGGTCCTAGCCATAAGAGCACCCACCCATGGCCTCAGTGATTCATCCAAAAACACAGCCGTACAAATTTCCAAAATCATGGACAAGTATAATAAAATGATCGATCCTGTTCATGCAAATGTTTGAACAGAGATGTGAAGCCTTTTGAAATCCAAACTGCCCCACCAAGGCACATGCATTGAGCCTTGCTTATTAGTAGGAAAGGCTATCGATGGTTCATCACATTGATGCCTACAATTAAGGTGAATTTTGAGACCTTGAAAACAACCTTTATCTATGGCTTTTCAAGACAAGGTGATCGGTGGAGTGTAGCAAGAGAACTATATTCAATTGAGCGAAAACAAAATGAAACCATTAGAGATTTTATCCTTCGGATAAAAATCTTAGACTCATGATGTAAGCCATGGGAGAAACTAAACGATGCTTAATTGAAGAGATGTTTCATGATGGGCATAAAGAAAAACATCTTACACAACTTGATCATTGTATCCAATGCAGAAACAATATTGTATCCAATCCAGAAACATTTGATCAATATTGTAAAGAAGCAATATATTTAGATAACATGATGGAGCATGATCATGATATGAGATGTTCCTCATCTAAATCAAGTGAAGCAAAGGCTAAAGAAAAATTGATCTCAAAATTATCATTCCCTGAATTCTACACAACCTTGCTTCAAAGCCTTGAACCAAACTGTTAGAGAGAGAATGATCTCCCTCAAAACCAAACATCCTTAATGCCTCTCAAAATAATGGGTAAAATGCCTTGTGTTCATTGCTATCACTACGTCCATCCCAATCCCCAATGTGCATACCATAGGCATATCTTTACTGTACTGCATATATTGCAAAACCTTTGGTCCCGACACACCCCAATGTTCCTATTCACATACAATTTTCTCAAAACCCCAATCTCTCGTGCCCCAACAAACACAGTTCAACGGGTCAAAGCTGCTCAAGAAACACTTTAACTAACACTGCAATGCTTTTATTATCGTGGACCACACAAAGTGGCAGACTGCACAGTTTAGAATACTTCCATGCCCATAGTCATTGACACTTTGCAAACCATATGTAAACGATGTAGCATCGATCACATATTCCAAGATTGCACAAGGCAAGTTACTTTAATGCAACCTCTCTCGCAGAATACAACTCTTAACATCCACGGTATCCTTGAATGTGCTTACACGCTTGCAAGCTAAGGTATGAGAAACAATCAAATAGAATGCAGAGGAACACACTTTAAAATGGGTAGAAGAGCATGTTTTCAAATAGAAACCAAAAGATGAAACAAAACCTTCTAAACCCAAGAAGAACAAGGACCAACAAACTGCTGAAACCAAGGTTGAAATAAAGGACAAGGAAAAGGAGCGTGTGGAGGACCTAACCCCGAAAGAACCAAAAGCTACACATGATACAAATGCATCTACCTCAAAGGCTACCCCTAAAACCACAAAAGCCACATGTGACACATGATACACAAGCCTAAAAGAAAGTTCATTCTCATTGCATGGACAAACATAATGAAAGCCTGATGATCCAAGAAAAGTCAGAAGATGAAACAAGTTCTAGTATGTCACTTATAGTGCGGATGAAACAAGTTCTGATTTGTCACTCAATGCACCTCACAATCGAATCAAGAAACTAGATCCCGCCCAACCACCCCAAATTAAAAATCATGATCTCATGACATATGAGGAACGCAAAAGGCAAGCTCAGGAGAGCATGCTTAGCATTGTTGAGTGTGAAATAGGATCACTAGTTGTAATTGAACCTCATAATGTCAAACTTAAAAAAGCAACCAAAATACAAAAAACGGAGGAGTATCGCTTCCCCTTTCAAGAAGAAGACGTACTCTCTACAGAAATGAACCCATCAAGCCAAGAAGAGTCATTAGGGGGAGATCGCACCAAATGATGCAATTGAAAAAGCACATGAGGAATTCGATGAATCCCTTACCAAATTTAAGCAGATTCTCAAATCCTCATTTTGAGGAGTGCTCTTCTCTCGTGTGGTGAGGCTAGCATCGCTTCTTACACTTAACCATGAGTTGTACCAAGATATCAAGAGCTACATAAAACATAACTAAGGATTTGCAAGTTTCAAAATACCATTGTACACATTGGGCTTGATGAAAAAGCTGAGCACCAAGAAGAGGATGAGAGTTAATGGGAATATGAAACCAAAACAAGAACTGGAGTTGAAACAAAAACTGAAACTTTCATGGTTCCGCTTGAGGATTCTATCATGGTATGGTTAGATTTCCTTGTGGGAAATAAGGTTAAGCACAAATGCGCATTGATTAGCCCTCGAGCAAGCCATAACCTTGTGACAATAGACACTTGGGTATCACTGAAAAATTATTAAATTTGAATTCCATGCGACCCCAGTTCCCTTGAATATGATGTCATTCTTGGCACTTGAGCATGTGTCTCGTGGTATTCAATTGATGAAGCCCTACAAACAGTCACCTTGAACACCCCTGCAGGCATTGTGAAATTGCTCTTACAGGAGGAAGAGACCTTAGAGGAGTTGGAACTCCCAACATATCTTACTCAAAATATCCCAAGAGTTATGGTTAAATTTGAACTTTACAATAAAATCAACACACTCTAAGCACAGTTTTATTCTCACAACAACGAGAACACAATCTCATGACTCTCTCGAGTTATGGGATTTGTTAGGTTAACTAGCACTAAAAGCTCATCCAAAGAAAATTCCATTCACAAAAGACATTGATCATATGGCTAGGAAGCTCTTTATATGATCTTTCCACTCATGTAACTAATTTCTTAATCCTTTACTTCATTGATAATCAGAATTTCTCCCAAAGTTGCTAACTTTTAGGCAAATTTTGGCAGTTTTATAGTCTTGTAGTAAAATGCTCATAACTTTTCGCTCGGTTGTCCATTTTTGAAAGTTTTTATATAGGCGCGAAGCTCTCTTAAAGTTCTACGTAGCTATGTAATCCTTTTTTGTAAAATCTATATGGATTTAAAACTGTAATTCTCTGTGTATCTCTATTTTTATAGACTTTTGGCCATTATTTCTTCTTAATACTGATTAATTCCTCTTAATCTCTTATCAAAAGGTAAATCCCATATATCTTATCCTCTTGTAAGTGATTGCTATATTCTTTTACTTTAAGATGTTCCGACCAAATCGCCCAATTCAAATGGATGAACCTTACCAACATTCCTTGTATGTTTCCGTTCACATAATCCTGAGTCGGAAGATTTTCTTCCAACAAAGAATTGCCCTCTTGTTTGGAGTTGCAAGACTGGCAGAAATTCTTGCTTCTCCTGAGTCTTTTATCTTTCCTTCCATGAATTATGATCTCACCTTTGATGTGTTTATCTTTATCTTAACCTAGGGAGAGAAAGGGAGGTGAGGAGGCTATGAGGTTTCATACAAGTATGTTTTGATTCTAAGAAGTGACCGAAGTCAAAACCCCAACTTTGTGTCACAGTACTACGAAGGTAATACCAAAGCTTGGATTCCCAAGAGCATCAAGAAGTCACCTAAGCCTACTTAAAGAAAGAAACCTGAGAACCAAAAGCATCAACCACTCAACAAGTGGGTACCAAAAAGATTACTGCAAGCATAAGGGTACTACCAAGGTAATACCAAAGCTTGGATTCCCAAGAGCATCAAGAAGTTACCTAAGCCTGCTCAAAGAAAGAAACCTCACTAGCAAAAGCATCAGCCACCAATTCATACTATTCATCATCAAAGATGGATGCATATGCACATGTTTCAAGAACAAGGATATTATGATGGGATTCCCATCATATGGTTGCTAAGATCGAACGAAGTGAAGAAAGCCTCACCACCAACTTCAATTCCAAGAGCTTCTCCTAAGTTCAACAAGAATGGAGGCCAAAGCAACACCAAGCAAGCCACTCAACCCCTCTCATGCATACAACACATACACAAAAGCTTGCCTGTTTAGTCACCACTAATGACACCCAACCAGAAGATGTACCTACCGCCTCGACAACACTTAAGCCACAACTTCAAGAATCAATCCCCATGTCTGCAAAAAACAGAGACTTATGAGCGCATCAAGGATAAACTTACAATGCTCTTTTCACCCCTTTGGATGAAAATCATGAGTGTAGAAGCTATGCGGCAGACATAAGAACCTATTCTCTTAAAAAAGAGAGTAGCCACAAGAACCTGTTGCTCGCAAGGTGGTAACTAAAAAATATTTCGGAAGTAAAGTAAGGCGAAGAGGGATAATTGAAGCACTTTGCATATGTGGTTGATAGCAGTGAGGCTGGAGAGTTTACCAAAGAAGGATTGCAGTTGAGTGGACTCCTGCACGTTAATTCATAAAGTATGTAGGCTAGAGGTCCTGTAGCTTTCTTCCAATTTGCAGAGAAGTCAGTACAGTGCGAGAAGGATTGCTTGGATCAGAGCGGGGGAAGAGCTAAAGATAGGAGGATTGGCTAGGATGTGAGTTCCCTAGGTTCTCTGTGTTGCACCACCGTTAGAGACTTTATCCAGATCTAATCTTCTTATATTTGGTTGAACCATGTTTCGATGTGGAGAATCCTATTGTGTGCGATAATGGTTCAAGGTTTTGAAATTGTGTTGCCAATTGTTGCTACCTTCTTATATTGGTTGAACCATGTTTCGATGTGGAGAATCCTATCGTGTTCGATAATAGTTCAAGGTTTTGAAACTGTGTTGCCAAGGTTTTCCTTGAGTTTTATTTTGTGTTTTGTTTTATGTTGATGTCCAGGTCTCAAGGTTGTTGAGATAGAGAAGTATTTTTATCTATCTAAAGCAGATAGTGTGTTTTGATACATAGTCCTTTGCTTTGATGTTTTTGTTGTGATGAGAAAGTTATTTTCATTGAGCTTGAGGAGATAAAGTGTCTGTGTGTATTAGTCTGACGATTGGGGAGTTGATTCTGAGTCAGAATCAAAAGAGAAAGTATATAGAGTCAGCTGAGTGTCATCCAAACATTGGAATAGTCAACTGATTGTGTATTAGTCTTGTTTTGGTGTGTCTAAGCTTGAGAGAGGTGTTTGTGGGTTAGAGATGACAATCAGAAGTTAGCTGTGAGTAATCAAAAAGGCTAGTGGGTTGAAGGTGTATCTGGAGCGGCTATGAGTCAATTGTGATGTTAGCAACTAAGTACTTATAAGGTTGGATTCCTGAGTGGTATTAGTGGTTTGAGCATCTAGAGGTGTCAGCTGACACATAGGAAAGAGAAACTACATCAGCTGAGTCACTTTAGTTATTTGGTTAGGTACACTCAATTCAGAGGCAATTGTATGTCAGTTGTAGTCAGCAGAGGGCTTGTAATGTGATATCCTTGCAAGTTTAGAAACCCCTCCTTGAAGAGGCAGTGGAAGCGTCCTCGTATCTTGTAGTAAATTGGATATCTAATCATGTATGCTCCTTTGACTCTCTATTTGAGGGAAGTTTCTATTTCTGTTAGATTTCTGTGTCAATCGGTTTTGCATCAGACTTTGGAGGCACAATTCACTCCAGTGTAGTCAGTAGATGGTCAGAAGAGGGTCGGCAAAGTGTCCAGGTGGACACTAGGGATGTGTATGTGAGGTTAGCTAATGTTGAAAGACAATAGAGGATCATGGAGGAAAGGTTTCTTCTTGGGGACTAGAGGAGGATTTTGGAAGTGTTCTTCAGGTTGTTCTACGTCACAGCTGGGAGTGAATTTGATGAGTTGGAGATCAGTTGTGGTCAGAAAAGAAGCTTATAGGTTGAAGTTCAAAGCTTTTGATAGTCAGTGCTGACTTGGGAGGAATCTAAACTGAGATTGATAGGGAGTTTGGGAGGTGTTGAGGTGCCCCCTTGAGTTAGGAGGGCTGCTGGTCAAGAGCCAAGCTGATTGGTGCCCTTAGAGTTGGTATTTCAGCATCCCCTAGTTCTAATCCCCACTACTTTTTTTTCTTGTGTACCTACTAGTGGTGTATAGAGACCATCACCCAGCCACCACACAATGCAATGAAGGTTAGACCAAACCAAAGTGTTGACTCACATCCGGATGTCAATCTGGCAGGCGCGACAAGATGTGTTTATAGGTGCAATGCCTAGTACCTTAACTCAAGTAGCATTAAATTGATTATATCATGGTTAGATGAATAATGTTTTTAAAATATTCTTTCACAGATGGATATAGAGCTGGATTGCAAGTAAGATGATTCCACACTCACCCACCAATTTTAGGTTTGACATTGAGCATGCGAACATCATGTACTCACAAGCACAAAGGCAAGATGTGTGGTCGTCTACAATATATAGAAGTTGTCCATTCTTCCTTGACTTCCATAAAGATTAGTTTCAAAAAGAGGAAGAGAAGTTATATGCTCATGTGCATTGATAACAAGAAGGATGAAAAATGTAAAAAATTTAATGCAATCTTCTTATAGAAGTGTTCTTCATACACAAGGATTGTCGACCACCACTAATACAACATGACATTGATGTTTAGGGAGAAAGTCTTCAAAGCCATAAGGAAAAAGGTAAGGATATATATGTTTAAGCTAAAGAGAAGCAAGAGGAAGAATCAAGCAGTGATGACAATGATGATGATGAAGACAAAGAGGAGGATCTCAAGGGCGGCTCTAACGAAGACGAAGAAGAGAATGATGATGGTGAGGAGGTCGAAGATAGTGGGAATGAGGATGATGAAGAGACCTCACTATAGTCTCCTGCAGAGCAGCTGAAGTACCTAAATAGGTAGGTCAAGAAATTGTTTTCTGAATTTTGCTATACAATACTCCATCACTAACATATGGGTTCTTTGTGAATAGAGAAGCAAGAAGGAATGAAAAGAGAAAAGCCACCCTTGGCTCCTCTTCAAACAACATCAAGTCATACACATGGTCCTCTATCTTGCCAATAAAGATAAAGCTTCCATGTTGTGAACGTTTAACTTCAATCATCGACCTCTTTATTTAATAATCAACCAACCAAGTGTGGAAGAGTGCTAATTCTTTATCGTGTAGGGAGTTTCGTAAACAAAGCAAGACAAATAAGCAATGTGAAGAAAAAACATATTGAAGATAGAGTTAAAGGTACTATGTAGAACTTAAAAAGTAATCCTTAGACTGTTTAAGTGTAATACACTCAATTAATTTGCGCAATGTTTTTATTCAAACTCAGGAATCCCTTTGTATAAAAACAAGCAAGGCACACATATCGAAACAAGTGCAAGTATATCCACATCGATTGATGAGGGGCCACCTAGAGATTACACAAGTAATATTGGTGTTAAATTCTATACACTATTAGTATTGTGTCCACTGCATAGGCTTATGTCACTCTCGTGGTTTTGAATTTCACAGTGTTATTTGACTTTGGAAGAATAATTATGGTGCTTAGAAATCCTATTGACATGGGAAGGGCATTCAAAAATAATATAGTCCTTGACAAATTTGGGCGCCTTTGTGATGCACTACAAGGTGTGTGTGTGCCACAAATGGCACGCTCATAATTCAAGGCATTCCTTCTAACGTTGGCTGCCATGATATTATAGTAGTGAGGCTACCATAGCCTTGTTTTTGGGTTAAGTAAAAATGAAGTCTCAGCATGGAACAACATAGTAGGTGAGCCTTGATGTCTAGCACTTTAAAGTTAGCATTCCCTCTCCCCCATCATTTCTTTAGGTCTTTTCTATGCATTTCTTATGCCATGTTTGCAATGTCGATGGGGACAAGCAACATATCTTTAAGCTAGCTACTATCACCGTTCTTGATGATAATGGCACCTTGGTTGGAACAATGGTACAAGTTTTAAATATGGTGGCAAAAGCACAAGTACATGGCTACATAATGGTCAATCTCTGGAACTTTGGTGAGCTCAACTGTTGTAAATTTTTGGTGTCCTTTGAGCATTTGCATTTCATTAATTTTCTATTTATTGACACTTCTGACCTACTTTGAAGGTCTATACTCTCATCTGCGTGACCTTTACAAGCGTAGTGGCAAGTATTCATTCTCTACCACACCCATGATTGATTTTATTGTTGATAATAGTATCCAAGCTAACTGGGTGAGGTCAAGAGATGGACGCCCTTCACAAGGTATGAATTAGTATGTTGTACTTATTTTATGTTTGGAATTGAAGGATCTTGCCATAATATGGATATTGGAATTGATTACTTGCAGGAGGGTGGGAATTCATTTCATGCTCAAAAGAGGGAAATGTAGTTGTTGAACTATATTCATGAGCATGAGATTTTGCTCTAATGGCTTGTTATGAGGGCAGATGTGTTGTACGTGTGGAGCCTGATGAGGCTATTGTAAATGCCATTCTATGTACATTGGCTTCTTAAAGATCACAACAAATTAATTTGTATATCTTGTGTTCTTTTTTATCTCATGTATTTGAAAATATAAGGTGGATGACATGATCCATAGCATTGAGACATGTTGTTTGCTATTTGAAAAGAGAGAGAGAGAGAGAGAGAGAGAGAGAGAGAGAGAGAGAGAGAGAGAGAGAGAGAGAGAGAGAGAGAGAGAGAGGGATTGTAGGGGAGAATGAGAAGGGGAGGAATAGAGTTGAAGGGAGAGAGGGAAGGAGGGCATGGACAGAGAGAGGGAGAGGGATAGACATCAAAGGGAGAGAGTATGATGTCAATGAGGGAGAGAGAGGGAGAAGGATAGATAGAGGTGGAGAGCGCATGCATGAGAGTGCATATAGAAGGAGGTAAAGAGGGAGAGTGTGTGTGTAGATGGAGATGAAGAGAGAGAGAGAGAGAGAGAGAGAGAGAGAGAGAGAGAGAGAGAGAGAGAGAGAGAGAGAGAGAGAGAGAATAGGGAAGATAAAGACATGAGAGTAAGCGAGAGAGGAATTATAGAGGAGAAGAAACATGAGAGTAGGACATCAGAGAAATGAACATAAGATAGGTGGAGAAAGAGAGAGAGAGAGAGAGAGAGAGAGAGAGAGAAGGATAGACAGAGGTGGAGAGAGCATGCATGAGGGTGTGGATTGAAAGAGGTAGAGAGAGAGAGAGGGAGAGTGTGTGTGTGTGTGTAGAGAGAGAGAGAGAGAGAGAGAGAGAGAGAGAGAGAGAGAGAGAGAGAGTGTTGAGGGAGAGGATAAGGGAGAGAGAGAGCGATAGAGACAGAGACGGAGAGGGAGAGGGAGAGGGAGTTGGTTGTAGGGGGTTGTAAATGGGGAGAAGGGGAGAGGAGGTGGTGAGAAAGCAAAAAATGAGCATAAGACATGTGGAGAGATGGATAAAGAGAGAGAGGGGAAGAGGGAGGGACGACATGGAGAGAGAGAGAGAGAGGGAGAGCGTATGGTGGTGAGAAAGCAAAAAATGAGCATAAGACATGTGGAGAGATGGATAAAGAGAGAGAGGGGAAGAGGGAGGGACGACATGGAGAGAGAGGGAGGGAGAGCGTATGGTGGCAATGAGAGAGAGAGAGAGGGATATAGATAGAGAGGGAAGAGCGAGAGGGAGAGGGAGAGAGAGTGTAAAGAGAGAGGGATAAGGAAGATAGAGACATGAGAATAGGAGAGAGAGGTGTTGTAGAGAAGAAGAGACATGAGAGTAGGACAATAGAGAAATGAGCATAAGATAGGTGGAGAGAGGTGGAGAAAGAGAGAGGGAGAAGGATAGACATAGGTGGAAGGTGCTCTATGGCACAAACTCCAAGCAAAGCCTTGCCCAAGCTCTAGCCCATGACCCACCTATGAGTCCTCGACATGGATGCCCTCTATAGCAAAATTTCTCAAGAGAGGAAGATCTTCACTCGTACCCAAGCTCTGGCCACAACCCACCTTGCGGGGGTGGCTCCTCGTCGACATGGGTTCCCTTCACAACCAACTCTCTTAGGAGAGGAAGATCTTCACCCGCACCCTCAATAAGGACCATACCATTTCAAGAATATAGCAGATCAGAAAGATAGATAGAAAAACAAAGTGCAATAGACAATGCAGTAGAAAGAGAATGGAGAGAACCATGACCCACCTATGAGTCCTCGACATGGATGCCCTCTATAGCAAACTTTCTCAAGAGAGGAAGATCTTCACCCGTACCCAAGCTCTGGCCACAACCCACCTTGCGGGGGTGGCTCCTCGTCGACATGGGCTCCCTTCACAACCAACTCTCTTAGGAGAGGAAGATCTTCACCCGCACCCTCACTAAGGACCATACCATTTCAAGAATATAGCACATCACAACCCACCTTGCGGGGGTGGCTCCTCGTCGACATGGGCTCCCTTCACAACCAACTCTCTTAGGAGAGGAAGATCTTCACCCGCACCCTCACTAAGGACCATACCATTTCAAGAATATAGCACATCAGAAAGATAGATAGAAAAACAAAGTGCAATAGACAATGCAGTAGAAAGAGAATGGAGAGAATTTAAAATTCTAAGATAGGTATAATGTGATAGTGTTGTCCACATGTACGCTCTCAAGTAGAGCTTAGATGGCAATTTAGACAGACTCTATATGGAGGATGTACTAAGTGTAGAGGGTGTGGGTACTCACAAGCACTGGATACCTTAGCTTATAATGACAATGTCCATATATAGTGTTGCAGGTGGTATGGTCGATTGGCTGCTCTCAACATGGCAAGCTGACCACACTGCTGCTCTAATAATGAATCCATATGGTTGAGAGCGGCCAATTGTCCCCTCGGGGGGTTCACTATAAGTAAACCCTATGTATCCGGTGCATTCAAGGTCTATTTTAAAAAGCCCTTATCTTTTAAATTTTCATGAATAAAACGTACCCTTTTTCTATTCAACCTGTGAATACCCCCCCTTTAAATGGTACCCTTCTGTATGTAAAAAAAGTGTAGAAAATGGATTTTAGAAATCCCTTTTGTTAAACCCACGTGCTACGCTTACATATTTATGAGTGACCCCCCCCCCAAGGTTGCCAATGCGGCCAACTGCCCTTAATGCAGCCAACACCACCCACTCATAATGAACCCATATCATTGGGCCGAGGGCTCCTGCCCCCACCAAGGGGCAGTTGGACTCCTTTGGGACTCCACAGCTAGGGCTAATGCTTGAACCTTTGACTATCTCCTAACCATCAATGGTCGCAATAATGACCCCATCGGCATCCAAACCATGGTTCCCACCAAAGACACGTGCACCAATGGTTTCTCCTCATAATGGGGGCCTTTACAAATGTGCACCAAACATTGATGTGAGATACATGCATTGAGTTTATAATAACAACCATTGCCAAGCTAGAAGGGCAACTGCTATGCTATAGAGCTAGAGCCCAAGCAGAAAAGGAGCACGCCACACCGGTAATAGAACATAAGGAGGACATTGTCATGGACATTATCACTAACCTTCTTAGCCACTCCATGTCTAGGCTATTAGATCTACACCATCAATCCCTCTAGCCCAACCTCCTCCAACACAATATATCATCGAGTAGGAGGTTAATGCCTCCAACTTTAACCGCATCCTCATGAAGGTCCCCCACCCCACTCTTGCCGCATTAGCCATGTAGTTCTTCCAAGGGGTGATCTAATTTACTAAGCTCACCACAGTCTTCAAGCTACTCCTTCACTACCATGCCCTCAACCTCCTCCTAGAAGCTTGGTTTGCCCAAGTGCTCACCTACTTCGACATGCTAGACGAGGGAGAGCCTATCGAGCTCACAATACATGAGAACCCTTACCCTTTCTCAGCCCCCTCCCTCATTGTTTTGAAGCCCTCAACATGATGAGGTGCCTGGCTAGCACTCCATTGATGACACTTATGGCCATCTCTACCCTTTCTCGGCCCCCTCCCTCATCACCTCCCTTAGGGGACCTTGTTGAGCACTCCATCGATGAAACTTACGGCCATCTCTACCCTTTCTCGAACCCTTCTTCATCATGTATGAAGCCCTTAGGGGACCTTGTTGAGCACTCCATTGATAACACTTCTGACCACCTTATCGTTGAGGCCAGCACGATTTACCTTCCCACGTTGGCATCCTCATCCTCTACCATCGTGCCTGGTTGGAAGTAGCTTCAACTCATGTAGGATTGCCACTAAGACCTCTTCTATGCATACCATGTGGTCTACCCCTAAGAAATCTCAGATGAGGAGTTAGGTTTACCCATGCCTTTTATCATTCCCCACCACAAAGCTTACCATCATTGTGAAACCAAAACATGGAGTGATAAAAGGCCCATGCCTTTTATCACTCCATGAAGCCCGCCATCACTATGAAGCTAAAAGATGAAGGAGATGATGATGACTGACAATAGACCATCCTCTTTGAGAGGATGATAAGGAGCCCCCCCATGGTTCAGACATGGGTGACACATTTCTCTTGCACCCCCAAACCCTTCCTCGAGAGAAGAGTCCTCTTTAACCAAACTCTCTGTAGAATCCATTGCCCACTTTCCTCGATGTAGAATAACGATGCACACATGATATGGAGTCACTTTCCTCGATAAGAATTAGCGACGGTAGTGGAAGCCGTCGATGTAGAATCCATTGCCCACTTTCCTCGATGTAGAATAACGATGCACACATGATATGGAGTCACTTTCCTCGATAAGAATTAGCGACGGTAGTGGCTTCCACTACCACCTCTGTGAACCACACCATCTAGGATCACACCCCCCCTCAATACCACCTTCATCCTCCTCTCTACCTAAACCCTCACCACTCTCCACAACTCTGGGTGAAATCCTTGATGGACTTAGGGACCCTCCTAAAGCCCTTTAGCTCTACATTGGAAGCTAACCCATTGATCATTCTTAAAGAAGGTGAGATCCTGTAGCCCCCTACCAAGAGTCCTTGAACCGCCCCTTCAACTGGCATTACACAGAGTTTGAGACATACTCACAGGCACATGGTCTTTTTTGTTGGTTATTTGATAAACATGTACATCAAAATTGAAATTGACTCTGTACCTTATGTACTTGAGGAGTTTTTGATTGTATAAGCATCTTCATTATTTTTAATACTAATTATGAGCTTAAATGTAAACCCTTACCAAAAAACCTTCTAAAAAAATGCAAACAACTAACATTCCTCCTCCCCTCCACCAACATAGCATCGACGGTGGCCATGGATTTTACCATGTCTTATAATGTGGCTTTCAATGTAAACGTGGCATGTCATTCGGGACCAAAATCCAAATCATCTCAATAAGATGACTGTAAAAAAGGCCTTGGTATCCCATAAGGTCACATGTAATTTAATTTGATGTTAATTGATGCACATGTGTAGCGCATGTGTAGATCTGTTATATGCGATGAAGGAAATTTGAACTTAAATTGGTACTGAATAGAGGCAAAGGGAAGAAAGGAGGCAACCTTGCATAAGAAGTGGGACAATAGCATAATAGCTTGCCAAGTGCCCATGTGCTTAGAAGTAGCGAGTTAGAGTGGACAATATCCCAAAAGCTTGCTAAACTGAGTAGAGTATAACAAGGGTAGGAGAAGGAGGGACATAAGATTTACATGTGCTTATACTCCTTAGGGACAAAATACGATCATAGGGTAGTTTAAATACTTGAGATGAGTGGTTTGATGGTTTTGCTACTCTTCAATCAAAGGGAATTCTCTTGCATTTCAAGCAAAAACATATTTGCCTCCTACAAAATTGTAGATTTGATAGTGAGAGAAACACTTGTATTGAAGCATGAGTAAGTATTCTGATGTCCCACACTAAGGATACTTTGTTTGAACCCTTTATCAAGGAGAGACTCGAAATGTTCCACAACGAGCATATTTTTTTAAACCCCTTGATCAAGGAGAGACTTGGAGAGGACATATGGAGTACCCAAGGGCTTAGTAATGTGAGAGGTCAATAACCTTAAACCCAATCAATTTTGGGTCCATGAGAAATGGAACAATCCTAAGGCTCATTACGCACATACGGACTATGCTTCGTCTTAATTGCCCACCATCATCTCTAGAAGGGGATCTCCATCCTCCAAGCCTTGCAAAGAGATTGCCCACCAATATCTCTAGAAGGGGATCTCCATCCTCCAAGCCTTGCAAAGAGCATTTGGGCCAGACATGCTTCTAGATAGTGGGAGAATTGTCTCATTCAAACCTTCTCTATGTACCCAAAAGGCCCACATACACGAGACACGAGCCCCCCCCTTTGAGGCAGCCCCCATCCTAAATTCAAACTTTCAAAACTCTTCAAAGCACAACTCTTTACGACTACAAAAGGGTTCTTCCATGCTCTCCAGTAGTACGACCGTCACCACCTTCATTCTGCGGGGACGCACACCCATCCGTTCTTTCCTGTCGGCCTTCTTGCAGGCCCGGGCCTCCTCCATGGAGGCGGTACCTCCATCTAGCAAGCGTCCCAAGCTACCCCTCCGGATCGGCACCCACAATGGCACCTTCCACTGCGACGAGGCTCTTGGCTGCTTCCTGCTCAGGCTTACGCCACGCTTTCATGGGGCAGAAATTGTCAGAACGAGAGACCCACAGGTATGTTAAGCTTCTTACCCTTTTTCTCAGCATTGCCGTACAATTTGTAGTTAATAAGAACTGTACCAGGGACTCACAGCGGCAGGCAGCGGACCTGAGCCTTCTCTTCTTATCGGGCCTGGTCTTGTGCTTGTTTTGGTTATCATCTATGCCAAATGTTGACCATGGTTCTAGTCTCTTTCGTGATATCCATAGACATACTTGGCTTGCCCATAAGCTACATGTACCACCAGTATGATGGGTTTATGCACACACTTAGCGGCCTCCCCTGGCCTCTTTACTTTGAAAACAGAGAATGCAATGAATCCCACTAAGAATGATGTGATAATTTCACTCATAAAAGGATGAGAAATGTAGGCTAAGGATGAATGCTTCACTATGTCCTATGAAGCTTCAAGCTATCCACACATATAGAGCTTATCACCCACACAATCATTCATGCCACGAAGGCCTGGGAAAGATGCTCTAATACCAAATGTTGGATTTAGAATGCCAACAAAGATTGAATGAAGCTTTTGCTAGTTCACATGTGACTCATGAACTAGAAGCATGCCTAGAGGTAGTACTCAAGCTAATGTGTAACAAAGAGGGGAGGTGGAGAGATTTGGGGGAAGAAGGCGCCTAGCTCCAATGGGCCTGTAAATACCTTTTGCACACTCACTATGTGAGTGTGAGAGCATGCTATGTGTAGTACCTTGTATCTTAACAATATTTTGTGTTGCATTTATATGTAATTTTAGGGAGCACAATCACGAGCACAATCACCTTAGTAAAATCAAAATGCCATCCTCATGTAATGTGAAGCCTAAGAAGGTGATCAAGAAAAACATTCAAAAGACCAAAACTAAACCTCAATATTACCACTATGCCAGAGTGAGCTTAGTGGGCACTCAGACTCTTGGTACATCTTTGTGGGTACAACTCGTCAAAGCTCTTTTGTAGTGTCCTAAACTATAAAGGACCTTCCTTATATTGTGTGAATGGGTTCCTTCATGCATTCCTACTTTGAGGAAGGCATTAAGTTTGGTGGCACCAAGTATAATATGTGGTGCATTAAAATGAAAATGGCATTAATTGATCGTGACCTTTGGAGTATTGTGAATGGTAGTGAAAAAAAGCGAAGTGGGAGGGACCTTGATCTAATGAATAGACGGACAAAAAAGCCAAGTGGGAGGGACCTTGATCTAATGAATAGATGGACCAATGCTGATTGCAAGGCTTTGGCTTTCATCACCTCTGGATGACAGATAATTAGATCCATTAAGTTAGCTCTTCTAAGAGCTCTCATGAGGCTTGGACAAGGCTCAAGTCTGTTTTGGGACAGACAAATGCTTTTGCATGTCTCTTTTTGAGGAGAAAACTTTATGGGCTTGAAAAAGTAGACAATGTGAATGTAGGAAATGATGTGAGATATCTCATAGATCAACTTAGTGGTGCAAGAGTTAACATTGACAAGGAGGAAGCAATGTTTATCTTGTTGACTAGTATGCCCTTCACCTATGAGTCTTGTGTTTTAGCCATTGCAAATCAAACAAATCGTACTTTTTCATCAGTTTCCTCCTCCCTTATTCTAAGAGACAAGGCAAGTGTAACACGCGGAAGCTATGGGGGTCTTCTTTCAGCCCTAAACACTACTGGCAACATGCTGATGCAAAACGCAGATATAGAGAGAGAGTAGAGAGAGAGAGAAATGCTGGAAATTCAAGTATATTCATATAGTACAAAAAGGTACTCTTACACAGCCCTAGGTTGCCTTCATCTAAAAGGTGAACACCCCCCAAAACTGTCCCCCTATGGGACTCCTAGAGACCCAATCCCTAGAGGATTGAATGAATACAACTATGAGCCTCCTAGCCTATTTATAGGCCCATTAATTCCTTGGAGAGCTGGCCGACCAGCAGTCGGCTAGCAGCTTTGGCACAAAATCCATAAACGTAGCACAGCTTGGTCTTCTGGCCCTGGATGCGCTTCAGTCCCCTTTGCTCTCTGGAGTTAACCGACAGCTCCTAAAACCAGCCGACAGCATCCTCCTTCATGATCTCCATGCCTTGCTCCAAGTCCACCACAGATTCTGCTCCTAAGGCTCCTAAATTTTGGTTCTAGTGATCTTTTACTGGCTGCCCCCTTCTGGATTAGCCTTGAGAAGGTACATGGCATTGATCATGCACATGACATCCCCCTCTGCTAAACTTGATGAGGAGATTCCAACCTGCTCTTGGACGACTGTCATCATCCCAAATCTTTTCCCGAAGTCCCTTTGTCATCCATCCATCCCTGGCAACCCTTTTCTCTGAAAGCCCGGCACGTTCTCCAAACCACTCTGTCTCAGACGAAGATCTATGCATCTGTTCCATCTAGTCCACAATCCATTCTTGCCCTGACCCTGAACACTGTCTTGGTTCTTTATTCCTGAGAAATGAGCCTGGCACTCTCACATCACCCTTGGAGGATAATCCTCCCTTGGGACCGTTGCCCGAGAACCTATCTGGCTCACAGGACTGCCATCCCCTCTGGCTTTGTGGAACACCACCAACAAACCTCCTGGGAGCTCTTCCTGATTCTGTGTTCCTTGCCTTGGGCTTCGTATCCGTGTAGTTTCGTGTACCTTGGACCTGTACACCATCATATGGGACTGAATCAGTGTTTAACTTTACTGAGCCTGATGCTTTGATACCAATGTAAAACGCGGAAGCTTTGGGGGTCTTCTTTCAGCCCTAAACATTAATGGCAACATGCTGATGCAAAACGCAGATATAGAGAGAGAGTAGAGAGAGAGAAATGCTGGAAATTCAGGTATATTCATATAGTAGATATAGAGTAGAGAGTAGAGAGAGAGAAATGCTGGAAATTCAGGTATATTCATATAGTACAAAAAGGTACTCTTACACAGCCCTAGGTTGCCTTCATCTAAAAGGTGAACAACACCCAAAATTGTCCCCCTATGGGACTCCTAGAGACCCAATTTCTAGAGGATTGAATGAATACAAATATGAGCCTCCTAGCCTATTTATAGGCCCATTAATTCCTTGGAGAGCTGGCGACCAGCAGTCGGCTTAATGGATGCATGGTTGGATTCTCCTACACCCTTAGACCTTAGGCGTAATATTAACCCCCATAAAGTTCGTCATGTGCATGTTTGCCCATGGACAAATCCTAGAGCGTATACTGAAGGGGCAACCAGAAAAGCAGATTAGAACCAAAACTTGGAGCATAAAGTGCAGAAGTGGCAAGGTGGACTAGGAGAACATGAAAAGGATGCTGTCGGTTGCTTGAAGAGGTCTGTCGGCTGAACTAGAAGAAGGTCGGCTGTACCAGGCAAGGCGGCTGAAAAACGCATCATTGATGGATTTTATGTCCAGTCGGCTGGCCGACCGGCCAGCACTCCAAGGGGTCCAAGAGCCTATATAAGGCACAGATGCTCATTGAGTAGATCATTCAACTCCTTTTGAGTTGGGTCCTTAGAGTAGGACAGTTTTTGGTGTATTCCACCTTTTATATGAGGCAGCCTAGGGCTGTAGACTGGGTACCTTTTTGTACCATATGAATATACTGAATTTCCAGCTATCTCTCTCGGGAGATCGAGACTGGCAGAGCAGCACGGATCCCCCGAGAGGAGAGGGTATGCAGATTGTGCAGAGAGGAGGTGGAGAGTGAGGAGCATTATGTATGCAGATGCAGAGCATATACAGCCATCAGAGAGAGATATCCCATTTTATTCAGAGAGCCACATTCCCTACGCCAGATCTTTGAGGCAGCAGACCAGCGCATACTGGGGAGATTCATTCTAGACATACAACGTCACAGAGAGACATCATTACAGACTCAGACAGCTCCAGAGGGGGGACGACAGACACAGATTACTACATTTTTTCAGAGATCCATCCCACTCCCAGCCCCTACACGGCAGGAAATTACTCTCCAGAGAGCAGAGACACTCAGAGCCCGCAGGAGACAGAGGACACCTGGCTTTCGGACACCACGCCTATACCAGAGAGAGATGACAGAGCTCAGTTTCACAGAGAGGGTGCGGAGCGACTGGCTCGCTTCAGAGCAGACCCAGGCATGTTCTTCAGGGAGCTGTGGACACCCCCTTCATTGATGTATACCATTTTATACCCCCAGTATGGTACAGGATGGAGCTAGCTAGGTTGCATATCATGATTGTATACTCCATGCATATAGCTTTGCATTCTCCTAGTAGTAGAGCTCCATCCCCTCCCCCACTCATTGTGCTTAGCACACCCAGATTCAGCTTTTTAGTTCAATACTTTTTCATTTTGTTGGGATGATAGAGGATACCCCATACAGGTACACCGATTCGTCTCAGAGACCGAGTTCGGTCTTTTGGAAGACGTTAATAAAATCTTTCTTTCTTTCTCTCTCTACTCTCCCTTCTATCTGCGTTTTGCATCAACATGTTCTAAGTGGTATTTAGGGCTGAAAGAAGACTCTCAGAGCTTCCGCGTGTTGCAGTTCCATTAAGACTAAGTTATGGATGCTAGATTATCCTACCTCCAATAGAATCTTTGAGTGATGTTCTTTGTCGCAGGGCAGATGTAGTCTAAAGAAGTCTATAATGGAGGTTTGAGATGCATATCTCAGTGGCTGTGGCTCTTTGAGTACTATTTAAGCATGGTCTCCTGATGATGATGAAGCTCCTATAAGTACATACCCAAGCATCTCTACTCCACATCTTGCATAACCTGTGCGAGGGCTGAATCCATCTCGAAAAGAATGGTGGTTCTCTTGCGAATTTCATAGTAGGATGGACATCTGAACATGTAGTGATCCTTTGTCTCCACCTCTTTGGATGTGCATACCCTTGCCTCCTGAGGGGTGTCCTTTTCTCTGCTAGACTCAATTTGTAGATGGTGTGATGATACTTAGAGCTAACCAACGCAATCCACATGGCATTTCCCTGTGGAGGTATCCAGGGCTCGAGATGAATCCATCCTCGGAAACTCACAGAAAGTTCTCTTTGTAAAATCGAGTTTCGTAGGGTGTTCTAGCGGGTGTATCCAAGTGCATCCCGTGTGAAGTTCTGTTAGGTTGGTGAGTCAAGACTATACTGAAAGGAGGGGGGAGGCGGTCCATGTGAAGGTCATGTTAGTCAAACTAGTTGACCTTCCATGAGTATTAGGATTTGTGTTGTCTTTGCATGGAGGACTCAAGGGTCAATATATATGTGTGTGTGTGTGTGTAGACGATAAAACATCATCATCATCATTCTCTTTCTCTCTCTATATATATATACACACTTTTTTTTTTTGGTAATATCCAGTGCAGTATATTTATATGCTCATAAATTTACATGATGGGAGGTCTCCGAAATGGAGAGTATCCCAAAGATCAGAAACATAAAAAGAAAAGCTCTATGCAAGAAGTATCCATATCACCCTCATGGCAGGCATCATATAAGGATTGCCGCAATGAGGCTCGGAAAGATTCATATGACTTGTGAATCTGCCGACCCAAGTATGCCAAATTATGCTCACTCCAGATTGTCCAAAGAGCCCAATATCTCTCCACACACACACACACACACACACACACTTTTTTTTTGGGTAATATCCAGTGCAGTATATTTATATGCTCATAAATTTACATGATGGGAGGTCTCCGAAATGGAGAGTATCCCAAAGATCAGAAACATAAAAAGAAAAGCTCTATGCTAGAAGCATCCATATCACCCTCATGGTAGGCATCATATAAGGATTGCCGCAATGAGGCTCGGAAAGATTCATATGACTTGTGAATCTGCCGACCCAAGTATGCCAAATTATGCTCACTCCAGATTGTCCAAAGAGCCCAATATCTCACCCAAGAGAGAAATAGTGAGTATTGAGACAAAGACCTCATAAATCTGCCAAAGAGCTAGAAATGTTTCCCAAATCTGTGACTCGGGAAACGGAGCCGAAGATAATCTGAAATTCTCCTGAGGAGGATCCTAGAACACGGGCAGTGCCAAAGCAAATGAAGAACAGTCTCTGAAGGAGCCTGACATCTTAAACATGTGGATGGTGCAATGCGACGTTTAGCAAGTGTGACCCCCACTGACAATGTGCCTGTCATACATCTCCAAAGAAAAAGTCTTTGTTTCAATGGCATTTTACACTTCCATAACATCCCGAGATTCTTCCGCCACCATGAGAGGGGCTTCCTTATAGGCCACAGAGAATTAGCATGTTGCTGAATCCATGGAGCAGGCTGAAGAAGCCTGTAAGCTTTGATGGAGGTTAAGGCGGGAAGAGGAACAGGATGAGTGCATGTAGCAGAGGGTTGCAATTGCCAATCCGTAAGCCTGTCTGTGTTAGCCACAAGAGGAACAGGTAGAAAAGGATGTAATAAATTAGCAATTTTCTTCTATATAGACCTATGATGCATTCCCAATGCATAGGAAGCAGTGGCCTGAGGAAAAGATAAGACATAGCCCTGATCATCTACCACATCATGTATGTATCTAATTCCCAATTTCATGAGATTGTATGCCCGAACAGGTTCCTGTAAAGCGAGTGGAATGTCAAAGATGGCACTCCAATGAATACTTTCTTTCCTCATTGAGTTTGTCCCCGAGCAATTATCAGGAGCCCATTTGACCTTAGAAAGTACTTGTTTCCAGTCAAGTATCAGAGCAATAGAGAAAGGACAGCCAGGTATCTTCCCTACAAATCTCCCAATGACAACCTCCCAATGATCAGTAATCCAATGACCATAAGCACAAGTCCTCATGTTGACACACATGGATGCTAGCATACAAGTCCTGTCAGAATACGCAGCGGAGATGATGACCAGATCTGGGAACACGAGCAAAAACGCAGGCAGAAAAACAGCACAAGAGAGAGAGAGATGTAGGCGTTTAACTCTGCTCTGATATACACAAGAAGATCCCGAATATGATACAAATAGTGGTATGGGGCTGGGGGCCTATATATATGCCTCTGGGAGATCAAAGCCGCAAGGTATCGCTCATGTTCCACGCGTCGCATGGCGTCGTCTTCACGTTGTTGAATCTCCATTGCACGCAAGGTTCAGTCTTTTATTTTCAGTCTTTTATTTTCAGATTTGCATTGTTCTAATAAAAGCAAATACACCATTCGTGGTGGGGGCCCTAAAAAGGGTATTCGGGACCCAGATTGCAGATCCTCTACAAAGGGACCCTCTCGAAGGGTCACGACTGCAACCGAGTTCGATGCAGTCGTGTGTGTGTGTGTGTGGGGGGGGGGGGGGGGTTTTTACTTGTCGGTCTGTAGGATTTGGCCCCTCATGAGGGGCCCATTGTTTGGTGCTGGTGCTGGATGACTGACATAAATTCCTAGTCGGGGGCCTGGATGGGGCTGTTGGCCTATTTTGTATTGGCCGACTGGCAGCCCCAGGCCATATATATACCACCTCTTTCTTCCCCACAGTTTTGTACCGGTGTATATAGTAAAGTTCGACACCATCTCTCCTCTCTTGCTCTTCTGTAGTTTTTTGCTCTTTGATTGTTGTCTGATTTCCGCTGCACATTCCGACATCCTCATCCCTCTAGACTATACTAACCATAGACTGTAAGTGTGTTCTTGATGAAATCGCTACTTCTCTTCATCCCCTCACCCCTCGTACTATTTGGGTCTTCCCCGGTAAGCTATCTCCATAGTTGTAAGGTACGATATCGTACAGTTCGTACGATACAATACTGTATAGGAAAATACGGTACGATATAATTTTTTTTTCTTATCGTACGATAAAATGCGGTGTTTTAAAAAAATACTTATAAACTTAGGTATTTCCAATTCGAGATAAGGAGTATTTTAAAAAGGAGGGAAGCATCATAGTACAGAGGAAGCTCAAACAGCCATAGATAAGCAAAAAAAAAGGCCATTACCTCCCAAAAAAGGTTTTTTTTTTTTGAAAAAAAAATTTTGGAATTTTTTTTTGAATAAATCTGTACAAGTCCGTATGGTATTGTACCATACGGTATTCTGTATGATAAGCCATTGTATGCCATACGGAAACAACCCTGGCTGACTCTCACTGGTATCCCGATACATGTGGTAGTCCCCTCTCTTGGCTTTGGTGTGTCTCTGTGTAGAAGATGATGTCCTGTCGTCCTGCGAAAGTCTCCCTGAATCCTCCAGTGTCTGACCACAAAGTCCATTGACTACAAAGTCCATTGCAGTTCAGACTGCCATCCTCAGATTTGTGGTCCCATAGACCCCGTGTCCCTATTTGGGACGTCTATTTGTGATGATGATCTTGCCATCTCTATAAACTGTCCACTTTTCTGCCTTTTGAGCCTCAAGCACCTGCGACATACTCATTTTTCTATGGTCCAACATTGTGGGAGTGAGGTCATGACCAAGATAAATTTTCACCTTTGAGGGCTGCTCTATGATCCAAGAATGCTAGTTGGCTGGTGGTGTCCTTGAATTGAGGAGTAGTGGGCGGGCATGTGTGGTGTCCTTACCTGCTCTTCATGCATCCATATATGGTGTGCCTTCTATGCCCATTTTCCAACATAGTATGGTGGCGTCTGCCTTGGCAAACTCCACCCGCACATGTAATGCTCGGATCTCCCTTATTTTATTCTCCTCAATCGTGTCACGAATAATAGTAGCATGTTGTTCTTTCCTCTTGGCCATATCCTCTTGTATTTGTGCCATCTCCCATTCGCGGTGATCTTCCTAGATAGTCAAAATTTCTTTTAGCAGTCGTAGGTAGTCTCTAGTAAGCACACTGCGTCCATTTGGTTATGTACTTGCATTGACCTGGGCATCAATCTTGTCGAGCACTTTTTTCAATGACCCTTGCAATCCATCCCACCTGCTTGATCTGGTCATTTTTGGCTTGGGCTACTTCTTGCCTTTCTCAAGCTAGGCTCAAAGACACAAGTGAAGCCGGGAGCCAGCCCGATGTGCGATGAAGTAAGGGTGGGAGTGGCTTCTGGTTGATGGTAGTCCTGGCACGAGACGTACAGTCTACTGGGCAAGAGAGGGCAGAGGCGGAAACGAGGGGCAGAGGGCGGAGGGTTGCGGCATAGCACAGGCAGCGGCAGACAGAGCATGGAACAGAGGGTGGCGGCGGTGGGGGGTTGGGGGAGAGAGAGAGAGAGAGATTAAGTGTCTACTAAAGACCCAATGGGCCTATGAGACCAAAGTGATACAATAATGTCCTTGGCATATCTCATCATGGAATGGAAAATAAAATAGAAACAAACAAAACAAAGCTATCGCACTGGGGTGATACAAAACTACCCATGGAATCTCATTATGGAATATACTAGGAACATGGACCATGAGAGGAGCATCAACCCCTAATAGATGGTATACCACTCTCCAAAATATCAAGCATGGGGCTAATGAGTATGGCTGAGAGGTCTCCCTGACCTATGTCACGTGGAAAGGTAGCTCGATGGCGGTGGAGCATGTCCTGGATCTAGAGCTGATGAGGGGATCGTGGTTGACATCTGGGGGGCCGGGGGCGTTGGGCACGCTGGAATGCAAAGGCCCGGTCCGAGGTAACTCCTCTCGAGCGAGGTGGGTCTGGAGCAGCCTGAGATGGGTCCACAGGATCCATTGTATGGGTGTCCTCCACCTCCTGGGTCCAGAAGAAGCTAGTGATGGTTGGCTGGTGTGGAGGGGGGGGGTCGGTGTGGTTGGGGCCGAAGCTCTCTCAAAGACGTGTCTCTGTCTGTGGAGCTCAAGCAGAAGAGCCCTAGGCAACGCTGGTCCAGGAAGTCACTGATCTTGAGAGGGAGAGAGAGAGAGAGAGAGAGAGAGAGAGAGGGAGAGAGAGACGTGTTACTTCTTTGGTTGCAGATTTTGGAATCCCTAGATGCTGTCTTGGATGTTGGTGGCATCTATGATCCAGAAAGGTTCAGATATGATCATCATCAAAGAGGGTTTGATATTAATTTCGATCATGGATTTAACACCAAGTTGAGCAGTGCAGGACTTGTTTACAAGGTTTGTTCACATCTTGCTTTGATTGCCTCTATGATACAAGAGTGGGTGATGGATGCCACGGTACAAACTTTAGACTGCAGAGTTCACTCTTTTTTTTTTAGTTTTGATTTTATCACACTTAAAGTTAATCCAGTTATTTGCCAAAAATCTGAAAAGTTTAAATGATTTCATCATAGGTAGCAGCACTTATCTGGCAATAACCTGGCAATTGCTCCTCTTTCTTTTGATATCACTGCAGCATTTTGGACTTGATATTGTTGCTACAGAGCTGGGTTTGGAGTTGCCTCATTCAGATGTTGAACGTGTGTACAAAGCAGTCTACAAAAATTTTGTGGAGGTAAACGGAAAGATTTGAACAGTCTATTTTGCGTCAGTGATGCTTAATAATTTTGGACACAGCATGGTAATATTCATGGTATAGTGAATCATTGTTTTTGAAACTACCCATTGCGTCCTGTGAGCCCAGATTCAGATGAAGCTTCAGATCTAGGCAGGTACCATTTGGGCATGCCAAACTACACAACTGGGCTGGAGAGATGAATGCAGCAATGGCTAGCTCTAGTGGATTTGACAAGTTTTAGCTCCATTTATAGCGGACCTCGTTGACGTGAAAGAATTCACTTCAGTGGACTGTAGGTAGGAGCTGGAGAAGTGAACGAAGATTTTTTCTCAAAATAACAACCACCATGTCAGTGGTTTTTTAAATTGTTTGCAATCTTCCATTTATGCTATATAGCATGTAGAGTTGTCTTATGGATGGTTTGAAACCATCTGTGCCTTTGACCTTGTAGATGTCATCTAAAGGTGCACGACTTGGAGGCTTGGAGCTTAATTTTGAAGATGGTCAGACAGATGCACTCTTAAAGTAGTGCTTTTGTTGCAGTGGATCCTATTTATGCATGGCTATAACCCATGTATGAACATGAAACATAACTCCAGAGGGGATTCCAGCTCTTATTGTTATCCTTGGTATGTGGGGGTTTGCCTATGTTAGCTGTGCAAATACCATGCATGGCCCAAACTAAGTTACCACCAGCTGTCTTAAATCCTTGGGGCTAGGGGAATGTGCTTGTGTCATCCAGATCTTCAGGAAGATCATCCATTTAGACATTCCAAGGTGCAGGGTATGAGCTTCAAATACAAGATTCTCTTCACACCATAAGATCCCTTACAGTTGGACCAATGTGACCCTTTCTTTGCTAAATCTGGTTGCTTAACCTCAGATGAAACTCTCTTACAGCTGTCACATCCATCATGACTTCCATTAGATGCATGTGAATCTGCCTTCTTGCAGTTTGCAAGCAGCCTAGCAGCTATATCCTACGCAATAACAGAGAATAAAGACGTGGGTAACATCTGACCATATAACTGAGAGAGACTGCATATGATTTGCCTATGTGTCCTCGTCTCCATAGAATGAGCTCTCCAAACTTGGCAAGCAGCCTGTAGCTGAGTGATTCGGTTGGAAGGGTGCATTTGGAGCCAGATCTAGAGAAATAGTGTCAACCCCACCCCCCAACACCCCCCCCCTCCCCAACCTACTTTGGAGAACTTTGTACAATGATGTGAATGATGATTGTGGACTGCCAAACGCAAGGACGAGGAAGACCGTACGCAGGCTGAACCATACGCTGACCCAGTAGTACTGTAGAAGACTCTATGAAGCCACTTATGCAAGTCCGGAACTGTTGAGGATATGCACATATGCTGGTTGAAGACGAGAGGATCTTCTATGCAGCCTAGGGATGAAGCACGGGGTGCTTGAAGGCTGATTTGTATGCTCTAGAAAACTCGGAGGCTTTTAGGCACACCGCACACATATTCACTATTTGCTTGATGAACCTCTGTGAAATGAGATGATTTATTTAAGGGAGAGTGGGCTGCTTATATAATATCACATGCTGCCGGTCGGTGAATAGATGCTGATTGTCGGCGTGATGTCCACGACTTGTGAAAATAAGCATTTAATGCTGCGCATGCTGGCTGACCAGCATATTATGTTGGCAGACTGGTTATTATGCTAGCCGACTAGTTATTAGGGGCTGGAAATGCTGCCCATGATGCTTGGCACCATATGCAAGGCATCACATGCCTCATGGCTGCCTTGTGGGCTGGCTCATGCTTTACATGATTTAATATGCTTTGTTTTATGCAACTAATGGACTGACCTCTCATGCCCTAATCTCAGACAATGGGGCCACAGCATACAACAAATGCTCCTAAAAAGGGTACTAATGATGTAAAATGTTACATTGAATGCTGAGCCATTGTGTCACATAGCACCATAATGCAAAGTGCATGTGACATTCCCTCCTGCTTAGCTTGGTAGGTTCATGGCTTCCAAGTAGTCTGACAATATCTACGGGTACTCCTGGAAGAACTCTTCATCCAGCCATACGGCTTCATGAGTGCCTTGGTCCTTGAGTTGGTTCAACATAGGACTTCAACCAAGAAACATGGAAGGCACTGTGCATAGTCCAATTGTCTAGTAGCTTGAGCTTCATGGAAACATCACTGATTTTTTTGATGATCGGAAAAGGGCCAAAGCTTTGAAAGGAGAGCTTGGGGCAACGCTTGTCCACTTGCTTTAATCTCTGCTACATGACCCAAAGGTAGACCCAATCTCCTTCTTTGTACTTGACATCTCTTCTTGACTTGTTGGCTTGCCTAGTGTATGCTTCTTGAGCTTTGGCGAGGTGCTCCTTTACTGACTCAATGATTTTTGAAAATGTGAAGGCGACACCATCCTTGTAAGAAGTGACGAGAAACGGCGGTCAAAATTTGCCTCATAAGGGGTTCGACTAATACTGGATGAATGAGTATCATTCACGATTGCTTGTATCACAGGAAGATAATGCTCCCACTTTGATTGATGATCATGGCAATATGACTTGAGAACATCAAATGACTGATTGTATGGAATTCTGTTTACCAACCGATACGGTTAATCAACGCTCGCTGAAGCTCCCGCCCCCCTCCTTGCTCGCGCTACCTGCACACCTGTGCCCCCCGCCCTCCTGCCTGCTCTTTCCTCGCGCCCCCCCTCATTCCTCGTGCCTCCCCTTGTCCCCCCCGCCTCGCGCCCCCCCTCATTCCTCGTGCCTCCCCTTGTCCCCCCCGCCTGCCTTCGCCGCTGCGCCCCAGCACTGCCCGTCGCCCCTCCTTTTGCCCCCCCCCCCCCCGCCTGCCTTCGCTGCTGCGCCCCCCTCTTGCTGCATTGCTCGCCGCCCCTCCTCGGCTTCGCGCCCCCCCCCCTTCTTTCGCGCCCACCTTCACTCTGCAGCGCCCCGCCCCCCCCCCCCCCCTCCGCCAGCGCTTTCTCCTCCCCTCCCCTCTTTCGCGCAGCCGCCCCCCCCCCCCCCCCCCCGAGGGTTTCTCCTTAGCCGCTTCACCCCCCCCCCCCCTCCTTTTTCTTGTTGACTTCCGCTCCCAGGGGGTTCTCTAGCCTTCGTCTTCCTCCTCGCTGTGTGCAGCTCGGTTCTTGTAGGATTTTCGCTTTCACTTAGCCTTCGCCATAGCCTCAGACTCTGATGGAGGCTCCTCCCGCCCTGCCTCCGCCCTGCCTCAGAGGGACTCATCCGCAGCCCCCTCGCCCGCCCCTGAGGACACCCCCATCAGGCCTTCTCTTTCGCCAGAAGAGGAAGCGAGCCTCACCGCAGAGGTGGAACGCCTCCAGGCTCATTCCACCATCTGCCGTATAGTCGGCACTCGCCCCAGCAGAGGGGAGATCCGGGATCTTCTCCAGGCCCGCCTTCTTGCAGATGTGGGCAAGATCCTGGACGTACAGCTACTGGGCCATGGACATTATCAGATCGAGTACAGGCAGGTCGGTCATATGGCCAAGGCCTGCCCTCGCAGGAGACCTCGACCCTCACCACAGCAGCAGCAGGCCCCTGGTGGCCCGCCTACAGATGCAGCTCGGCAGGTTGCCTCCGGGACACCTGCTCAGGCCACGGAGACCTCGGAGTGGGAGCTTGGACAGGGGCGCCGCCGAGGGAGACAATCGCAGCAGCACGCTCAGAGACCGCTGCAGCAGCAGCCACAGTCTCAGCCTCACTGGGTTCCCGTGAGGAACAGCTTTGCTCCTCTCCAGGAGGAGACCCCTGCGGCGACGACTGAGGACCAGGAGATGCCAGCATCCCCTCCTTCACCCCCCCCACCCCCACCCCCGTCCCCTCCCACCGCCTCGCTTCCACCTTCGCCTCCTCCCGTCCCTGCTCCGGTTTCGGCAGCGGCTCCCTCTCCACCCCCCTTGCTCCCCCCTCCTCCCCCCCCCCCCCCCCCCCCGCCCGCCTCACCTTCCCGGGAGGCCCTAGCAGTCCCCTGGCGTTCACCTGCAGTCCGGAGGGCGCTGAGCACCGACCTCGCTCGAGCACCACAGAGGAGACCTACCATGCCGATTCGGGCTTCACGGATATCATCTATCCGCAGTCGGCTAAGTCGCCTCGGCATTAGACAGCACTCGGAGGCTTTTGATTACGCCTTCACATGGCTTTTTGGAGCAGAGGGCCCCCATGAGCCAGCACCCATCTGAGTTCATGTAGTGACCTCCGGCCCGCGGGGAGGAGGCATTTGATTCAGCGGTGGCCTTCTCGTTCCCTCTATGTGGCCCTTGCGACCGGGAGTGGACTCTAGAGCTCGCTCTTAGCACTTTGAAGACTCAGGCAGTTGAGTTTTCTCATCATGTGAGCGATCTGGAGGTGACAGATGTGATAGGCCGACTATGGGAGTTGGCTCATTTTTTCTTGGATCTCGGGAGTGTGGATGCCTCAGGGATTCGTCATTTGGTCGTTCACATAGTGGCAGACTTAGCACGTGACCCTGGATATGTATGTATACACGAGGTTGCTCTGTCAGAGCGGGAGGCAGTCGCCATGGGCCACAGCCACTGGCGCATGATCCGTGATTCTGGCAGTACACCGGGTGGGCAGATTCGTAGCCGCTCGGATGGGGACTACTCTCCATCCAAGCCGCTTGCGAAGGCCTGCCGTACGACTGAGACAGCATCCACCTCAGCAGGTCATCCATGAGGATCATCTCATGGAATGTACAGGGCCTTGGCAGAGCACATTTTATACGCTATTGTGGTTGCTTGAGGCAGGAGCTTCAGAGATGCCTGGTTGGTGGCAGCATTGATATTTTGATGATGCAGGAGCACCACTTGGGTGAGAGCAGGATCCGGAGATATGGTTCGGTGATGCCTGGTAGGTGGGACACCTTTTGGTCTGCAGGGTTTGGTCCTTTGGGTGGACAGGGAGGAGTATGCATGGTCATTGCAGATGTATGGCGGCAGGCCATTGTGGATCGAGGGATCATTGTGCCTGGTAGAGCACAGTATGTTATTCTGAGGATGCATGATGAGCTATTGGGCGTTCTCAACGTCTATGCGCCCAATCATGCTAGTGCCAGAGCAGAGTTCTGGACCCAGGTTACGGATGCATTGCCAGAGGCCGCACATTGGTGTGTCGGGGGAGACTTCAACATGCTTGAGGACCCGGCCGATAGGGTGGGAGGCAGTCATGTTACAGTGCACGGCACGGAGCTTGCAGCTTGGGACCGGTTTTGCATGTCATTGAGGATCACTGATGCATGGCAGCATGGGGCCTTCTCCCGCTCTCAGGATAGTCTTAGTTTCTCTCGGTCGGATCGCCGGCAGGGAGGGACTAATCTATCACGGATTGATCGCTTTTATGTGGGCGATTGGTTAGGGGAGCGAGGGGGCTCCGTCGGCATTCTCGCTGGCACTTCATTTTCAGACCATTTGCCAGTTATCTTGACATTGGAGGAGAGGACACGGGAGCCCAGCTTGCAGTTGAGGATCCCAGAGAGGGTACTTATAGATCCCAGTCTCGCTGAGGACATTGAGAGGATCTGGCATGATAGTCAGTGCTCTGACCAGGATGCAGCATGCCAGTGTGCCCAGGGACTCATCGAGCTTAGCTCTTTTTTGCACGCTGCAGCTTTGACACGGCTGGGAGAGATTCGCGAGCGGGAGCATCGGCTGAGACGCAGCCTTGCTTCGCTACAGCGCCTTCAGGAGCAGCAGCCTGCATGTGAGTGGGTGGCGTCACAGCTGAGCCAGGCACGCCAGGAGGTTAGAGAGGCAGAGGAGCAGAGACATGAGTTTTACTATCGTCGTCAGGCCTCTCAGGGACGCAGCTTGGTGATAGAGTGACTGGGGAGTTTTTTGAGATCACTGGACCCCGCCATGCTCGAGCAGGAGTCCGTCAGCTTGGTAGACCAGATGGATCGGTAGCTACTGAGCCCGGGGAGATCAGAGCCATTGCCACTGCATTCTATAGAGACCTGCTTTCAACGGAGCCAGCCACTGAGGATCGAGATGTTTGCAGACAGACTGTGTGGGCCCATGTGCAGAGGAGGGTCACAGATCGTATGCGTACAGTTCTTGGTGCGCCTCTTTCAGAGATTGAGCTTGCCGAGGCCTTGAGGGTCCTGCCGCGACATAGTTGCCCAGGGGAGGACGGACTGACGCCGGCCTTTTGTATGCGCTATTGGGACCTTTTGGGGCCAGGCCTCCGCAGGGGCTTTCAGTATGTTCTGGACACTGGGGTGATGCCACAGAGCTTTTCAGAGGGCTTGATCTTTCTTATCCCCAAGGGGGAGGGAGTATCAGATGATATTCGGCATTGGAGGCCTATTACGATCCTCAATACTGTCTACAAGGTCTTAGCAAAGGCCTTGAGTTTGAGGATCCAGCCCTTCCTGGGGGAGTTGATTCATGCTACCCAGACGGGATTCGTCAAGGAGCGCAGTATCCTTGACAACATCTTTACTTTCTGGGAGGCGACGGCCCGAGCTAGATTTCTTGGCGAGGACTTGGTCGTGATGCTTCTCGATTTTGAGAAGGCATACGATAGAGTTGATTGGGGTTTCTTAGAGGGCACTATGCTTCGCCTGGGCTTTGAGCCAGGATGGATCAGAGGGGTGGCGGCTCTGTATTCCACAGCTCGTAGCCAGGTGTTGATTGTAGGAGGACGGGGGCCGAGTTTTGAGCTAACCAGATCAGTCTGTTAGGGGTGTCCCCTCGCCCCTTTTCTTTTTCTCTTCTTTGTGGAGGCTATGAGCATGTATTTGACGGCAGAGGAGGTTGGTTTGAGAGGACTCCAGCTCCCAGTCAGGCGGGAGGACCTGCTCGATGCTGAGTTTGCAGACGACACGGGCTTATTTTTGCATGGCCAAGAGGCCAATCTTCTTCGGGCAGAGCAGTCGCTCCAGGTTTTTAGTGCAGCTTCGGGAGCATTGATCAATTGGCGCAAGACAGTGGCCTTTTGGATTAGTAGTGCTCCCACTCCGGCATGGAGCCCGGACCCCGGTTTTAGATGGATTCCTCCTGGCACAGCAGTGCGGTATTTGGGATGCCAGATTGGACTAGATTTGTCACCTGAGCAGCAGATTACCCCGCTTCTTCTGAGCATTCGGAAGAAGCTTTTGTATTGGAGTACAGCTCGACTATCCTTGGCTGGGAGGGTGGTGGTGGCAAATCAGGTGCTGTTAGCGACCATGTGGTACATTACGTCTTGCTGGATCTTCTCGAGCTCTTGCATCAGCCAGGTACAGAGGCTGATCAGGAACTTTCTTTGGTCTGGGCGGGACGGTCAGCCAGCCCGGGCAAAGGTTGCATGGGCAGTTATTACACTTCCGCTGGCTCAGAGAGGCTTGGGCATTATAGATCTAGTCGATCAGAGTAGAGCCTTATTGGGGAAGCTTATTGTTCGGGGGCTGCTTCCAGGCGCTGAGCCTTGGGAAGAGCTTCTCTTGCAGCGGTTGCAGGCTCGGGCTCCCCCAGCAGGGGGCACTTGGGCACCAGAGATTTGTTGGATCTTCATAGAGATGAGGAGGACAGGCCTCAGTAGAGGATGGGAGGACAGATTTGCTTTGAGTATCCTGAGAGCTTGGGAGCTGCTGAGACCGGGGCTCTCTCAGCGACCTCCTTCTTGTGTTGAGGAGTGGGCCAGACAGCCGCTCATCTGGAGCCCAGCGGTTCGCACAGAGCAGGGTCATATGCTGGGTTCTCGGCCTCGTCTAGCCTGGGGACCTTTACCCAGCACGTAGTTTTGGAGACTGGCAGGTCTTCTGCAGTCTCCCAGAGGAGATCCAGGTGGAGAGGCTGAGTCACTTCAGAGGGGGGTTGATTATGAGGGATGATATTCAGGAGGCACTCACAGAGGAGTGGTTCACGCCTTTCGAGCTAGTGGCCCCACGGTGGATGGGAGCCTTTACACAGTTGGAGATCCTGATTGCTGTCAGAGCTTGCACTGAGGATGGCAGATGCCTCTACTATGAGATTCAGGATGAGGGCAGACTTCAGAGAGTGGAGGTGGAGTCGCCTTTGGTTGCAGAGTGCACCTTTCAGAGGATACGGGTAGTGGCCGCCGCTTCTTGGAAGTGGCATATTGACCCCGACCCTGCAGATGTGCTCCCGGACTGGCGCATATGGGCATATGCAGCGCGCCCCTTGGCCCGGCTACAGTGGGACCCTGGGGAGTACGAGTGGCATGATCCTTATGCATCCCTTGAGGCCACAGAGATCACCTTTTTCCAGTATACAGTTCGGCTGGGGCGGCATATTTTGACGGCGAGGAGGATGGTCTCTCCAGCTGCAGAGCGGGGCATTGGCGGCTACAGGGACTCTCACAGGAGTTCCTGGAGGATTTTTGGGCTCGGCTCTGGGTAGTCGACAGGCCCGCAGGATCTCGACTTTCTAGTGGCTGGTCGCCCACAGGGGCTCAGCAGTTGGCACCTGGCTTGTTTACAGCGGTCTTCTGGCGGCCTGCGTCCGATGCGGCCACCCTATGGAGACACAGAGACATTGCCTTTGGGATTGCCCTCAGGCGCAGCAGATTTGGTTGCGGATGCTGCGTATTCTGGCCCCCCTCTCTCCAGAGGGTATGTTTACGTGGGGCGCCGCTGCATGGTCGACTTCGTCAGGGCCTGCTATGGGCTATGAGATGGAGCAGGACAGTCAGGCCATTAGATTCATTAGGGGCCAGCCTCGCGTGGTTCCGGCATCGGATTTCTCGTCCGCCAGCTGGACACAGGAGAGGGATTTACGATGGGAGCTCCTCAGCAGCCTCACCATCTGGTTCACCTGGAGGGTCCGGTGTTTCACGGCCTTTGAGGGGAGACTGGAGCCCCTAGTAGAGACTGTACGAGGGATTTGGCAGGAGTTGATCCACACCCTGCGAGGACAGTATGACCGCATCCGCCGGGGCAACTCGGATGAGGCGATCTTGTGGCGTCAGGCCTTTCACACCACCTGGCGCAACGGCCCCTTCTATACCCTACACACGGGATCCCCCCGTTGGCATTACAGGCCACCTGTTTGGCTTTTCCCCCCCCCCCTATTGTATGATTTAGCCCCTCAGTCCTTGTACTGATGCTTGTATTTTGCAGCACCTAGGGAGAGTCTCCCGGGCTGCCTTGCTGTATTCACTGCTCTGCTTCTCTTATGAGCAAGAGAGATCTTTTGTAGCCTTACGAGCGTTTTTATATAACTAATGAAAGGATCTTTTCTCGGGAAAAAAAAAATGACTGATTGTATATTTCTTTCTGGCCGTTTGTGTATGAATGGAATGCATTGGACAATTGTAACTTGGTCCCAAAGTTGTCGAATAATGCTCTCTAGAAATGTGAAGTAAACTTGGGATCCCTGTCAGATGTTATTTTCCTTGGCCAACTGTCAGCAAACCACAAATGGGGTACCAAAGGTGAAGAAACAATCGAGTGATACCTTCTGTTGTGGCCGTTTGCTTGCATAGAATGCGCATGCAAAACTTACCGAACGAGTCAACAATTGTCATGCATTGTGTGTTCCTGGATCCAAATGTTGTTGAAAGGAGTGCTACAAAACCCATGCTTATATCTTGGAAAGCTCTCTCTAGAGCTAGCAAAGGTTGTAGCAACCTTGCATGCTTCGTATGAGGAACCTTAACCTTTTGGCAAATCTGACATGAATGGACATGTTGATAGACATCCCTCCTCATCTTTGGCTAATAAAATGAACACTCTTAACTTCTCCAATGTACTGTTGATACCGTGGTGACCTCCGACAAGAGAGTCATGGTGGGCATCGTGAAGAAGTGCTTGTTGCTTTTCTCGTAGTATGCATAGCTGGTTCTTGTAGAACAACCAACCATCCTAGATGGTATAGTGGTTCGGTTCTGACTGAAGGGCCAATCTATACTGAGTTCCGAATTCCAAAAAATCCTCGTATTGTACCTTCATACTATCTAAATTCTTTCCCTATATTTCGAGCAAGGCACAGTGGACTGCACTGCCCAAGAGGTACGATTCGGTACGGTCGATATGTACGGTATGGTTCTGTATGGTGGCGGTACGGTCGATTGGGATTTGACCAAATTTTTTGCCTGTTTTTTTTTGGGGACCGTTTTCCCCCATTTTTTGACATTTTTGGGCGCCGTTTTTTGACCGTTTGGAGAGCCATTTCTTGTGCGTTTTTTGGGACTGTTTTAGGCTTTAGCATTTGCTTGCCTTTGCTTGAGTCTCATTCTATTATCTATATAATATTCCCTCTCCCAACCCCATCCTCACAAGTGCTCATTGCTCAAGTCTATCCTCTCCCTTGAGCTCTCCTTCAAGGCTCAAGCCTCTCTCCCCACTAGGCTCTTTCAATCATCTCCCTCTTTCTCAAGGCTCAAGCCTCCCACACAAGGCTCAAGCCTCTCCCTCTTCCTCGACTTTCAAGTCTCTCCCTCCCTCTCCCTTTCCTTCTCCCGGGACCCCTCTCTCCTCTTTCACCATGAGAGAAAAGCATGAAGCCTTTACTTTGCATGCCATTTATCCATGAGAAGAACAAGGGGAAGTCGGGGGCATGGAAGTGGACTTGCAAGTATTGTGGCAAGGTCTACACTAGTAGTGCCATTGGGCTTCTTGCACATCTCTCCAAGATTGGGGGGGGGGGGGGGGGGGGAAATTGCACTTACAAGATGATCCCTCAAGACATTTCCGATGGCATTGGGAAGAAGTACTCCTTGCTTGGCAAAGCAAGTGATAGTGGAAGAGTCTTCCCTGTTTTTGCCGCTGCTCAAGACGAAGTCATCCCGTCGACAAAGGATACATCCTCCTCATCCTTCTCCGCATCCTTCACTCCCTTGACCAACTCCAACCCCTCATCAAAGAGACTAAGTGAGTTTGAGATTCCACACAAGAGGCAAGCCACTCTTGGGGGCACCATTGGAGCGAATGTGACCTCGGTCGTCTGAGCAAAGCAACAAAAGGGAAATGTGGAGATTGCACGCACGGTCATTGAGTGCAATCTCACATTTCGTGTCCTTAGAACTCCTCAATGGCAAAGGATGGTGAGGGCCATTGCCGAAGTAGGACCATGCTCTGGCCCTTGGCATGGTATCACCTACAACGACATGTGCACGAAGGCACTTGATGAAGAAAAGGAGAGAATCAACAAGACTCTCGAGCCTGTCCGAGATGGATGGGTGAAGTATGGGTGTTCCATCCTCTCCGATGGATGGACCGATAGAAAGAAGAGGGTCCTCAACATTCTAGTATCTTGCCCTCTTGGCACTTACTTCTTGCGGACCGTGGATGCTGGAAAGGTTGGGAAGAAAATCTCGGGCGATTTCATCTATCGCCACATTCGACAAGCCATAATTGAGGTGAGCTTGAAGCTTTAGCCTTTGCCTTTTACTCAAGTTTCTACTTTCAAGTCTCATTTATTTTCCATATTCTCATTCAAATTTCATGCATCTATCATCCTTGTAGGTTGGCCCCGAAAATGTGGTTCAAGTGGTTACAGACAATGCGTCCAATTGCCGCAAGATGGGCCGCTTACTTGAGACAGAGTTCAAGTCTATAGTGTAGACTCCTTGTGCCTCTCACTGCCTTGACTTGCTTATGGGGGACATAGGCAAGTTAGAGTGGGTGAAGATTGTGGTGACACACGCCAATCATATTGTCACTTTTTTTAGTTAGAAAGTCAAGGCTTTCGCTATCTTCCGCCATCATAAAATGACTTGGAGATGAAGCAGCCCTCCTCGATGCGCTTTGCCTACATGTGGCTTCTCCTAGAGCGCCTTTATGATGTGATGTCCAAGCTCCAGGTAACACTGGTTTCGCTAGAGTGGCAGGAATGGATACAAAGTGAGATACCTTCGCGTGTCAATGAGGCAAGAACCATTCAACGGCTATGCTTGAGAGAGGAGTTCTGGAGCCAGGTCTGCGTCCTAGTCATTGCGGTTACTCCCTTGTATAGGGTTTTATGCATGACAGACATGGAGGGGGCTACTATGGGGCTTCTCACTCACTTTATGAGAGAGGCCATTGCCGAGATTCATCGCACACCAGTCTCACTTTTCACAGATCAGGAGTTGCTTTCATCTAGGGATGTTTTCTTACTGAAAGCATTACCCGATGATGAGAATGGACAATTTCAGTTCTTACAGGAACTCATCAACTATAATGATCAGAGGAGCCCCACATTCTAATGTGGTATGTTGGAGAAGGGAATCTATGGTGAGGCCTCTCTTTTGGTGGGAGTCATTTACTTACTAACAACCTTACCTACAAAGAGTGGCTTTGAGGATTCTAGCACAGGTAATTGTAACCACTAATCACTAAGTTACTAACTTGTTAAGAGATTCTAACTCTTAAGACTTGAGCTAAAATTTTTAATTATGTCTAGATACTAGAAGTCTAGAACTCTAAACATTGTTTATTTTTATTGTAGATTAGGATTGCTCTTCGGGTGCATGTGAGAGGAACTGGAGTTCCCACTCACTTATACACACGACCACGAGTCGGAGCTCTACTTCCGCAACGATTAGAGTTGAGGATGTTTCCATTGCGGAGTCTTCTTTGGCAGTTCATGAAGATATGAGGGAGCCCGAATATGATGATGAGGGCAACGTTCTTAGTGATGGGGATTTTGGTGGGAGCTTTGAGATGTTCTCCTCTAGTGAGGATATTGAGGAGCCTAGCGACAACTCTGACAGAGATGGTGACATAGGCTTTTAGCCTCTATAGTCCTCTATAGGCTTTTTGGATTTTGTACTCACCTTTTTGTACTTGCCCATGCGGCATGCCGAATTTTGCGGCTTTATATATTCTCATGACTCTTTGATATGTCACACGTACATTTGTCTACTTTCATTTTCTATGCAACATTCTAAATTTCTAAGTTTTGGGTAGGTTGTAACTTGTAACTCTTCTAAGTTTTGCATCTATATTTATATTTTTAAGTATTTTTTAAATGGACCGTACCTCCATATTTTTATTTTCAAAATTTAGCGGTGCGTTTCGAGACCTTATTTGAATGTACCATACCGAATCAAACTTTTCATACCTAACAACTATGTTTGCGACTTAAGAGCATCAACGGGGTTATTTTTGCCAGGGATGTATTCAATTATATTCCCAAATTGCTAGAAAATCTGACTTCACTTGGCTTGTCTGTCACTCCAATGGGCACTAGGCATGGTTTGTAGCCAGTTAAGTGCTTGATGATCCGTCTTAACTATGAATTTCCCCCCATAAAGGAAAGGTTCCAATGCTTAAGAGGTGTCATCACCTCTAATAACTCTTTTGTCATATACGGAATAGTTCTTCTCTACGTCATTCAATTTCCGGCTATAATAAGTCACTAGGTGCCCTTCTTGCTGGATGACACCTCCTATGGTTAAATTGTTATGGCTAAATTGCTAGCAATGGTAATCACCTCCAAAGAATCATCCCATGAAGCCAACTTGAGAACCGGAGACTCAGAAGCAACCTTCTTCATTGCATGGAATGCCTCGAGTGCTTTGCCGATAACGGACACCTTCCGACGACCCATCTTCACGCCCTTGAAAAAGTTTGTAAGAGGTGCTGTAAGGTTGGAAAATTTATCCACGTGGGAATTGTATGCTTGACAGAGACGTACAAAAGAGCAGATCTCTTGAGCATTCTTGGAAATGTCCCATTCGAGAATTGCCCTCATTTTTTCAGGATCAAAGCTAATCCCGTTTGCGGTGATGACATAACCTAGGTAGTGAATTTTCACTACTCCAAACTCGCTCTTCTTTGCATCCATAAAGAGCTCATTGTCCTTTGATAGTTGCAAGACCTTTTCAACATCTCGCCGATGTTGCTCTACAACGGCAAAAAAGATAAGTACATCATGTAAAAAGATAAACACACACTTTCCTATGAGCTCCACAAAAACCCTAGACATCAACTTGTTGAAAGTCGCCGGTGTATTGGTGAGTCCGAATGGCATTACCACAAACTCGTAGTGGCCTCATTCAGTTCTAAAGGCTGTTTTTGGAATGTCAGTTGCAAAGATTTGGACATGATGATGGTTACTTTTGAGATCAATCTTAGAAAAGAATTTAGCACCATTGAGTCGCTCATTGGGGAATTGTTTTTAAATGTGAGCTTATTGAGTGCCTTGTAGTCTACGCATAATCATGCAGACTTGTCTTTCTTTCGCACAAACAAAATAGGTGCAGCAAAGGGTGTATCAGGTCGGGTTGCCTAAGTACACTAAGAGGATATGGTGGTTCACTCTTGGACAGTATATCCATGGGAGTCACAATAGAACAGTAGGAAGAAACGATGAAGAGCACACTTACTTAAGCAATACTTAATTAATCTGGACAAGCAAGGAACATGTAAGGAACAATGCACAAGAATAATATACTTCACTTCTATTATTATGCCTGACTCTTATCAAACATTTGGCACCACTTTGCGGTTGTTGGCTGGCAATGCACCTAATGGGGTCACTTTTGACAACCTTGTGACTCTCTTGCTTAGTGAAGAGCAATCTCGTTCCAACAGGAACAACATGATGTCTGTTGAGTTAGCAATGGCTGCTCCTTTTCGTGGGAATAGATCTGGGCCTAAACCTAGTCCATCGAATCCTCCCAAGACAGAGGACAAGCCTGAAAAGAAAAAGCGCTGTAACTATTGTAGGAAAACAGGGCACACCATAGAGGAATGCAGGAAGTGTATTGAGAGTGAAAAAAAGAAGAAGCTCGCATCTTCTTCCACAGGTGCAGATCAGGCCAATTTGGCTACACGTGTCAGCCTTGACACTTACATCTTCATTGCCTGCAGAGAGATCTGTCTTCTGATGCCATTGCTTTTGATGACTATGCTTTATAGTCTGTATTGCATGGTATGCATCGTCTGGCAGATGCATTTCAGGGGGGGATTCTACTTGCCCACATGCAGTTGGTGATGCCTCATGGTCACTTATGCTTGTTGACCCTTATGCTGGTCTATGCTAGACGCTTTCTCTTATGTGATGTCTATTGGAGATGCCTTTTATGCTGTTTTCCCTTGCAGCGGGATTGTTTCTACAGTGTTGACATTGTCACTTTCTCACATGTGATGTTTACTGGGAGTGCCTTTTACTCACTTGGCCAGTGTTGGCTTGCTCTCATGGTTTTGACATGTCACATGTATATTATTCATTGTGGGATTATGCATCTTTACATTTGCCATACATGCCACTGATCATGGCATCGCTGAGAGTTTACCTATCCTCTCATAGGATTGGCTGATGCCCGCCTCGAGCCCCCACTTTTTCTCCCCATTTTCAGCTTTTCCCATTGCTGATTTTTCCTCATCGGATCCTCCATTGATGAGTTTCACTTTTGCAGCTTACATTGCATGTTTCAGCATGACTTCTGGATCCTGTTGCCTTTACACATGCGTATATCTGCTACCTCTTCTTATGCTTATCATTGGTGCAGTTATTACAGAGCATTGATGTAGATTACATGCAGTTCAGCTTGGCATTTGGTACTTGCCTTCAGGGGGGTATTATGCGATGCCTCTTGATTTGATGCAGTTGATGTCCACATGATCTTTGCCATGCATTTCTGGTGATGCATTTATATACTACTGTGCTCTAGCATTAGCACTATGACATTGGGGACTCTCCTTTTTCCCGTCATATAGTGCTTGCTTTTTCCATTGGCACTGCAGTTCACTCTTATTGTGGAGCATAGTGCAGGGCAGCATTCACAGCTTTATCATCCTGTTGCTACCCGTTCACACCGTTCACTTGAGGGGGGGGGGGGGGGTTGGTCATGTCCACTCCCGGCTAGTTCAGGTGTGAACCCAACTTACTCACGGGCACTTTTTCCCTGTGATTGGACACAGGTTTTTTCCCGTGTGAACACACTTATGTGTGTTGGGCACTTTGCCCTAGGCCTTTTAGTACTCACTTGTACTTTCATTTCACATCATTATTGAGTACATCTTTTCTAGTACTCTCACGTTTCTCTGTGCTTGAGGTTGTGTATGTGTGTGTGTGTGTGCAGGCTAGCTTCCCTCCTACCCAATAGGCAGCACCTTCTGGGTAGATATTTGGAAATTCTCTCGAAGCTGTGCACACTTGATCACCACCTTTGGGCCTTCAAAGTCCTCAATAGGTGCTTGCTATTGCTGTTATTTTTGATGGAGTAGGAGTTGATAATCGCTCTCAACAAACAGGAGCACACAAGGTAGATGGAAGCACTCTTGGAAGAAAGGAGTTTTGTTTTGTTTTGTTTTGTTTTTTTTTTTGGGAGGGGGGGGGTGGTGGGTGGGTGGTGTGCTGCACAGTGGGTGAGATGTGGCAGTGATAGGCAGATGGGCGGTCCACACTTAGTCCTATGGCAAGAAAGCTATTGGTATGAAGTGGGTTTACAAGGTCAAAAGAAAGTCTGATGGTACTGTTGATAGGTACAAAGCAAGACTTGTGGCAAAGGGATATGCTCAGCAAAAGGGCATTGATTATGATGAAACGTTTGTACCTATGAGAGAGTAGCAACTTCCCACCTATCACTGAAGTGAGGCAATCTCAAAACCACTCTTCCCGGTCCACATGCGTCACTGGTGTGCCCGTACTAGCGCTTGGATTGCGTCCTCACGGTGATGGGAATGCTGAAAACAAAGAACTGGCACTAGTGGTCACTCTCAAGCACAAAAACACGTGGCAGCAAAGTAGTAGATGAATTTATGCCATGTATACATCAAAGGATTGGCCACCAGCACTGCCCCTAGATAGTGGGCAGTAGTGTGGGCAAGACATTAAAGCAGGTGCAACATTTATAGAAGAATTTCATGAATATTTGTTCAGGTAGCAAGCCGATAGCAGCATCAGTTGGCCAACCAGCATCTCCAACATATATATAAGCATAAAGTCCTCATACTTTCAGTCATTCGGTCATTTTAGCATTCTAAGAAGTAGCTCTAGCATCTAGCATGTAGAAGAGAGGTCACTCCTTTGGGGTTGACCAAGGGCCTACACCATGTACAATCATTCAGTAACCTTTTTGTACCATATAATAAAGAAAACCCTGAGAGACGGAGAGGGTCACCTTCATGAGGAAGAGGATCATACTACGGGGTTTAGAGGGAGCTCCTATTTTCTTGGATGATGATCTCACGAGGATGCAGCTTGAGCATAGGAGAACTTGCATGCCACGAGTCTTACACGCGAGGAGAGAAGGCAAGAAGGCCTTCTATCGAGATGGTCGGGTCATCATTGATGGCCGGCCCATGGATTAGCGGTTTGGGGCCTATGGGACACAGACCAGGCCACTGACAGAGATACACATGGCAGTATGGAACTGTAATGGTGCAGCCTGGACGACTGGAGCATGTTATGGTAGGGAGAGACATCATACTTCTGACAGCGACACATCAGAGCCCAGAGAGAGGGCTACCTCGAGTAGAGGGATTCCAGTGGGAGTCAGCATACAGGAGGACCACACGCCAGGGTACCTCGAGAGGGTCGGGGGGAGTAGCAGTCCTATTCAGACGGGAGCTACAGGGGAGACTGAGAGTGGTAGCACAGGATCCAGAGGCCAGATACATGTGGATCAGCTTACAGCTCTCACAGGACAGGGTTATATACATAGCTCTATGTTACTTTTCTCCATCAGGATCCTCCTATGTCATTACAGAGGACATGCCCCAGGAGGAGGAGACAGGAGCCTCGCCATACACTTGTCTGTCAGAGGAGATTATGCATTATTCTACACTAGGGGAAGTATTTCTTACGGGCGACTTCAATGCCCACACACAGAGCAGACAGTGTGAGGTGTATGACTATGATGACATGGAGATACTCCACTCTGTGGATCCAGAGGAGATAGGGGCTAGTCGGGCATCAGAGGACACTGGACCAGACAGAGGACATTATGGGGACCACTTACTAGAGTTGGGAGCCAGGCATCGTCTCGTTATTTATAACGGGATGCTACAGTGGCCGGGATCAGGAGGGCTGACATGCTTCCCACATGGGGGTCATACACGGACCGGAGGCACGGTGGTAGACTACATTATGGGATCTTTGGAGGCATCACAGCTTGTCACCTCATTCTCCATTCCACCTCGTCCTATTGGGGCAGATCATACATACTTGGCATTTTCACTAGCCGGATCACCAGTATCACCAGCCCCCCACATACCGACGCCACACTACCATCTACTTCACACATGACATGGCAGACATATACACTGGCAGAGTAGAGGATGGGCTCCTACTCATGGATCCCCTGGCACCTATGGATACCATTACAGCCCAGCTGGCATCACTCCTACACACGGCTGCATTACAGAGCTTCCCACATCGTGTACACTCAGGAGAGCCTGCGAGACCTGGGACTATGCCCCAAAACAGATGGTATGATGACGAGTGCAGAGCCCTATACTCACGGCTCCACATACAGAGAGCCTTGGGAGCCATCACAGAGCAGGAGTCGAGGAGAGAGATGAGGAGACTTACTCGCCGCAAAAGGCGGGCCTTCGCAGAGATACAGGAGCTAGAGATCTTTCATTTCTTCATGAGTAGAGATAGCCCTGTCTCATGGCGGCACTTCAGAGAGCCCCGGACCCCGACACCTATTGCAGACCCACAGACATGGCACACATATGCAGAGGGTCTATACCATGCCCCACAGCAGCCACCTATACCTCAGCCACAGGAGCCTCGACCTACCACAGCTAGCTTCTTTACCCACTCGATGGTACAGGAAGCTATCCGCCGCCTACAGCATGGATGAGCCGCCGACCATATGGGCCTGCAGGGTGAGCATCTCATATATGCAGTAGATTCCTTAGCTCCTTTTCTTGCACACCTGTTTAACAAGGCACTAGCAGAGGGTTTGCCTGCGGAGTGGACGATGCACACCATTGTGCCGATTCACAAAACAGGGGATATGCTCGATCCGAGCAACTACAGGACGGTTATGGTTGGCCACGTGCTGGCCAAACTCTATGGTGCAGTGCTGGAGCAAGAGCTTAGCTTATATGCTGAGCGAGCAGGTTTACGCTCATCAGGGCAGGCAGGCTTCAGGAGAGCTTTCTCTACCACTGACCATGTATTCACTTTGAGATGTATGATTGATCAGGCCAGAGTGAGGAAGAGAAAGCTCTATTGCTGCTTTGTGGATTTCCGCAAGGCATTTGACACAGTACCACGAGAGAGGCTCTTTCAGCGCCTGCAGTCTCTTGGCATACCAGCAGATATGACATGGGGCATCTATGCATTATATGAGCAGGTTTTTGGGCGAGTCAGATGTCCAGGAGGTATGTCCGAGACTATTGCTAGCACCATTGGTGTGAAGCAAGGATGCCCACTTTCCCCCACGCTATTTGGGTTATACATTGATGAGGTGGCTGACTTCATTACACGGGGAGGCGGAGATGGAGTTGATTTAGCAGGTACCTCAGTACATATTATGCTCTATGCTGATGATATTGTATTAGTGTCTGAGTCTCCAGGTGGTCTACAGCAGCATCTACATGCACTCGATGATTTCTGCACACAGAGGGGTCTTGTTGTGAACCTTGGGAAAACCAAGGTTATGGTCTTTCATACATCGAGACAGGGCAGGAGTCAGCTGACATTCACTTTCGCAGGATGCCAGGTGGAGGTGGTGACATCATACGTGTACCTAGGGGTTACCTTCTCTGCAGCAGCCACACGCTTCACCATGGGTTCAGCAGCCAGAGCTAGATTGACACGGGGATATGCAGCATTGGCTATGCTAGAGAGACAGTGCCACCAGGCGCATTTTCAGGAGCCCCGGACAAAGGGGTGGCTATTTGACACATTAGTCACACCGGCATTGATGTATGGAGCAGTGGTATGGGCGCCAGGCCTTGCTACCCATTGGTGGACACAGATAGAGAGACCACAGGCCCTCATGATGGCACGCATGATACGCAGCAAACCGTCAGTACCTCATGACATTATCCGAGCAGAGTTTGCTGCGCCTCCTATGATGGTAGAGGCCATATTTCAGACTATATGCCTGCTAGACAGATTCAGAGAGATGCCACAGGACAGATTGTCATACAGAGCTTTTGAGGCATCAAGACAGCTGGCTGAGGCAGGAGACAGAGGATCATGGTATACACAGGTCACACATTGGTTCTCACAGCATGGCCTAGACATGGATCATTTACCACCATTCCAGTATGACAGGGATGCACCACATATCCGTCTCTCTCATAGTGAGAGGAACAGAGTTTTGAGACAGGATCTATGGCAGCTCTATACACGAGAGACATGGATATCGCCTACACAGCCTCTTCCACCGAAGATGCTATACTACAGAGATCACTTCATGAGTATTAGTGATGATGGATTTATAGAGAGGCCTAGATACATGGAGGGCTTTTTACCACACGGCTCCCGAGTTGCTATTGGTCAGCTCAGAGTTTCATCACACCGATTGGAGATTGAGACTGGCAGAGCAGCACGGATTCCCCGAGAGGAGAGGGTATGCAGATTGTGCAGAGAGGAGGTGGAGAGTGAGGAGCATTATGTATGTAGATGCAGAGCATATACAGCCATCAGAGAGAGATATCCCATTTTTTTCAGAGAGCCACATTCCCTACGCCAGATCTTTGAGGCAGCAGACCAGCGCATACTGGGGAGATACATTCTAGACATACAACGCCACAAAGAGACATTATTACAGGCTCAGACAGCTCCAGAGGGGGGGCGACAGACACAGATTACTACATTCTTTCAGAGATCCATCCCCCTCCCAGCCCCTACACGGCAGGGAATTACTCTCCAGAGAGCAGAGACACTTAGAGCCCGCAGGAGACAGAGGACACCTGGCTTTCGGACACCACGCCTATACCAGAGAGAGATGACAGAGATCAAAGCTCAGTTTCACACAGAGGGTGCGGAGCGACTGGCTCGCTTCAGAGCACACCCAGGCATGTTCTTCAGGGAGCTGTGGACACCCCCTTCACTGATGTATACCATTTTATACCCCCAGTATGGTACAGGATGGAGCTAGCATATCATGATTGTATACTCCATGCATATAGCTTTGCATTCTCCTAGTAGTAGAGCTCCATCCCCTGCACACCCAGATTCAGCTTTTTTTGTTCAGTACTTTTTCATTTTGTTGGGATGACAGAGGATACCCCACACAGGTACTCCGATTTGTCTCATAGGCCGAGTTCGGTCTTTTGGAAGACGTTAATAAAATCTTTCTTTCTTTCTTTCTTTCGCTTCTTCTTTCTCCTCTGTCTTAATCATGTTTATTCAGCATCTTGCTCTTAATCAAGCTTAGGGCTGTGGATCAGTACACCAAGGATTCCACCCATGCAACATCATGCCATGTGTCACGTCGTCAACCAAATCCCATGTGCCATTCTTATTATGGCATCCATCTCATCGTGCATGGATCTCATCCAATGTTCATTTTCTTGAGCTTCCTCAAAGGAGTCAAGCTCATCTGCATCACAGAGACTACTCATCTAAGTGGCATCAACATGATGTGGTTCTCCTGAGCTTCTAGAACCAACCTGTGTCCTGCTACTCAGGGGGGAGTAGAGAGTTTGCTCTCCTGCAAAGTGCGAACCAGCCACTTGGGGACCGATCTAGCCTCGTGTAAGGCTCTCCTCTCTTCCCTCACAATGTCCTCCAGATCATGTGTGATGGGCTGTTCATTGGGCTGATTTTGAGCATCCACATGTTGTCCATTTGGCTGCAAATCATGCTCTCTTGCTAGCTGATTTGTTCTACTATCAAGAGCCAGTGGAAGTAGTCCATCAAACATGTCATGTGAGTCTACATGTAGCTGTCTACTGAATTCGTTGAATTCAGCCATGGGTTGAACTGCATTTTCAACAAATACATCATCTCTACTCACAAAAATCCTTCGATTGAGAGAACTGTAGAGACGGAATCCTTCACTCTCATTGATGTAACCCACAAAGATGCACTTTGCGGCCTTGTCATCAAGCTTGCCTCTCAATTGTTGAGACACGTGTGCATATGCAAGACAGCCGAACACCCTAAAGTAGTCCACTTTGGGTTTCCTATCATACCAAGCCTCATAAGCTATAATGGTCTTCAATGCTTTACTATGGCTCTTGTTCAACACACGAGCAGCACACATAATTGTCTCCATCCAAAACTTGTAGGGCAATCCTTTGCCCTTCACCATACACCATGCCATCTCCTTGAGGGATCTATTCTTCCCCTCCGCAACAACCATTTTGTTGCGGTGTATATGGCAGCATACATTGATGCTTTATGCCCGTTTGTGAGTATGCCTTGAAGGTGTCAAATGTAATTCACCTCGCTAGGTGTGAGCAAGTATTGGGCACCATCTCAGCTTAAAACATAAACAAAGTTGAAAACTGAAATATGCTCAAATACAACACACTAGGCCCGGAACCGGGGCTGAACCCCTCTCATTACCAAGTATATTATTGGAGCATTTTATTTGTACAATGTTGCACTATGATTGCCAGCTTTGCCATAAACAAAAGATGAATACAAATACCAAACAATGTTGTCAGTAATGATTCCGTCGATGTAGAGTCTTCCTGGGACTATGGTCTTTTTTCTTGCGTGATTTTGTAAGAGGTTTTTATAGGACTTCATCCTAGAGTTTTTGTAATTTGGTCATAGAGTTCATTTGCTTGTCAAAAGAAAAAAGAACATTCACGACTCACTCTGCTTGGACTTGGGTTGATATCTATGCCCACCTGGCAGCTCAAATATCTTGTGGGCAGAAACCTAGGGATTCAGGTGACAGCTTCTTAGATGTCCCTAATGTTTGTGATCGAAAAGCCAATAATTAATGATGGCCTCTGCAGCAAGACAAAAATACCACATGCAGCACGGTAACATTTATGGCGAGGCATTAAGGAAGCCTCTATTTTGCATAAATCCAGTCTTGAGTGTCATGAACTAAATCTTGCAATAATGGTGGAACCTTAGCCTGAAGGCCTTGGCCAAAATTCTCTGAGCAGTGCCCAGCAAGTTGATCAGTTTTCATTGAGATACAAGGGACTTATCGTCTCCTTTGTGGTGAGGTGGAGACCATCCAACGACGACTCCGGTATTCCAAGTTTCGTGGAATGTGACTCAACCTTTGGACAATGCTGGATAATTCAAAGGAAGTTCTTATTTTGTTGCTCTGTTGAAAGGTGTGGAACATGCTGATAGGGCTGAGAAGGCTACATGCCTGCCGTCCAGCCATCCCCACACTGCATTTATCTGGTGTTCACATTGCTGCTTTGTCAAATCAATGGCATGCTGGACCTCCTCAAGTAGTCTTCGTGTGCCATGGATCTCCTCATGCAATGTAGAAATTTGTAGTTGGCTTTTTGGGCCTTACAACTACAATGATTTGGAACCTTGATCCAAGGGTTGAGCATTGATTTCTAAAGATCAGAGGTATGCAACGCTGCACTTAGAGCCTTCGTACACTTATTGACACACAGGATTATTGACGTAAAGGTGACTCCCATGTTGAGAAGCACGGGGGTTGCTGATCAGACTAAAGTGAGGTTAGCCGGTTTTTGACATAGATGTGAAGCATTCCTTTGAACCGAGAAATCATTTCAATAATGTTTTACTTGAAGTCGCACCTACTGTTGGGCACTGGTGATGTGGTGATATCATAGTAGAATGCAAGAATTTGAATGAAAAATTTATCCTTAAACTCATACCTACTCTCGGGCACTGATGATTGATGTCAACTAACCGTAGTTCTTTGGTATTCTAAAGGCGATTGATGCTGTAGACAACGGTGTAAATCAGTACAACACCAACAAACTTCCAAGATATGTGAACAATACTCATCTATCTGGAAGAGTTGCGAGATTAAACCCAGATTGGCTAGAGGCAAATACATCTGAGAAGGAAAATGAGTCTTTTAACTTGGCTATGGAGCTTGCTGGTCAGGAGTTTCTAGATGTAAGACATACTAACGACAACCTTTGTGATGCTGTCATTTTCCTTTGCATATTGTCAAATTACAGTTGTTTTTTTACGGCAAATGAATGAAATAAAATGGCATGCAGATTCATCAAACAACTAATATTATGTGAAAGGAAAACCAGTAATTGACTTTGTTATTTCATATACAGTCCTTGAAGTACCATGCTAAGTCATGGCTACCGGCCAGAACAATTGTTTCTGATTGCATTATCAAGAGAAAGGAGCTTGAACCAAGTGGACAGATTATGATGTTAGATAGATTTTGTCCGGTAAGTGGCAACTCTTAGGCTCACAAAGTTTGTGATACATGCTTCAAAGTAGTGCTAATATTGTAAATGTGCTTGCTTGCTTTCTTGCTTATATTGTTGATCACAAAGTCAGGTTCAGTTCATTAACATTTCAATCCAAGCGAACTTTGTATGGCCTTGGCAGTGGAAAGAACACATTCATGAGCTCGAAGAAGAGCTCAAAGTGGATCCAAGCATCAAGTATGTACTATACCAGGTATGGCATCTTGAGGTTTAAAATTGCCATGGCACATAAAAGGGGCATAGAAGGTGGTCTTTCAAGGCTACTTTGATTATTGTAAGCTAGATCAACCATACTGGTTTCTTGAGGTTTAAAATTGCCATGGCATAAAAGTGGGTCTTTCAAGGCTACTTGGATTAAAGATCTGCTATTGTAAACTAGATCAAACATGTCGGTTTCGTATGGAATCTTAACAAGGGCATAATGTTACTTAGGATGAGAGAAATTTGCAATGGCGAATACAAGCCGTTGCGGTTGCTGTCGGACGATTTGAAAGCAGAAAGCCCTTGCCAGCACCATGGAGGGGTCTAACGGACAAACAACTGTCGGAGGAGGTTGGAGTGGAAGATTGTGTGTTTGTTCACAGCAGCGGTTTTATTGGAGGAAATCTCTCTTTTGAGGGTGCCCTAGCAATGGGGATAAAAGCCCTTGAAGTGGACACTAGTTAAATTGTTTCAAGGGATGAGGCACAAGCAGGTCATACTATCTGAGTTTAACACATACTTTTGGACAATTAATACTTCCATTTTGGGGCTCACCCAATGCATCTAGAGCTAACACATAGCAACAAATCCTTAATGTTGCAGGGTCCCAAGTATTTTGCAATGGTTTATTATGAGTAAGTTGATGCCAGTATAAACATTGGAAGCCAAGCTTTATCGCAAGAGCAAGAGAGAGAGAGAGAGAGAGAGAGAGAGAGAGAGAGAGAGATATTGTATTAATGTCTACAAAAGACCCAATGGGTCTATGAGACCAACATGTGTTTCAAAACTTGTGTAGATTTTGAACATGGAAACAAAAAGGCATGGGAAAATGGAATGAAAAGTGATATTGAAAATAAGAAAGTCAACTTGACTATGAGTTCACTCCAATGTGTTTGTATTGTGCTTTATACATCAAATGACATGCTTACGACTACTAATTTCTTGCTTTATTATTGGCCAACGCGTCTCATGTGCATGTGGCATGAAGGGAATAGTAAGGTGGAGATTGGGTATACTTTCTTGCTAGATGTGGGTAATATAAAACGACATTTTGATTTTTATTAATATTTTACTCGTCTCATGTCCATGTCATCTCTAACCTACACACACTCCCCACTTGGGTATGTGCATTTATTGAGCTTAAACCTCCGAGTTAAAAATGTCGAGCTATAATTTTTCACATGCATTAATTCATATATTTATCTAATAAATTATACATTATACTAGAAAAAAGGGTTATGGGGATACATATTCAATAGAATTTCTTGGCATGGCCTCCTCTTCAAGCATAACGACTTTCATATCCTCTCTATTTACTTGTAGAAAGTATCTAGGGAAGAGTTTCTAGCATGGTTATGTTCTTCATTGCATTACCATGACCTGCTTTTCCTCTCTACTTCCCCCTTAGGGAAAGTACTTAAGGAGGAGTCCCTAAGATAGCAAGATTTCCTCTGCATGCACATGAACTAGGATAACATGGTGTGAAAGAAAGCAAGCCCAAGTACTTTCTTTGGAGAAAGTGCTTGGGATAGCTTGTGAACGAAGGCAAGCCCAAGTACTTTCGTTGGCGAAAGTACTTGGGATAACTTCTCAAAATTGCCATAACTCTCACATCTAATTTTCAAATATAGTCATCCAACCACTCAAATTGAAGGAAAAAATTACCATTTGAGTGCATTCACTGAGTTGAATCTTAACAAAAAACATGATTTACTAAAAAATAAAGATCTAGATCTGTAAAACTGGATAAGTTTAAAAGCTATTTCTTGTGCTCTTTTGAGCGACATTACTTAAGCCTAAACCTACTACGTATCAAGGGATGAACTTCTCTACAGATCCATGAACTCCTTGTCCTTCCTACTTTTGTTGATTAAGTGTATGGAGAGGAGTCTCTTACATGGGCATGATCTCCTTTACATATGCTTACATTCACGTGTCTTAAATCCACCAGTCTCTCTCCATGCCACCCTTAGATGTAACTCCTAATATTCAGTTGTGCTTGCTTTCTAGCCATCATGTAATATCAATGTTTCTTTCTTGGAATGTAAAAAATACATAATTTAATAATATATCCATATTTCTTGGATAAACATGCGGGTGGGATCATGTGATTTTTCTCAAAAAGTTAGTAATTGCTCCTCTTTTGTGATACCTTAGCTCAGGAGCTCGTGGGTTTTAGCTCAGAAAATGGTAGGTCCCACCCACCCCACCCCTCCTTCCTTCCAACTTAATGTCTCACTACCTCTTTCTCATGTTTAAACTACTAAGATTCACTCATAGATTGCTTCCCAACAATTCCATTTGTGCACACACTTTGTTCCACTTCTTGCACAGGTTTAATAGTCCCTTTAGAAAATTAAACACTTAGAAATAGATATCTCAAAGTATAAATCCATAGAGAGATCAAGCTCAATTATGTACCATCTATCACAAAAAAAAGAAGTCCATAGTGTAAGATTCCTCCCTCCAGCTTTTGAGATGTAAAGGTGTAAGAACCTCCCCTTCTATTCTTGCAATCAACCCCTCTCTAAAATGGAAGAAAGATCTTGTTTTACCCTGTTTTGGCTTAGAGAGAGAAAATATCTAGAGAGACATAATTCAAAATTGAGATATCTTTGCATACAAAAATTCTCCTAGTGCCTAAAATGGATTCCTCTGAAAACAGAAGTTCAAAATGAACTTTCCAATGTACATTAGGAATTAATTGAAAATGGTATAAGAGACCTTAGCCTAAGGGTCCAGATTTTCAAAAAATTTTAGATTCTGGTCCAATTAAGGTTTCAATGGATCAATTGGATTAATCCAAGTGTTGGGATGAGAAAAATCCAAAGAATAAAAGAAAATACCCAAAAATGAGTAAATGCTCACATAAGATGAAGAGTTGACTAAGTACAAGGTTTATTAGTTAAAAATTAAGAGATATTAGTTTAAAAAAATGAGATATTTTAGAGAAATGATGCATTTTTTACATCTTGGTAAGGACAGGGAGACTCTTGAGGTAGGTGCCTTTTTCACATGTGTGGTTGGGTTTTTTAATTCAAAAAAATGTGATATTTTTATCTCTCCTCTCTCCTGGATCACACTAGATCAAAGAGGGAGTCAAACTGGTCCAAATCTTGTCCAAATTGAGTCAAACTGAAGCTTGAAAATTCTAGAACCCAGTTGGACTTGGTTAGTGGCCTCCCTCATCTATAAATAGACCCTCATTCCTTTGTATTTTCATATTAGAGTTATACCATGCCAGTATTATCATAAAATAATAATATTTTTATTATTCCTTAAATTTTCCTCTCTCTTGGGAGCTTGGAGCTTCTCTCTCTCTCCAACAACTCTTGAAGTTGCTCTTTTCCTCTTGGTGGACCAATTGATTGGTTGGGGGCTTCACTACTAAAATAAAGAATCAAGCCAAACTTGGAGGTAAAATTAATTATATGGTTTTTTCAAATTATCTCAATGAGTTTCTTCTTCTCAACCCCTCTCAAGCTTGAGAAGCTTTCAAAATGCTAGTTTTTATTCAAATCAAGCTTTTTCTAAGTTTCTTAATGTTTAATTAGCATTAAGTTAATCTTTATGTTTAATTGTAATGCTTTCTTTAAGTAAATCTCTCTCTCTAAAAGAGTAGCTATCTTTATGGCTAAATCTCTTGGAAAAGGATGCTTCTCAATGATAGTCTTTTAATTTAAATCTAAACTCTAGGTTCGATGAGCTAGAGATAGGTTCGATGAGCTAGAGAATAAGAATTGATATTTTCATGATTTTAGATTAGTAAAAATAACGGTTAATCTTTTTTATATTGTTTATAAGTAAATAAAGATTACTTTAATTCATTCTAAATGAGAAAAGGATTATTCTAGTAAATTGGGAAAAGAGGAATGTCTAAATTAACTTAATCTAGTGAAATAATGATAATTATATTTATAGTTATGGTTAAAATTATGATTTAAATACATAGTTTGATTTTAAGCATAAAAGAAGAACTTCTATCATATTTTCATTACAAGCTTTTATTCTTTTAGAAAAAATTAAGAATTATCAGTAATAGCAGCGAAGCTATGCTAAATTTTTCAAAAAATAATACATAACTTATTTTTATGCATAATGCTAAAAGAGGAATTCCTACCATATTCTAGGATTAGAGATCTTATGCAAAAAGAATGATTTTCATCATATTCATGAAAGAATACTTTAGTATTTATGCATAAATATTTAACTAAGAGAAAAGAGTAATTTTTGATAAATTTATTTTTATGCAAAAAGAGGAATTCCCATGATATTCGAGATCCAAACAATTAAATGTTAAAAGAGGAATTTTGGGCATAATTCAAAAAAATGAGTATTTATCAAAAGTGAAATTCTGAGTATTATCATATTATTGAGAAATATAGGCAGAATTGATTTTTGTAAATCCCATGAATCTTTTATTCAAAAAGAAGAATATTGAATATATCTTAATTGAGAAATTTGAGAAAGAATGTGAAAATATCCATCGAGAAAACTTGGATAATTTTTATTCGAAAAAGGGAATCTAGAATCCCTGGGAGGATCGAGGATCCAATGAGTAAACGAAAGTTTAGAATTAGTTCTCATTAATGAAGCTTAAGGAATGAAAATACAATACGTAAATGCTCTTTTTGAGTTTTTACTATTCAATTATGATAAGGTTTATTTTCTCTTTTTAAACCTTCAACAACACTCTGATACCTTTATTTTTATGGGTTCGAGAAAAGGTACCTTTAACTAGGTCAAGAAATCAGTAGAAACTTAAAAAAGTCTTATCAGTATCGAAAGTAGAGAAACTGTACTAAAAGTGGATGTGATAAGATGTGATGTGGATCTGAATAGATGTAGATGAATGGATGAGATATGATGTGGATAGATGAGTTGTGATGTGATAGATGTGAATGTGAATGAATGGATGGATGTAGATGAATGTGATGAGATGTGAATGGATGTGATGTGATATGGATAAATGTGGATGTGATGTAATGTGGATGGAATGAATGTGATGTGATGTGGATGGATGTGAACAAGATGTGATAAGATGAGGATGGATGTGACGAGATGAAAATGAATGTGATGTGATGTAAATGGATGTGAATGGGAGTGATGAGATGTGAATGGATGTGATAAGATGTGAGTGGATGTGATGAGATGTGAATGGATGTAATGAGATGTGAATGGATGTGATGAGATGTGAGTGGATGTGATGAGATGTGAATGGATGCGATGAGATGTGAATGGATGTGAATGTGATGTGATGATATCTGAATGGATGTGGTGAGATGTGAATGTGATGTGATGAGATGTGAATGGATGAGATGTGATGTGGATCTAGTTAAATATGAATGGATGAGATCTGATGTGGATCTAGTTAAATATGAATGGATGAGATATGATGTGGATAGATGAGATGTGATGTGATGTGGATCTGAATGAATGTAGATGGATGTGATGTGATATGAATGGATGAGATGTGATATGAATGGATGAGATGTGATGTGGATATGTTGTGACATGGATAGATGTGATGTGGATCTAGATAGATGTGAATGGATGAGATGTGATGTGGATGGATGTGACGTGATGTGATGAGGATAGATGTGGATAGATGTGATGAGATGTAATATGATGTGATTGGATGAGAATAGATAAAGGACGATGGGAATACATATGACTGGATGTGGAATAAGCAATGTGAATTGATGTAGAAGAATGTGGAATAACGAGAAATGATGTGGAACAATGTGGAAAGATGAGAGTTTGTTAGAAACTGTATTTATGAAACTTGTTTTTAAATAACTGTTTTATGTCAAGAATATTGGGGAAGCATTTTGACCATCTTGTGAATGAGGTCTCGTGGAGACCTAAGTGATAAAGTTGCAACAGCTGACAGAGAGTCAATGGAGGACGTCTCGCGTAGTAAGGTCGGCCGAGATCTTGACCAACCTCAGTTCGATTTAAATGGTGAGCTTCCGATACGGTCGATGAGGGACCAAGGAAGTGGCCTATGAGTGAAGCGCTAGGTGACCTGCTCTGTGAAGGAGCCTAGAGGGTGCTAACTATACGGTGCTTAGGCTCTGGGTCACCGAATATACCCATGCGTGCGTCGAGGAAGAAAATGGAACAATGAGTTGGAGTTATTTTCTGAACATGCGCATGTATCTGGTTGATTGGCCTTGATGGTCCTCAAAACGGATGAGTCCATGGCTCTTTTATATGGATCGATTGGTTGATCTTGTTGATCTTCAAGGAGAGTCCATTTCGATTTTTCTTATGTGATTATATTTTCGGGTACTATGAGCTAAGAACTATTGAACAGGCCCCTGAGCGATCAGGTGGTGAGCGTTCTGGTTGCCAATGATGCCATAGGTACACCAATGAAGGAATGATTGGAAATTGGAATTCAAGCTAGATATTTTGGAGGATTATGATCAGTGATACTATGGCTTCATTAAAATATTGCTTTAAAGACAGCTGAATCTGTGAAAAAGGTAATTTCATATTGGGTGTATAAGTGGTGTGACTATCTTGAACTTTGCTTGAAGCGCCGGCTAGGGGGCCTGGGAACTCTTTTCCCTAGTACCCGGGGCAAAACATAACCAAATTTCTAAATGGTTCTATATATACAGTGGTTGGGCGGTTGGCTAACCCATGGGATTGGATGGGGTTTTTTGATGGGGTTAGGCTGGACTGATGGATCCCTAAAATAAGACTCAATTCTGTTATGTTACGATAGTTGAAGTAAAATCACGGATAATTCTTGTTCTATAGAAAAGAATCAACGGCTGTGCCTCTTGATGAGGAAAAAAGCGGTGGTCTCTATGATCCAAGTGCAAATTCCTCCCTTGACCCAGCCATGTGACATGTGGGTTTGGTTTGCACCAAATTGGACAAATAGGTTCTCACCGAGCTATAACTCTTGTGCACTAACATTATGGTATGTAATAGCAGTATCTTCATTTTTATACAATAGCCGAGCATGCCATAGCATATATGCATACAATAGCCAAGCATATATGCGTATTCTCTTTAAAGCTTTACAAATGACCATTCCTCCATTGGCATTTTTAAAATCCCATCCTTGCAATGCCTTTATTACCTTATTGATTCTGATTATTGACTTTAAGAAATCATGAAAAGCATCTTGAAGTGAAAGTAAAGAAGTGTACTAACTGGTTCAATTGAACAAAGGCTAGCCTCACACGTCTCCTTCATAAATTGATCTAGGTTAGCTACAACATCTCTAGCAATGTTTCTTCCACCACTTGACACTTGTTGCAAATATTTTCCCACACACCATACAATTTGGCATTACAAATTAAATCCAAATTTCAACACTCTTCTTCCATGATGACAAATTGGAGAAGGTCCTAAGATTCCAACACAATTACATGCTACATACATAATGGTGGAGCTTGTGTGTAAATGGTCTTGTCTGTCTCTCTCGTGGAATCTTGAGATTATGTATTACCATATCACAATCCTTCAATGAATTATGATGTTGAATGCAAAAGATACTAGCTTCCTCCCTAAGATCCCCTCATATTGAATGCCTGACCTCTCCATGAAAGGAACATGCTTCTATGTATTACCATATCACAATCCTACAATGAATTATGATGTTGAATGCAAAAGATACTAGCTTCCTCCCTAAGATCCCCTCATATTAAATGCCTAACCTCTCCATGAAAGGAACACGCTTCTATCTCTAACTTCACAACCTCACAGTCATTATTGTTGAAATATACAAGTGAATAGGGTGTGTGCGGGAATAAGCCCTTGGTTAGAGGCTGTAAAAGAGGATGAGTAAATGTGAAAGAACCTGTGAAAAGGTGAGAAGAATCTATTGGGAGAGAATAAAGGGTAGCATGAGAAGATTTAAGAAGTGTGGAGATATTCTGAGAGATATTCTCGGAAAAGTGAAGAGGTGGAGAGAATCAAGCAAAAGAGGTGGAGATAATCTGGGAGAGGTGGAGTGAATCAAGGAGAAATCAGTGGGATTAGATGCTTGGATGTAAACTCTATAAATTGAGGCATTGGCCTAATGAGAATTTGCTAGTTTTTGATTATCCATGCCTACATTAAGCTATTTGCTAATTACTCACTAATTATTTACTAATCACTTTGTTAATGATGTTAATTCTAGTGTTTGATCCACCATAGCTCATCACATTGCTCTAATTTCAACATGGTATCAGAGCCATGCCTAGAATCCATCATTTTGTGAGCTCATTATCTTGCTAGATTAGTAGAAAATTATATTTTTTTCTCTTTTTTCAACTCACCTCTGTACCCCCAGCCAGTGGAGGAGTTCATTCTCCTTGCACACTTCAAATTAGGCCAAGCTCTTTTAGGTACTTAAACTACACTCAAGGGGCTACAAGCACCTCAAGGGAATTGAAGCGAATCAGCGCAAATCGTCAGCGGCAGCACGTTTTGTAGGCGTCGTTTTTCAGAAGGGGATTTGAGATTTCTTCCAGCTCAGTTGCAATGGCTCTAATTCCTCTTAGGTCAAGGTGTTTTCAAGCATGCTCTACAAGTTGGTGAAGTCAGAATTCAATTTCATCAAGTCTACAGTGAGATCCAAGCTCTTCATCAAATCTGCAAGTGACTTTGGTAAAACAGAGATTAAGCATTCAATATTTGGTCAAATCTTGTGTTTATTGGCTTAATCCTCTACTAGAGTCATTGCTATTGATGGCTTTGAAAGCATTTGAGTTCATTTGAAGTCTAAGGCACCAGATCTGGACTCCCCGCATACTCTGTTTTCTGTACACAAAAGAGTAGATTAATTTGCTAATCAATGATTAATCAATGCTAATCACTATATTTTGGTGCAATTGAGGGTTCAAATTAACCATTAGGTATCTGATATACAGATCCCTATAACTTCAGATTGCAATTCGGAGTTGGTTTGATACTCCAACCATTCCGTACAAATTGGTTACCCTTGATTTAATGTAATTTCTGGTAAAATTGTGCTGATAAAATTGTGATAATCATCATTTTGCATTTAACCCTTGGTTAATGCATGTAAATCTCACTCAAATTCAAGATTATTCACAGCCAGAGTTGCATTTGGGAATGTGCATAAGAATGAATGCTATACGCATTATGTATTGGGCACATTACATCAGTGTAAATATGGGATCAGACACTGCCCTTGTCCAAAATAAGGCAAGAGGTAAGACCTCCCGCATAAATTTGGGTTTGCATTGCATAATGATACAAGATAAACATCAAAAACCCAAAGGAACTGTCAGCAAAACATTGAAACATGTTGCTCACATGGAGCAAAAAGACCTGATGGACAAGCTCATGGCCCCAGCCATGAAAGAAGAATATCTCTTTCCAAGAAGAGGATCCACACCGAGAAGAAGATCTAAAGGAAGAATTGAAGGAAGACATGGACACGAGAAGAGAAGCTGCCCCACAAGAAGAGAAGAGAAGCTGCCACAAGAAGACTGAAAGAAGAGGAAGACATGGACACGTGGAGAGAAGCTGTCCCCACCACGACAAGAAGATTGAAGACAAGAGAAGATGTGAGGCTCCAAAGAGTGAGGAGCCATGTGAAAATCTCTAAGAGAGAGAGAGAGAGAGAGAGAGAGACCCCACAACCCAATGTAACTTGCCCCAACAAAGTAAAACCACCTCTGAGCCACCGATGATGTAGGCCACGTGGTAGATAGATGTATGTGTGAGCACTTTAGAGAGAGTGTCAAGGACTATGAGTTTAGGGACTTGAGGCACTGGTCGCGGGCTATCAAGTAAGAGAGAAACTTGGTATAGGGTCCAGGTGTGCTAAGTTAACTTGAGGGGAGGTGTGCTAGACACTGGTCCTCACGGACTATCAAGTAAGGAGGGAAACTTGGTATAGGGTCCAGGTGTGCTAGAGAGTATTCACTTGAGGGGAGGTGTTGAAATATACAAGTGAATAGGGTGTGTGCGGGAACAAGCCCTTGGTTAGAGGCTGTAAAAGAGGATGAGTAAATTTGAAAGAACTTGTGAAAAGGTGAGAAGAATCTACTGGGAGAGAATAAAGGGTAGCATGAGAAGATTTAGGAAGTGTGGAAATATTCTGCGAGATATTCTGGGAAAAGTGAAGAGGTGGAGAGAATCAAGCAAAAGAGGTGGAGATAATCTGGGAGAGGTGGAGTGAATCAAGGATAAATCAGTGGGATTAGATGCTTGGATGTAAACTCTATAAATTGAGGCATTGGCCTAATGAGAATTTGTTGGTTTTTGATTATCCATGCCTACATTAAGCTATTTGCTAATTACTCACTAATTACATCTTAATTATTTACTAATCACTTTGTTAATGATGTTGATTCTAGTGTTTGATCCACCATAGCTCCTCACATTGCTCTAATTTCAACAATTATCCAATCATGAAGGTGTCTCACTTATCTTGTTGGCACCATAAAAAAGGGTGAAATATTAGTTTAGAAAGGTGACTGCACCTAACCAACCTCTACCTTAATAGACCCTCTACTCCAAGAACCCATCTTCAACTAACCTCACCATCACAAAAACCTCATCATTGATAATCCCTCTTGACAATATCCCTTAGTCGTGGACAATAACCATCAAGGTCATCACTACAATGATAAAGGTAAATTCATTGACATGACGTCAACATCGAGAAACCCTTTATTGATTGAAGACCCAAGCCCACAAAACCAAGTGCTTCCTTGCGAGGTGATGCCAAGAAGGATACCAAATGATTAGCTCCACCAAAGAGGATAAATCCACCATGAACATTATTTTCTAGATATCTAGAAAGTATAAAAAGATCGGTGAAAAAGCAGTCACGCTCACAACTACTATTAAGGTAGAAATCCAATTTGACTACCTCACGAACCGAAAGCCACACTCACAACAAAGATCTCAGAAGTTTGGAAATAAGAATACCGTATCACCTCTTCCATGGAAACCCACACAAACTTAACAAAAACCTTAGCCAACTCACCGGCTTTGGGTCCCAAAAAAAATCTTATAAGCTTAGGGATACTATGAAGGTAATGCTAAGAAGGTAAGACCCATAAAACGCCCGAGGGATGCATAATAAAAGCAACCTTAACAATAAAGGCACCAACCTTCAATCCAAAAGATGGGTGTCTAAAGAAATTAAAAAGAACAAAGCCTCACTACCAAGCCTCACTACCAACCTCAGTTACAACATGTAGCACACCACATTGTTAAAAGGTGTGGAGGCCAAAGCAACAATAAGTAAAACCCTATAACTCTCTCCCAAAAATCGAGAAGCCAAAATAATGTGCTTGCACTACTCTAATCAACAAGGGCTAGCAGCATGTAACCTCACCTACTACCCCAACACTTGAAGAGCTACAAATCTAGGCTTTAGCATCCTCACTTATTACACTTCCACAATGGAGTTGTCGGAGCTTATAATGTAAACCCACTTTCGTAGCCACCATAAGTTCTAGAAGCTTTGTAGGCAGACACAAGAACCTATGCTCTCAAAAAGGAGGATGAACATTAGAATATGTTCCTTAAAAAGGAGGTACACCAAGGGATCCACAAAGAACCGTCTACCTATAATAGGGTAGAATGCCACAATAACATCCCATGAAGAGGAGTATAAATAATCCTTATAAATAATCTACAAAGCTCCTTAACTATTGACAACTAGTCATAACAATGGGTAAAGTATTTTGGCTTGCTATTGAGTAGCCACAAGTATGTACTCACCCATTTGTGGAAAATAATGTCAAGCATAGCCTCACCATTAATACCCTTCCAAGTACATCAATGAGGATGGGGGAGCCATGGTGCGCAAAAGCCTAGTCCATGGCATGAACCATCACCTGGATTATTCCCTTAAAAGATGCAAGCATAATAGGTTGTTCTTAATATCACCACTAAGTTTTAATCTACTTAACAACCCCAACCTCGCCAACAATGATCCCCTCAACAACCTTTTTATATAATAAGCCTACATTTAGTTCATAAGTGCCATCCCCATAAGAGATGTGTTCTTCCTCTCAACCCACCATTTTGCTGATGTGGCACCATGCATTGGTTTATTATGCCCCTTTCAACCATATATATATGAAACTCCTTTAACATATACCCCTCCCCCTCGATCTATATGAAGGGTGCCAAATTTACATGTAGACACATTTACAGCCATAAAAATAATGTGTCTAAAGCATGTTAATGTTGAGATATCGAGCTCATCTAGTGAGGTGGTGGACACTGATGACCCGCCTGGGGGATAGGCCCCACACTTACACCACTGGCATGGTTGGTGAGATCATCATGCGGCCAGTGGGATGACAGGCTGTGTGACAGCCATTCTAGAGATTGTCATAGTTATAGCGCCAGCTCATTTAGTTAGGCTCACACTATAGAGAACCCTAGTATGTATTTGGTTGAGTACCTTTTCATATTGTGTGTACTCTTATCTTTGTATATATCTTTGTATATGGTGTGTTGAGTGTTGTGTGAAGAAGAAGAAGATTTTTAGCCTCTCACCTTGTGTGTTCTCTTTTAGGGTTTTGTGAGTGTGTGTATGCTTGCAAGAGCTCAAGCTCTCTTCTCCCCTGCATCTTTTCATGGTATCAGAGCCTGGTTCATGCTAAGGGCTAAGCTGTAAGCAAGAGAAGCACATGAAGCGGTACGAGGGTAAGAGCTTTATCTACTCTTCTCTGTTTGTGTTGGCGAAACTACACCCTTGTCGGGAGCTCTACGGAGGCACCGGCAAACGATCTCTGATTGAGGAGCTTTCTTCGCGGGAGTAACGCTAAAGGGCAACTATACCATCTTATCGGACAAAAATTTTCGTGTCGAAAACGCGTTTCGGGTGCGTTAGGACCTCCGTTTTTCAAAAAGCAGGCAATTTCAAGCACTGCAGGTAAGGCATCGATTCTATGCAGAACTCTGTTTTAAGAACTGCAAGAAGACAGATTGTTTGTGCAGACATTGTGTGTGCTGCAAGGAGGTCAACAGTTGCCATTGGGTGTATGTATGCACATTGAGGTTGTGACATTTGAGTGTAGTACAGTTGTGACATTTGAGTGTAGTACAGTACCGCTGCAAAAAATACAGCAGTTTGTGCAGGACAAACCAGAGTACTGTTTTTGGTAAATTTGTGTGTCTGGCAAGATGTCAAATGATGGCATAAACTAGATTGTTGCTGAGAAGCTTGACAAGAACAACTTCCATGCTTAGAGGTTCAGGTTGACAAATTTCCTGATGGGAAAGGGTTACTGGGAGACTACATAGAAGGTGAGCATGAAGAGGCACCAGAGATACCGGAGATCAATCCGACTGCTGTGCAGATGTGAAAGACTTCAAGGATTGGAACCAAGGAGCTAGAAAAGTTATGTATTGGCTCTCTATCAGTATACAGGACACCATGATTGGGCACATACAGGATGCCAAGTCCCCCAAGGAGGCATGGGACACCTTGGTAAAACTCTATGAAACGAATACCAAGGCACGAAAGATACAGTTGAAGAATGAACTTCATACTATGGAGAAAAAGAGTATGTCTGTGAATGACTATGCATTGAAGATCAAGGGTATTGTGGAATCCCTTGTATCTATTGGCGTTTCAGTAGATGATAATGATAAAGTGAAAGTCTGTCTACGTGGTCTCGGGCCACAATACAAGGCGTTCAAGACGTCTATTCAGACTCAGGAAAACATTCCCAATTTCACAGATTTGGTGTCTATGTTGATTATAGAAGAGAAGAGCTTGGGTGAAGACCAACAGCCTTCACAAAACAAAAACAGTTCAGAGCAACAGGCCTTCTACACAAGTTCAGGAGAGGACGAGGTAGAGGAGGCTGTGGACGCGGTCAAGGAGGTGGCCGAACAGGTAATCAGAATTATGGCGAGCAGCATCAACAATAGTCCCAGAATTCACAACAACAACAACACGCATGTGGAAGAGGCCAATTCAGAGACAAGGGGAGTCAAAGAGGTCGTGCAAATTGGCAAAGGCAGTATAATGATACACGTGGATGCTTTTATTGTGGTAAGCTTGGACATGTGCAGGCAGATTGTTATAAGAAGTGGACTGACATGCAAAATGGAAAATTGTAGCAAAACAACTATGCATCCTCGAGCAGAAACAATGAGGATAATGAAAGGTTGTTTGTTATGCAGCATGTCGTTAATGCCATGTCTGAAAATGTTGAAGCAGCACATAAAGATGATGCATGGTATGTTGATTCAAGTGCTTCGAACCACATGACAAGTCATGGGGAGTGGTTCAAGGAGATGAAAAACCTTGAAAGACCAGGTTTTGTGGAAACAGGGGATGACACTGCTCATCCAATTGTCCATGTTGGAGATGGCTCATCCAATTGTCCATGTTGGAGATGTGCCATTGTCTATGCAGGATGGTAAAGTGAAGTACCTTGTAGATGTACTTCATGTTCTGAACATAACAAAGAATCTGGTTTCAGTTAGCTAGATTATTGATCAGGATTGCACGTTTGGTTTAATCCTGATGGTTGTTATGTTGAAGACTTTAAAGAAAAGTGCAGGTTGGTTGCAAAAGGTAACAGAGTGGGCAGAATGATTACATTGAATGTAAACATGCCTAAAGTGAGTGCTGCGATATTTGCAAATGGTTCAAGAATTGTGGCACACAGACATTTGGCATAAAAGAATTGGACATGTGAATGTGCAGAGAATGAAGTCTATGCAGACTAAAGGAATTGTGACAAGGCTGCCAAAGTTTAAAGTTGAAGGTATGCAGAAAATATGTGAAATATGCCAATTTGGAAAGCAAACAAAGCATGTATTTCCACGTGATAGAAATGTGAGCAGAAATGCACTAGATGTTGTGCATTCAGATGTATGGGGTCCTACGAAGACCATGTCTATGGGAGGCTGCAGGTATTATGTGACATTTATTGATGACCACACAAGGAAAGTGTGAGTATACTTCATGAAGGAGAAGGGTGAGGTGTTCACTCATTTTCAGAATTTCAAAGTTATGGTTGAAAAGCAAACAGGGAAACATGTAAAGTGCCTAAGGTTAGATGGAGGGGGAGAGTACTTCTCCAATGAGTTCTCTAAATTTTTGAAGAAGAATGGTATTCAGAGACAATTTACATGCAGATACACTCTGCAGCAAAATGGAGTTGCTGAGCGAAAAAACAAGCACATTGTTGAGATTGCGCAAGCATTGATGGGAGAGAAGAATATGCCGCATAGCTATTGGGCTGAGGCTGTTTCTACAGCAGTTTACATCATGAACAGGACTCCAACTGCAGCCATATATGATGTAACTCCAGAGGAGAGGTTTGCTGTGGGGCAGAAAACCTGATTTGTCTCATCTGAAAGTCTTTGGATGCATTGCATATGTGCATGTGCCAGATGAGCTGAGAACTAAGCTGGATCCAAAATCTCAAAAATGTGTGTTTATTGGGTATTCCCTTGAGCAAAAGGGATACAGGTGTTATAACCCTGCTACACGTGAGTTGAGGGTAAGCAGGGATGTTGTTTTTGATGAGATGAGCAACTAGTATGCTGCAAAAAAAGAAGCTTGTTGGGGCTGATGTGAGTGGAAATATGGTTGCACAGAATGCAAGTCAGCAATCAAAGTCTTTGAGTGGACCAGGAGAGTCCTCATCTAGTGGTTCAGTTGATAGACCATGGAGTGGCAGGCTGCGTCATAATACCAATCCTGCAAATGTGATTAGTACATCACATAAAGGCAAAGAGAAAGTGATTGAGCCCCTTAGTATGCCTGACATTTCTGCAGGGCATTCTCCTGTTGATGGAGAGTCTAGTGGTGGCTCAGAGATGAGCCTTGATGAGGATCTTAGAATACCAGCTATGAGAACACTTGGTGTAAAGAAGGCTATGGAAGCCATGAATGCAAAGCTGCGAAGATCTGGGAGAGTGAAGAATCCTATGCAGAGGTTTACCTATGATGGTTATGTGGCACATCACTATGCATACATGGCAAAAGTTGTACAGGTTGTAGAGCCCACATGCATTGATGAGGATATTGGAAATGTGTGTTAGGAGAAAGCTGTGGATGAGGAGATGGATGCACTATATGGAAATGAGACTTGGGATTTAGTGCAATTGCCTGAAGGCAAGAAAGCCATTGGATGCAAGTGGGTGTACAAAGTAAAACAAAACAGTGATGGAAGCATAAGCAGGTACAAGGCTAAATTGGTAGCCAAAGGATATGTGCAGACATATGGCATTGATTATGAGGAAACTTTCAGCCCAGTTGCCAAGATAGCAACAGTGAGAGTTGTGATAGTAGTGGTTGCGTCAAAGCAATGATCTTTACATCAGATGGATGTAAAGAATGCATTCTTGCATGGGGATTTGCAAGAAGAGATGTATATGTTGCAGCCACCTGGTTATGAGGATGTGAGTCACCCTGAGCATGTTTGCAGGTTGAAGAAAGCCTTGTATGGCTTAAAACAAGCACTAAGAGCATGGTCTGACAAGATTTGTGAATATCTTGTCACTATTGGCTTTCATGTATTTCTCGCTGTATGTGAGACACAGTGATAGAGGAGTTGTGCTTGTTGTCATCTATGTAGATGACCTGATCATTACGAGGGACCATGATGCAGAGATCTTTGATGTAAAGATCTTGCTTAGACAGAAGTTTGAGATGAAGGATCTGGAGGAGCTCAGATATTTCTTGGGTTTTTGAGGTGATTAGGTAACCACATGGAAGGTCTTCAGATTTGATACAAGGATCAAATTGTGCAAGCCATTTTTCTTTAGCTCATTATGAAACATGTTTTCAATTGAGCACCATTCAATTTTTCCCATGGTTCACACCATGAATCTAGGGTTTTTATCCAAAGGATCAAATCTCGTATGGCTTCATCCGTTTTCCGCTCAATCGAGTAAAGTTCACGTGATGCACACCACTAGTGACCTTGCCTCAAGAACCCACAGATGAAAGCTACCTTCAAAGTTTTGAAATTAACTTTGATCACAGTGTGGTAAACCATCGACTGGCTTTGCCCATTAAGTATAATTGTGAAAGCTTGAACCTTAGACGAGCAATTAATAGCTCCAAATGCATCACAACATTGATCAAACACTTGCATGAACTCATATGGGTGTGCGGAACCATTAATATATATATATATATATATATATATCGATATTTCCCAGGCAGTATGTTTAAGGGCATCCATTGAGCTATGTGTAGCTCCTATTTGGCCTAGGACATCTTTCAACCCATGTGGGACAACCCTTCCTAAGATGTTCAACACAGAAAGACTTTTTTTACTAAAAGATAAGTGGATTTGAGAAGTGATTAAGTTGAAATTTGTGTTATGCAAGGAACTTCAGATTGGTGGCATTGGGATTATTATAGGTTTGGTGAAACCCAATGGAGCACTCGTGTATAATGTTGGTCCAATGTGGGTACAAAGTTCCTAATAAGGAGTATGAGGCCTCAATGTGTGGCATAAGTCTCAATGGCTGCATAGGAATGGCTCGTGAGGATTGGTGATATGGCGCCGTGATTTTTGAGTTTTTTTAAATAATTTTTTTCACATGATTGGTTATGTGGCACAACCACGTCCATGCCATGAATGGTGATGTGATAATCATGGCCATGATCAGTGACGTGACACCGTGATTTTTTTTAAACGTGATTGGTGACATGGTAGTCACGTCCTGTGAATCTTGATTGGTGATGTGGCAATCATGATCATGAACTGTGATTAGTGACATGGCATCGTGATTTTTTTTCGGGTTGTCATGTGGCACGCATGATCCTACTCTTGAGTAGTTTCCATTCTGGTTAAGGTGGTTTCTTAGTTTTTACAAGTGGGAAAGTTCAAAAAGGTAGTTTTTCCAAAAAGGTGAGTAGGACAAAAGTCAACACTCCCTTTTACACCTCATTTAATGCACATGATAACTTGCAACCTTTTCTTGGCGTATGTCCATTTCTCTCTTACATATCTCTTACACACCACTTACACTCTCTTACACATGTATTGAATACATGACTACTAAGCTCCAATTAGCACTAATTAGCACATGTGTAAAAATTAGCTTAAGTACTAATCAAAGGTTAGCATTTACACATCACTTAACACACCTCTTACACGTGCATTGAATACATGACAACTAAGCTGCAATTAACACTAATGAGTTGTGTAAAAACTAGCTTAAGCACTAATCAAAGACTTATACTAATTTCTCTCTCTTTATGGCTTGATTTTTAGACTTTAATTAATTCTTAATCATGAATTGATTCACACAATGTTGCATATCATTAGATTACTAATGAAAATGCTTAACTATTTGCCTTAATAATTAAAGATATAAATTAATTAAGGATTAATTTATATCCTTTTTTTCTTAGTGTAATGAGACAAAAAAGAGTAAGAATTCAGCAAATGAATTCTTACTCTTTCTAAATGCTCTTAAAACTCTCAAAAACTCTAATTTTGACACCCTATATGCTCATTTTTTTTTTGGGATTTTTTAAAGCATGATCGATGATGTGATATTCATGTTCCATGAACCATGATTGGTGACATGGCAATCACGGCCGTGGATCGGTGATGTGGTGTTGTGGTTTTTTTTCACGTGATTAAATGATGTGGTAAAATCACGTTCCATGAACCGTGTGATTGGTGACATGGCCCATCATGGCCATGATCAATGACGTGGCATTGTGATTTATTTTTTTTGAAATTTTGTTAACGTGATTGGTGATGTGGCAATCACATTTCGTGAACCATGACTGGTGATGTGGTAATTATGACCGTGAAACTGTGATTGATGACATGGCATTGTGATTTTTTTTTTGTGGCACATGTGACCCTACTCTGTAGTAGTTTCCATTTTGGTTAAGGTGGTTTCATGGTTTTCACAAGTAGGAAAGTTCAAGAAGGTAGTTTTCCCAAAAAGGTGAGCAGGACAAAAGTCAACACTCGCTCTTATACCTCATTCAATGCACAAGACAACTTGCAACCTTGTCTTTGCTTATGCCCATTTCCCTCTTACACACCTCTTACACATCTCTTACACATGCATTGAATACATAACTAAGCTCTAATTAACACTAATGAGTTGTGTAAAAATTAGCTTAAGTACTAATCAAAGATTAACACTTATACTAATTTTGGACTCTAATTAATCCTTACTCATGAATTAATTCACACAATGTTGCATATCATTGGATTACTAATGAAAATGCTAAACTATTTGTGTGTGGGCATGTGCATGTGTGAGAGAGTGTATATGTGTGCGTGCATGTATGCACACATGTGTGAGAGAGAGAGAGTGCGTGTATGTGTGCGTGCATGTAAATAAGAGAGAGAGAGAGAGAGAGAGAGAGAGAGAGAGAGAGAGAGAGAGAGAGATTACATGTAAGATTTAATTAATGTGTGTGTGTGTGTGTGTAATATAGCTATCTATATATATACTATCTATTATACACAAGCTTTTGGGAGGGGAGGGGACACATGGTGTTTGGAAGGGTCAAGTGTTGGGGTAGGAGAAAGAAAGAAGGGGGTGTGATGGGGGAGGAGAGGAGCCACGTGTTAGGGCAGAGGGGAGAGAGAGGGTGGAGGCCACATATTGGGAAAGGGGAGAGAGAGAAAAAGGAGGAGTGTAGGGGTAAGTTGAGAGAAGAACATTTAAATAAATAATATAGTACAAAACTATAAAGATATATAAAGATACATAATACAATACAAAACTATAAAGATATATAATATATAAGTATAAAATATATTGAATACGAATATATACAATAACAATATATAAACATATAATGAGTAAGGATATTAAATAAATATATATTAAAACTACATTAATATATTATAATATAATGATATATATATATATATATATAATACAAAAATTTAAATAAAGATTAAAGACACACACACACACACATATATAGTAAATATGTAATAATATATTATAATAATGATATATAAATCAATATACATATAAGAAATATATGCTAGTATTATATTAATACTATTATATATAAACACATTCACATACATATATATACCGTACACATAGCCACACACGTATGTGTGGAGGATGTGTGTGTGTGTGTGTGAGAGAGAGAGAGAGAGAGAGAGAGAGAGTGTATGCGAGATAGGTGTGAGAAGAGAGAAAATACATGTATACGTATATGTGTGTGAGAGAGGATTGTGTTATGTACGTGACAGAGACATAAAAAGAATGCATATGAAAGACACACATATATGCGGCGTCTATATGAGAGAGTTGCACATACACACATACATGCACACGTGAACACATACAATATACAAACACACATCATACATAAAAATATACACGCACATACATTCACTCAGATACATATGCATAGAATACGTACACATATGTATCCACATATATGCATACACACGTGCATGCAAACAAAAACGTTATACCACAGCAAGGCGTGGGTCACCTACTCTCTGTAAGACATGCATGTGGCGAGGCTACAGTCTTTGGTTGCAGAAGCCAGCAAAGAGGAGGCGTCGTCGATCGTTTCCATGGATACGTAGCGAGATCTCCTCATCAAAGCCCTTTGCAAGAAGCTTCGAGTTCATGGCCCCGCTGAGGAAGGTCTCGTGGTGGTCGGATTTCGGGCGGGCGGCGCTGCGGGCCAAGAACCCCGGCGTTGCTCGCGGCGAAGTGCCGGGCGGCTCCTCTTCCTCTTCCGCAGGAGGCGAGGGTCTCTCCAGACGCTTGGGCGTCTTTGACCTTATCCTGCTTGGCATCGGAGCCTCCATTGGCGCTGGCATCTTCGTCGTCACGGGCACCATCGCCAATGACGCTGGACCAGGTATCTATATCCATCCCATGCTTCATTCCATGCATAACACAGTTTTGAGGGTTTCAATTAAGCTTTACTTCGGTGCTGGTTTTCATCACTACTTTGTTCAGCTTCCAACATGACTTTATCTGCCAGTGTAGCGCTCTACTTGCTGGATTTGATGACATTGGCAAGACATCATGGGGCAAATCTATGGCATGATTGCATATGTTTGGCTAAACCATCAAAGAGCTCACTGAAATAATGACCTAATACATGTTTGTGACCGCACTTGCCCTACACAATCCTACTACATGGATTGGGCCCTCGGAGCTCACGCCGAAGATGCAGTTCTATTAGGATTATTTCCAAAACAATAGAAGATGGCTTCATTCAAAAGCCAAGGTACCTTTATGGCACATGTCAAATGCCATGCAGATTTCAATCAGGCATATTTGAGTCTTATCACACAATCATACTGCATGGATTGGGCCCTTGGAGCTCACCCCGAAGATGCAGTTCTATTGGGATTATTTCCTAAATGATAGAATATGGCTTCATTTCAAAAGACAAGGTACCTTTATAGTACATGTCACATGCCATGCAGATTGCAATTGGGTATATTTGAGTCTTATCACATTGCTTACAAATCAAGACAAGGAGAGTGAAGGGCATCCCATAGGAGGATAGGATGTGTAGACTATGCTCTTTGGAGATTGAGGACGAGGATCACTACATCTGCAGTTCCCCAGTGTATTATAAGATTCCATTGCCTCTTGAGAATTAGTTTTGGCCCACCCCCAGGCTCTTTTTTATTCGCCGTAGGCAATGTCGCTGAGGAAGTATCTTGTGGGGCTTGAACCGAGGACCTCATGGTCCTAGACAAACACCTTTACCGCTTGAGCCTCATTGGCCACAAAGGCCTGACATTCCCTCATTGTTATTAGCCGAGGTGGGCATTGTCATTAGCCGATCACGGCATCTCTCACTCTACAGAGGATCATTTGCTGATTACATGTGCATACACTATAGTTGATCCTCGCCCCTAAAGAACTCCTCAACCGTTGCTGCAAAGCGGGGGACGTTCCCTTCCAATCCCATAAGGTATGCGGCGGTGCCCACTGTCATCTGCAAAGTTGCAAACTTTGCATCCAATAACTCCTCCTTAGTGTGAATGGGCAAGCGCAACCCCCGGAGGCTTGTGCCTTGCGCTCGAAGAAAGGAATTCATGGCCTTAGCTGCGAAAAAGAAGAGGAATGGTGCAAGTTGCCAAGTTGGCATCCCTGGCGCATTGAGCTAGAAATGGCAAAATGTGCTCCTCAGCCGCCTTGAAGGACTTGGTTTGGGCTCTTGTGTAGAAGGCCGCAGAATCCAAGTCTTAGCATAGTCCCCTCCTAAAAGACCCAATCCAAGTATCAACATAGTGCCCTCCTAAAAGGCCCAATCAACGCTGTCATATGCTTTCTTGAAGTCGAGAAGTGTCGCTTCCCAAAAGGTGAAAATGTTATCTAGGATGCTGTGGTCCTGGATGAAGCCAATTTGGTTAGAATGGATCAAATTTGGGAGGGAAGGCTGAAGGTGGAGGCTGATCACGTTGGTCAGGATCTTGTATGCCGTCCTGAAGAGGATGATGGGTCTCCATTGTTCCGCAGGTAAACTCGTTGGTTAGTTGAGGGGAGTCTGGGTCAGTAGTGAGCATGGAACTGTAAAAGGTCGAGGATACCTCCTGGACATGTGGAGGCTCTGATGCAATAGATGTGTCTAGCTGGCGAAGAGCTCGAATCCCCTTGCGCCAAAAGTGGGGTCCTGAGGCAGCAAAAAACTCATGGGGGGTCTTGTCCCTTCCTGGGTCCTGTCCTTGCCTGGGTCCAGGAGAAGGAGAAAGCAGAGGAGAGGCGGGGAGGCAGCCGCGAAGGCTAGCAGAGTGCTGTGGTGGGAAGGAGGGGACAGCTGGACGAGAGAAGTGTGTAGGAGGGGGGGTGGGTTGGAGCTGTTGCTCGCTATGCTGGTGGGCAGAGGACGAAGTCGCAAGGGAGGTGGGTGGGGTATGCTGCAGGTGTTCTCACTCTTGCTCTCGGTCTCGGTCTCGGGAGATCCAACTTCAGCCCCATGACATTGAAAATACACATGTTACTTTAGGTCTTTGATTATGAGAGTCAGTGAGGTAGAGTTGATGTTTTTGGAGATTTTGGGACCACCTTTCAAACAAATCAGCATAGTGATTTTGCTCTATGAGAGTCTTTTAAGCTGTCTCCTTGTTCTCCCACCTTTCTTCTTCACCATATTCTAGTTGAATCGTTTACTCTTTATGAAGAATCTGTGTCCGAAACTACTGACAAAGTGCCAAACAATGAAAGAGAATTGAATTTCACAAATACAGGATGCACAGGAATTGAAGGAAGATTATATACACCAAAAGGTGGTTACAAAGCTGGAGTAGGCAGCACGAGGCACACCATAGGTGCAGCCAAGATCCCAGAATATGTGGAAAATGAGATAATACAACTAAGGGCAAAGCCCATGCTTATATAGCACCTAGAGAGTCCAGTTGGCTAGCATAAAGCAGGCCGACTAGAGCATAAAATGGAACATGACAGAAAAAGGTGCCAAAAATGTGGAAAAAATCCAGAAAAATATCCTAGGCTGGGGGAGGTCCTCTTGAGGTGCAGGAACTGCGGGGAAGCTCCCAAAATAGTGGAGATGACCCCTGCAACACCTCCTCTTGAGCTTCATCGAAGAGGACCGATACCGGGCCTAAAGTAAGTGATCCAAAGTTGGTTTGGAAAGCGCCTTGGTGAAGATGTCCGCCACATTGTCCTTGGTAGGACAATACTCCAGTGTTAAGGTACTGAGTGCCAAGTAGTCATGAACCATATGATAATGAACAACAATGTGCTTTGACTTCGAGTGGAAGATCGGGTTTCGTGCAAGAGCCATGGCACTCTGACTGTCGGAGTAGACAACAGTAGGCATCGGAGGAGGGACATGACGATGATCAAGGAGCTGATGAAGCCATAGAAGCTCTTTGACTGTTTCAAAGTAAGTACGATACTCTGCTTTTGTTGAAGAACCGGCAACTGTAAGCTGCTTCTTCGTTTGCCAAGAAATGAGTGTGGTACCAAGTAACAATAGCCCGTAGTAGAACAACAGCCTGCCAATTAGAAGTATGTGGGGCTGAAAGAAACTGACTTAGGATACTAACGCTCTAAGCAAGATTAGGCCTAGTAATGTTGAGACGAACAAGCTCTCTGTATTGAGTAGGATCATGATAGGGTGGAGAGTCATCGTTTTTACTCAACTTTTGATTTGGGTCCATAGGGCAAGATAAGGAGCAACAATCCTTCATACCAAAACTCTCGAGAATCTGAGAAGCGTAAATTTGTTGAGAGAGAAATATACCCTGTGGGCACTGCCAGACCTCCGTGCCAAGAAAGTGGTGAAGTAGGCCAAGATTAGTCATCTCAAAGGTATGACTCAGAAGATCCATAATCATAGTAGTGCGGTCGGGGTTGGATCTAGTGAGAATAAGATTATCAACGTAGTGTTGGCCTCCACCATAGCAACCCATGCTTTGAACTTTGGAAATGTCAGAGATTTCTGGGATAGGAAAAAGACCCAGACCTTCCTGGAAAAATCATCCACCAATAAGAAAAAATATCTGGCTCCTCCACGTGTGACCGTAGTCATAGGTCCACTCAAATCCATATGGACAAGCTGAAGAGCGGTGAAAGCCCTAAAAGAGGCTTGCCTTGTAGACAAGCTGAGCAGATGCTAGACATCTGAGGTAGTCGAGGCAAGGCTTCCACCATGCGGCGGGAGACAAGAGCTCCAGTGAAGAGAAGGGAAGATGTTTACAGCGGGCGTGCCAAAGAGTAGTATCCTCCTATGTAAGAAGAGCTTGATGAGGCTTGAAGTTGGAATAGATGGGAGTGATCAAGATTGGGTTCCTCTTGAAACTTGGTGATCTTGTAGAGACCACCCTCTTGTATGCCCCGAGCGATGATCCTTTTAGAATCTCTGTGAATGATCTCCAAAACCTGATCATCGAAGTATAAGTCGTAGCCTTTTTGGGCTATCCTGGAGACAGAAAGTAAGTTTTTGGATAACTTTGAAACATAAAGAACATTCTGCAGGTTCTGGGGCCTCCTTGAGGGAGTGATTAGAGGAATATTACCCTTAATCAGTGTATCAACAGGTTGATTGTTCGCAAGTCGGACCTGCATAGAGATAGAGTGAGTCCTCCAAGATATCCTTGTTGTGAGTCGTGAGAAGTAGCCTTGAAATCCACAATCCAATCCTCAAGAGAGGCAGTAGTCCACGCCTCAGTGGATGAGGTGCACTCTTCGACTAGAACAAAGGCCACATCTTTGTCTTTGGGTTTGGATTCTTTGTCATCGGAGTCCTGTTTTGACTTTTTCTCCTTGTCTCTCTTCTTGAAGCAATCGGGCGGAAGAGCCTTGCCACAGTAGTGGCATTTCCTCTCCGTAGATTTGCCCTTTTCTTTTCCTTGATCTTTATCCTTGGAGCCTAAAGCAGACGACTCCTTGGATTTGCCGTTGTTTTTATTACCTCCTTTGGGTCGCCACTTGGGCTTCCCTTTGGCTGAAAAAGCTGACTCAGTAGGAGAAGAGTTAGAGATCTTCATGAAGTCTAGCTTGTCATGAAGCATGCTAATCACCGCATCCAGTGGGGGAAGAACAAGGCGAAAGGCAATGGTATCCTTAAAGGATTGATAAGATGGAGGAAGTTTTTCCTAGTAACTCAATGACAAAGTCATCATCAGGAATTTGGACTCCGAAGATTGCTTGTTGTTGACGGATCTTCTTGAGTTCTTGCACTTTGGCCATGACATCATCCGTCTCAGTTATCTTCAGCTCATTGAGTTGATGAAGCTTGCCGCTGTAAGTGTTCCTCTGAAAACGGGCTGCAAGGAGACGACTGTGCGAGCTCGAAGATGCATGCTAGTCCGGGAATTCATAGTCTTTGGTGAGTTAGTTGCGGGGTCGGGCTTTGGAGTAGCAACATCGATGAACTGCCAAAGATCAAGACCCACCAGAAGGTTAAAGATGGCATCCTTCCACACAGGGGATAATTGGAGCCATTAAATTTGGATTCTTTCTCCAACTAGGGAATGGTGAAAGTATTTGAAGCCATCCTCTGCCTGAAAACTCCTCTAAAGCATCAGAAAACATAGCCTGCAAATCTAAGAAGGTAGGAAAGAGAGATAAGCAAGAGGGAGGGAAAGGGTGGGAAAAAGAAAGGTAGAAGAGGCTGCAAAAATATGCCTGTAGATGAGAACACAACCAAAAACCAACCACCACTGGCCAAAGCATAAGCTGAGGCAAAAAGTAGAGGGGTGAAGATGGGAGTCCCTCCCGATGCGCGATGAAGGTTGGGTGGGTGTGGCAACTAGAATCTGACGTTCTAGTTAGTTCGGAAGAAAACGTAGGGAGGCAGCTCCCCAGAAGAACCCGGAAGGCAGCTTTCTAGAAGAAAACGTAGGGAGGCAGCTCTCCAGAAGAAAACGCAGCCTGTAGATGAAAAATGCAGCCCACCTCCTCTGGGAAGAAAGAGAAATAGGTGCTGTCCAGCAAAACCTCAGTCCTGAACCCTCTCTAATACCATGACAAAGTGCCAAACAATGAAAGAGAACTGAAGTTCACAAATACAGGATGCACAGGAACTGAAGGAAGATCATATACACCAAAAGGTGGTTACAAAGCTGGAGTAGGCAGCACAAGGCACACCGTAGGTGCAGCCAAGATCCCAGAATATGTGGAAAATGAGAGAATACAACTGAGGGCAAAGCCCATGGTTATATAGCACCTAGAGAGCTGAGTCGGCCAGCATAAAGCAGGCTGACTGGAGCGTAAAATGGAACATGCCAGAAAAAGGTGCCAAAAATGTGGAAAAAATCTAGAAAAATATGGGAAAATTTCCCAGGCTGGGGGAGGTCCTCCAGAGGTGCAGAAACAGTGGGGAAGCACACAGAACAGTGGAGATGACCCCTCCAACCACTACCCATGTGCATCTATATGTTTCCTTTGGTCTCAATGTTGCACTCTCATAGGCCATATGCCTAAGTGGCATAGAAACCCTTTGTAGTCGTGCACCTAAACTGCTCATGTGCATCCCTAACCTTACTGTCACTCAAAGCTTGTGTCCCGTCCTGTTATACCAATAGGGTACACAAAAGCCAGCACTTGCCTTAACCCTAAACCTTGTATTTTTCTAGTAATTATGGTACATCGATTCTTGTTTGCACATGACAGTTTTGATCCCGAGGATAATCATCCTTTTAACACAAGGCCACCTTCTATGGCTGGCAAGAATCCTACCTTTTCTCTGGACATATTTGGTAAATCCTATTTTTTTGGTGCTCTTTCCTTTCCCTTAGATGCATGTTCCCATGCCCCCAAAACTTGGCTTGAATTTTTAGTTGTCAATTGTGGTCTCTCTTTGCCATCAATCTGGCCCCTTTTTGTACCGATGCCCTTCTATCGATTGCTTTCTTTTTTTTTTTTTTTTTTGGAGTTGCCAATGTCCCTCTATTGATTTGTTTAATCCTGGATTTTCAGTTCTAGTCATTCTTTCACTTTTGCCTCCATCCTGTTCTCATCTTTTGCTATCGAGGGCCCTTCCCGAATCCTATTTAGATGTTTGCACTCTAAGCTGGTAGCAAGGCTTTACAAAGCTTTTTTACTGACCAAAGTCTTCAACCACCTTGTTGCTTACTCTTTAGTGTTGCACCTTCATCAACCTGATGGTGCTCATGCCTGCAACCTTAGCTATGTGCGTTTTTGTAATGTGAGCCTATGCATTAAAATTGTTTCCTTTCTTTTTCGGTTTTTGAAAATTCAACTGTTGGTGTTTACATTGTATTGGGACATCTGATGTGGTCTACCTTGTGTGTGGGACTGGAGGGGCAAGAGAGCTTCCACCCCACCCTCAAAAGTGGCTGGAAAAGAACTGACGTATGAGAAAGGAGTTTAAGTGAACTATGCATGGATCCACATGCACACACACAAAGAGGTAGTTTTGTGACTTGTTTTGATTTGTGCTATCATGGATCATTTTCTGCCTTCTGAAATAAAAAAGCTGATAAGTATGTTTCGTAAATGCAGATTTTGAGTTCATGAATGACGGCTTTATGCAACAAGTCTCTAGGTTCAAGTGTTGATAGTCTGTTTGTTTGGCAACCTCTTTTTTTGTGCCTTGGAGGAGCTAATTAGAAACTTTATCTTGCAGGTGTGACTATAAGCTTTGCGTTGGCTGGCTTGGCCTGTGTAGCAAATGCATTGTGCTATGCAGAGCTCTCATCTCGTTTCCCAGCACTTGTTGGAGGGGCATATCTTTATGCATACACTGCTTTTAACGAGCTGGTTGCATTTTTGGTTTTCTGTCAGCTTATGCTAGACTATCATATCGGTGCAGCGAGCATCACACGGAGTTTGGCAAGTTATTTGGTCAACATTTTGGAGCTTATTCCTGCTTTGAGTGGAAGAATACCAGTCTGGTTTGGACCTGGAGGCAAAACACTTTTGGGTGGCTTTTTTTCCATCAACGTGTTAGCCCCAATTCTATTGTTGATATTAACGGTGGTACTTTGCCAAGGGGTGCGGGAATCTGCAGCAGTAAATGCCGTGATGACTGTTACAAAGGTTGGAAACATCGATCTTGTGAAAGGGATACATTTTACCTGTTTTGCTTTTGTGAATGCATTGCATGTATTCTTGATATGTGTTGAACGAAAAATGACACATTTAGCATGAGGATTATTTGATGTGTTATAAAAGAGAGCGACATACTTTGCCAGAGGGAAGGGGTAGAGGTGGTATTCCTGAGGCCTAACATGCTTGATGGGACTCAATTAGGGAGGATTTTAGTGAGGAAAAAACTGAATGCAGTGCATGTGTACTGCTGATAATGGACGAAAAGTGACATGTAGCCAAAGGAAGGTGCTTGATGCATATAGTGGGACTTATCTAAGGACCTTCAAGTTATTACGCTCAACCTTTTTATGCTGTATCACAAGCATTAGGGGAAACCTAATGTATGTTTTTATGTTTAGAGTAAGGGCAAAGTCATGAATAACCTACATAGAAAATATGACATGATGCCAATAGCACTCAAAGCTTATACAAGTGAGTGGGTGTGTACACAATTGAGTGTATAGCCAACTATGTATTTAGTCCTGTCCATGTTGGAGGCCTTATCTTCATGCAAGCTAATGCTACATGATGCAAGTGAGTGGGTGTGGACACGATTGAGTGTATAGCCAACTATGTATATGCTCTTATGTGTGTGTGTGTGTGTGTGTGGAGTGCGTGTGTGAGAGCATATCTTGATACAGAGTTCTACACCCACTATTGGGCACTGATGGCGTTAGTGGGGATGTCGTAGTATCTAGTCCATACTATGCATAATGGAGTTGATAGTTATATAGTCTTGTGGGTTGACTACCATGAGTATATAACATGCACATTCCTAAAAGGTGAATTTGGGCATGTTCCTGGATTCATCTAGGTATATATATATCCATGCCAGAGAACAGGCTGAAGGGAGACATGGTTCCCTAAGCTTGACCTCGATGCAACGCCTAATCTTCATGCAAGGTAAAGCTACATGCAAGACTCGTGCAAATCTATGCGAGACTTGGATGCAAAAACCCTAATGTGCATAGATCTAGTGCCAACGACTGTTGCAAACCCTAAACGCAGCCCTAAATGCAATTTAGGCTGCAAATGCAAACTCTAATACATGAATCCGGTTGAAGGACTTCACATGCAAAAGCTGGTTGGTGATGCAAAAACACAAACTCAAATTTGGCCCAGTCAGATGGATTCGTGGATTCTTAGTGCTTTATTCCGCCACCCACAGTCAGGTCCTCATCCAGGGGGCCAAAGGGGACAAGTTCCCGAATACCAGATCTGTCTAAGAGGGGTGTCCACTCGCCTCCTTCCTTTTCCTCTTTGTTGTTGAGGCGATGAGCAGTTTCTTGGCCACCCATGGGGATTGGGCTATAGGGTTTTGGCCTCCCCATCCGCTCTTAGGATGAGCTTCTAGACCTCGAGTTTGCAGATGATACCGCTGCCTACCTCTTAGGAGAAAAGGGGAATCTTTAGAGACTTGCGCAGGCCATCGAGGTCTTTTGCATGGCGTCAGGAGCTCAAATCAACTGGCACAAGTCATGTGGTTTTTGGGTTGGATCCTCACCCACCCTGGCTTGGAGTCAGTTGAGTCTTTGCAATGGATTCCCCTCGCGCACCCCCCCCCGGTTAGATATTTGGGATGTCAGGTGGAGATTGATATTTTGTCAGAGTAGCAACTTGCCCCTCTTCTTTTGAGCATTTAGAAGAAGCTTCTTTACTGGAGCACCGCATGGCTCTCACTCATTGGTCAAGTTGTGGTGGCCAACCAGGTGCTCATGGCTACCATATGTCACATTACCTCTTGCTGGGCATTCTCGCAGGCATGCCTGGTACATTTGCAGAGGCTGATCCGGAACTTTCTTTGGGTAGGATAGACGGGTGCCTTGGAGGGCCAAGGTGGCTTGGAGGGTTATCATTCAGCCTCGTCATTGTGGTGGGTTGGCATCATTGATCCAGCTATTTAGAGTAGAGCCCTCTTGGGCAAGTTGGTCGTCAAAGGCCTTTAGCCAGGGGGTTAGTCCTCGAAGGCTTTTTTTGCTTGGATCTCAGTCCTCATGCGGACTCTCAATGGACCTTGGATCCCAATGTGTGGTGGATCTTCACGGAGGCCCGGGCTTGTAACCGCTCCTTACAGGAGGTCTACAAATCGGAAGATAAAATACATTTTTAGATCACTTAACTAATACAAACAATGGACAATACTTGCAAAATTAAAACTGGAAATGACAAAGAATACTTGACATCATCACTGGGGCCGGAAAGGGCTGCTCCCTCCCCCCCCCCCCGTCCCCCCTCAATACAGTTTGTATTTGTTGGAGTATTTATATGTACAAGTGTTCACGGTCCCCAAGGCTAGATTTCTCCATAACATGGATTGAATACAACTGAAAAACAAGAAGATTTTTGTCGATGAAGAATCGGTTGTCGGAGTAGACCAAATCATAGGCAGTCTCCCACCTTCACTGGGGAACACCCGCCCCTCACTAGTCTTCCGGGACTGTGTACCAACAGGTATGCTCGTACTAAGGCCTGGCAGGGTGAAACACCGCGGGGGGAGTGATACCTGGTGCTCCAAAGTAAGCTTTGCTCCCAGTTCTCCTCATACCCCAATGCTCTTCACTGGCTCCTTTGAATGTGAGGGCGCTGTCAGGGTATTCACGAGAAAAGATCACCATCCCAGTGGCCTTCCATGGTGAAGGCAATTGGTGGTGATGCTTGCCTATACAAGACTTGGTAAAAAAAAAACAACATTTAAATTTAATATTATCTGAATTTGAAATACAAAAGCAAGCACCTGATTTAGATTTAAATTCGGATCTCAGGAGAGAAGACCGTCCCCTTTTAATGTATTCTTGATTGGTGCAAACAGCAGGTACAGGCGTGGCAGCCAGCAGGTACAGATGATGCAGGCAGCATGTACAGAGGTGGCAGCCAGCAAGTACAGTTGTGGCAGCCACTAGGTATTGTAGGCGGGTACAGGACAACAGCAAGCAGGTACAGACGGGTACTGATGCAGCCGGCAGGCGCTGTAGTCAGATACAAGGCAGCATCCACATGTACAGTAGGCGGGTACAGATGCAGCCGGTGGGTATTGAAGACAGCAGGCGGGTACAAAACTGGCAGCTAGACGGATGTGAGAAAGCAGTTAGATGGGCAGCTCAGAGGCGGGTACAGGCTAGTCCAACTGGAGGCGAGTATAGGGCAGTCGCCTTTTTTCCATCAACCACCCCTCCCACATACCATCCACGTGTGGGGAGGATTCTTCCCATGCAATCCTTAATCTTAAGTATGATTAAGCCTAATCAAAGGTTAACTCTTGGGCACCCACATTGAAAGGTGTCCGGCCATTATTTAAATATGTGTGAACACCCAACCTTATAAATATTAAGGTTTACACTACTTAATAGATTTGACATTTAAAAAGGGCCAAAAAGGCAATACTTACCACCTTTTCACACGGCACATTAACTCGTCATCAGTAGACAGCACACCCACGGTACATTGGGGGCGTTCCCGTCCAGTGTACTGGCACGTCATAACAGGCAAACACACGAAAACAAGTCATGCGAAAACAAGTTTATGCACGCAAACATGAATGCATTTGCACATGTAATGGACGAAATCTCCCTTTCATGAAACTTGTACAAGAATTTCTTGTCGGGCACGAAACTGGGACGACAGAAATGTTAAGTCTTGGTCTTCCTATGAAGTGACAGTCCCATAGGCAAAACACAAATCCTGGCACGGGCCTTGCTATGGAGTGACAATTGCATAGAGAAAGCTCGGCACAAATATCAGTCCTACCATGGAGTGACAGTCCCATGGGTAAGACGCAATCTTGGTCATACATGGGTGGCAGCAAACATGCTCCCGTCCATATGGCACGATACTGGTCACACACGGGTGGCACAAAACTGGTTCCCATCCATGTGACACAAGATGATTGACCCTTTCACATGGTACATTGGCCTGGCCACATGTGAACATGGTACAAATCTGGCCGCTCTATGGAGTGACAGTCCCATAGAAGTGGCTCCAAAAATGGAGATGGACTAAATGGCGACAGAGCCCGTGGTCTCAGAGCTCCTCCTTTGAGGACCACTTTGTTGCCAGTTTGATCGGAGCTTGGGGTCACCTCAAGCTTGCTCTCATCGAGTTACACCCAACCTCGGATGAGGAGAGACTTCACTAGCCCTTGATTTGGAACCACCTCTTCAGGGTGCTCAGTGGTCACCTCCTGGGTACTCTTTCGCACATTGCATGGGGCCCCCTCAGCATTGGTCCCGCTCAGTCGTTGGAAGAGTGGGCGACGGCTCCCCCCAGAGACGTAGGACAGACACCTCACAAGGTTCTGGGGCTGTGAACAGATTACCCTCGTCATCGACTCAGCCATCCCCCCCCTCCCCCCCCCCCCGCCCCTAGAGTGGCTTGGTGCTTTCACTTGCCATGATTTCCCTCTATCAGTCCTCGGTTCTGATGGGGTTTTTTTTTGGGAGGGAAAGAGAGGGGGGGGGGGGGGGGGCAGCGCCAGATTTATCCAAATCAGTGAAATACAGCAAAGAAAACAGGCCCTTGGTCACCAACCAGGGCAAAACAGTCACCAATTGTTCTCCAGAGAAACCAAGCCCTCGATCACCAACCAGGGCATAGTAGTCACCAAGTGCCTTCCAGAGAAACCAAGCCCTTGATCACCAACCAAGGCAAAATAGTCACCAACTGCTCTCTTGTTTATGCGGCTGTCCACACAGTTGTTCACACAACCAGCCATGTTTCAAGCTTCCTGGCTACCCAAAGGTTCCACCAAATCATACATGAGTTCTCCAAGCTCATGCGGGACAACATCCTTTAGGTCTTCTTGACTGAAAAACTGCCTGCTTGCTGTCCAACAGCCCCAAACAGGCCCAAAACAGCACTTTGGCCAAATCGTCTAGCTGCCAGAGAGCATGGTAGAAGCCAGGCACAACCTTTAACTGGTCCGACCAAAGAAAACCTCGATATCTTCCGGAATTATGCTGAAAAACAGCACAGCCAGCCTGTAGACAGGCAGGAGAAGATGTCAGCCAGCCCTAGAGAGCCTGTATGCAAGTCGACTAGCTTCCTGTGGTGTGTGCAATTCGACCAGCATGAAAGAAGCCTGTCGACCAGCCCTACAGCATATGCTTTTGAGTTCATCATGCTTCTGGATTCTTCCAAGACAGAATCTTGGAAATCCTTCCTCATGTCATAACTCTCTGGAGGATTGTGACACCACACACACGCACACACACACACACACACACACACACACGTATATATGTACATATATATTTGTATGTATACGTGTAAATACACATATGTGTATACTCCTTGAATACACATATGTGTATGCACCAAGGAGAACTGCCAAAACACGAGGCACTACCAATGACAATGCATTAGCCACTCATGCGAGTCTCTTTTTGCATGTTAGTTAGTCCCAATATGATCTCTCTTTTTATGTAGAAATGATGGACCCCTTCACATTCCCTCTTAAGTGTCAATAAATGAGGGCCTACCCCTTGCTTGTATTTGAGATGCATTTGGGGAGAGAAAAAGGTGGTCCCTATTATTCTTATAGATATAATTTGTGGGTTAAGGTGTAGGAAGGCCTTCAGACAAATGAATAGTATAGGGTGTCGGGGGGTCGAACTCATGCCCCTTTCATGGTAACCGTACCATAGCCACTTGGTTAATCGCCGGCCGACATTGAAGGGCGAGAGCCCTCCTTGCAGGAGCTATTGATGAAGCGAGTCCTAACAAGACCATGATGCTTGCATATTTGGGTTAATTTTGTGTGTTCAAAAAACGTTAATTTATGAAATTTCACTGCTTTTGGGAAGTTTTTTCATGGCAGTCACCTAAATGGATTTTGCTTAAATTGTGGAACTCAGCTTGGCACGGCATCGTGTGCAGGTACTGATTGTTCTTGTTATCATCATACTCGGTGCGTTCGAGGTAGACACTTCTAATTGGACTCCATTTGCTCCAAATGGTGTATCAGCCATTGTCACTGGAGCTACAGTTGCGTACTTTGCCTATGTAGGGTTTGATGCAGTCGCCAATTCAGCAGAGGAAAGCAAAAAGCCCAAGGTGATTGAGCGATTGTCTTATGTCTGGATATTATTTCAGCAGAAGGTATTACTAGTCTACTAGGGTTAAGACTGTAGAACTAACAATTTGCCATGTGTGGCAGAGAGATTTACCGATTGGCATACTTGTCAGTTTGGTAGCATGTGCAGCACTTTATGTTGGCGTATGCTTGGTAGTTACAGGAATGGTTCCGTACCAAGATCTTGCTGGTGATGCTCCTTTGGCTCAAGCCTTCTCTGAAAGAGGCCTGCCATATATAACGGCTTTGATAAGCGTTGGCGCTGTGGCTGGTCTGACCACCACCGTTTTAGTCGGGTTGTATGTCCAAGTATGTACATTGTCTGCTATTGCAACTGTTCTGTTAAGAATATTTTGTGATGGAAATGTAAAGAATGGATTCAAACTCTTATGTTTGTGGCTGTTTTCCAGTCACGGCTGTACCTTGGCCTTGGTCGAGATGGACTTCTGCCCTCTTTGTTTGCAAAAATACACCCAAGCCACCATACACCTGTTATGGCTCAGATTTGGTGTGGGTTGATTGCTGGCATTCTAGCAACATTTTTTGATGTCAGCCATCTCTCTCATATTCTTTCAGTTGGTACTCTGGTGAGGTTTTGTGACTCTCCTTGCACTGTTCTAATGGCAGTGTATTTCAAGCTAGCTTTTGATGGTATTTTTCTTGAACAGTCAGGATACTCAGTTGTCTGTGGTTGTGTTATAATGCTGCGGGTCATCACAGAAGGTGACTTTTCTGAGGCAAAACTTGAGAAACTGATCTTGAGCAGATCACAAGAGGCGGTTGGTTGTGTCTTGGGAGTTGCCCTTTGTGGATTTGCTGTTGGTCTATTCTTCAGATTCTCTGTCCATTATGCTTTCATGATTGTGGGTTTGGTAGTTGGCATCTTGATGGCAGTTCCGATGTATACCCGCCAAGTGAGTCTTATCTATCATCTTGGAGGTGTTTAACAAGTGCAAAGTCTCTCTCTAGAATGACTCATTTTGTCTAACGTTGCTTGAAGTTAAAGTTAATTGTGGATTGCATAAGAAGTATAGCTAGTCATCATTGACCTTGTGTTTGGAGGAACTGCTATTCGTAGAGTGGAATCATATTAAAATTGTATGGCTGCCATCAACTTTAGATCCTGTTGGTGGGCAGAACTTTGGATGCTGAGATGGAGATAACTGCAGCTCTTAAAAGTTGTGGAGAAATACACCTGAAAAACAGCAGACATGTGGTGACATTCTTGACTGTAGGGAGGCGATTTTAGTGGCGTAAATGGTGGAGGAGAGGAGCCTCCTGTAACGGAAGGGCAACTGTAACACGGAAATCTTAATCTATCATGAAAACTAAATAAACACATAAGCATGCCAGATAAAAAGGGTGCCCAGTGAATATAACTTATAATTTGTCCGGTCACTTATAAGTGAGTGTGGACCTGCACCCATAATTATTAGTATGTGAAATCATAAAGTTGTAAATTGGATTTTTGGGGACACTTACCACCTGCAAAACACATGTAGACCACTTGTCAGTCCCAAACAGGTGTGCATATACATGTCCACAGGGTGCCGAGGCGTCCCCGGCCCATGGACAACACAGGCAATAATCACAGGCATTGTCCAGGCAAACAAAACAAGTCATCCAAGTATAAAATCAAAGCCATGCACGCATATGAGTGCAGCTAGACTGGAAGAAACACCCATCTGCTCAGTTGTATCAGTTAAAATGTCGAGGGTTCATGATCCTTCCAGAACCTTCCCAAAACCTAAATACAGAAGATCTACAGGATAGCTAGTCCTAGGGAATCACATCATGTCAGGCTCCATGCATGTCATGTCAGACTCCATATGCCACACATGAATAGTAGAAAACAGAAGCTGTGAGGAAGTTTGCGACACCTCTACTCATCTTTGATGACAGTGACCATTGGCCCTGTGAGAGGCAGACTCTTAAAGAGGGTGGCGTCACATGCTACATGTAAGATGATGGGAGAGAGGTAAACCCTTGTGGACTAGCCATCAGATCCCATGGCATGTTGAGCACCATAGGATGACATGCTCCTCCTTTATCTCCTCAATGTCACAAACTTGGCATATCATAGAGTATGAGGATCAGGGATTTGCGGATCTTTACACTTGGAGACAAAGGGACATTCTAGACATAGTAGGAAACTATGTCTAGCATCGATGATGGCGATGTACCATGGCGGAGATGCCCATTTTGAAATGTCATGCTCAGATAGAGGCACACTCCATGGAACTAAGGAGTGGGTCATTAGATGAGCTCCCTATGTAACGCATATCAATTTGTCAATTAGTAATTACTTCCTCATCTGATAGAAGGCTAGTAATTCTACTAACCCTTCTCTTTGTTCAATTGTTAGACATGCTAGAATTTCTTTTAGAGAAATATTTACTGTTACGGCTAGGGAAAATCTAAAATAACAGTCATGATTTTGGACGAGGTCCTATCAGATAGCCTTCCTTTAAGTCTATATTAGCAAGTACTCAGTATATAAATCCTTAATGATCTTAAGCACCTTAGAAGTAAATATGTTTCTTTTAAAGTCCTATTCATATCACCCAAGTGAGTTATGTTATTTATAATATTGAATAGCAATTCCATCCTTTGTGTTGGTCAAACTAATAGAACAATTTTCATTCGCTTTCAAGAACAGAAAAACTCTTAGAAAATGTTATGCCTTATGGTAAACCTCAGTTCATACAAGAGTGATTAATGAGAGTTAACTCCTTTTTTAGAACTCCATGAAGAATTGTCACCATCCTTCACATATGAATGCGGATTTCGATGAAGGAATAGGTAAACCTGTCTAGGGAATTAATTGAATAACATAATAATCAAATGATTAAATTAATCGTCATTAGCACAATCTCTCTACCAAATAAGAACAAGCTTTAATGTGAACTCGAGAAAAATCTAAATCCAACATTAAAGTTTGTGCCAGTCGATAGAGTTTATGCATGAGGCTTGGGATAGAGAAATGCTCATAGTAACAAGGGTGTGATATGTTGTGATGCATCTACAAATTTTTTAAACAATCAAAGAAAGAACAATAGAGAGATAATAGAGGCTCACACTTTGGACCAAATGGGGACCCCACTGTGTTGAGGGAGACTTGTGAATATGTTTAGAGTTTACAATTGATCCCTCCTGCAACAGCATCACCCCTTCAGCTTGTATTTCCATTTTTCTCGAAGTCTTGCAGATAAGCTGATTTTTGTGTCATGAGCAAGTACTGGTTGAGTTCTGAACAATTGCTGGCTGAATTGTGAGCAATTGATGGCGAATATGTTTAGAGTTTACAATTGATCCCTCCTGCAACATCATCACCCCTTCAGCTTGTATTTCCATTTTTCTCGAAGTCTTGCAGATAAGCTGATTTTTGTGTCATGAGCAAGTACTGGTTGAGTTCTGAACAATTGCTGGCTGAATTGTGAGCAATTGATGGCTAAATTGTGAGCAATTGCTGGCTGAATCATGAGCAGTTGTGATCCAAAACTTTGGGGTCCACTAGAGGACCGAGACTGAGGAGGTAGGGATGGCTGAATCCGAAAGTGTGTGAGCTGAAGGACAAGACATGTGCCACCCTCCTTGTAAAGTAGAGCCGCTTGCACCTCCATGGCCCAAGCAATCGTGCCCCACATGATGAAGCGGATAGTGCTGGGCTCAGAAGTGAACAAACAGAGAATCTTCTACTAGATTTGTTGCGTCTTTGTGGCATCAGTGCTGCGACTCCTGGAGGTTGCCTCAACGACTGCTTGAAGCTAGTTGGTCTGCAATGGCTAATCATGTGTCCACTACGAGGCTGTGGTGAGCAAGAACTCAAAGGAAGAGAGTAATCTCCTAAGGCTGGAAACTCTCCTAGAGCCGATCCCCAAAGTCCGAAGGAAACTTGAGAGAGAGTTCCGATGTTTCTTTGATAAAAAACATGAAGCAAGGGTTTATTTTTTAAATTGGGGACTTTAGTCGTGTAAGGTGTTCGTCGAGTCGTGGAGCCGCCATCAAACTTGCGAAGGGCTTCCCGCTTTTTCTCCTGCCTGCGTCTCTTCGCCTCCCTCCTTTGTCTCGACTCTTAGTCGCCCCCACCCGCCTTTGCACTGTGCGCCACCTGGGACCCCGGTCCCCTTCTTTTTCTTCTCCTCCTCCTTCTTCCCTCTTCTTCTTTCTTCTTCTTCTCTTTCTTTTCTCATCTTCTTCTCCTCCTCCTTCCCTTTTCTTCTTTCTTCTTCTTCTCTTTATTTCCTCATCTTCTTCTCCTCCTCTTCTATTCTTCCTCGTCATCTCCAAATTCCAATGCCCCATATCAGTCTAATTTCTTAGTTGAATTAATTCCTCCCAATTTGCAAACCCTAATTTCAAATTTTTCCCAATTATGGAATTAGCCCCAATTTTTAGCTGTTTCTCGAAATTGGCCCGATTTTGAGCAACTCCATCCTCTAATTTCTCCCAATTTTACAAATCCTAAAATTTCCCCCAAATTTTCCAACCCTGATTTTCTCCCAAATTTTAGGGTTTCTCACAATGTGGTCCGAATTTCAGAATCTTGCTCAAAATCCCCAATTTTCAGTTTAATTTCACAAATTTCAACTATCTTCTTTAATTTCCCTCCCCAAATTTCAAACTCCTCTCTTTCTCTTCAGTTTCTCAATTTCAGCAATGGGAGAAATTTCTTGGATGGGAGCAAGTGGACATCACCGTCGATAAGTGGGGATCGGGCGGCTCCAAGAGATGGATATGCAAGCATTGTCACAATGAATATACTGGAAGTGCTGCACGACTGAAGCCCATCTCTTGGACATCCTAGGGGAAGGTGTTGCTGCATGCAGCATTGACATTCCAGACGACATCATTGTGAGCTTGGGCGGAGATCCGGAGGCAATTCGGCGAGCAAAAAAGAGCTCGCCATGAAATTCAACAAGATGCTGACGAGCAATCCCCTTTCGCTGTAGACTCATCTCCTACCTCACCTGCTGATCCAACACCTCAAAGATCCCAGCCCGCCACAAGTAATGTCTCTCAACCCGCTAGCTCTCATCGCATTCCTACCGTCTCTATGGCGAGGGGAAAGCAAGGGGCTTTGCAGAAAAGTTGGTCTAAAGTGTAACATGACAAAGCAAGAAGATCAGTTAGGCAATACTTTTTTGAGTGCAATGTTGCCTTTGATCATGCACGAAAGCCAGCTTTCACCAACATGTTGAAAGCAGTAGCAGAGGCGGGTCCAAGCTTCAAGACTCCATCCTATGAGACATTGCGCACAAAGGAGTTGAGAGAGGAAGTGGCAGACATTGAGAGGGAGTTGGAGCCCTTTAGGGCTGCATGGGTGAAGTATGGATGTACTATACTTTGTGATGGCTGGTCAGATGCAAAATGACGATCTCTCATAAATATTTTGTATCTTGTTGCCTTGGCACCACCTTTTTGACAAGTATAGATGGTTCATCTGAGGCTCACACAGTAGACTACATCTATCAGCAACTTAAAGCTGCAATTGTGGAGGTGGGGCCTCCAAATGTGGTATGTGTGATCACAGATAATGCAAGAAATTGTAAATTGGTTGGATCATATGTGGAGAGAGATTACCCTCACATTTGTTGGGTTCCATGTGCATCCCACTCAATTGATTTGTTGATTGAAGATATTGGGAAGATCGGGTGGATTGGCAATGTGGTGAAGAAGGCAGAGTTTTTAGTAAATTTTTTGTGCAGGAAGCAACGGGCCCTTGGTATTTTTAGGGCTAATTGCCAAATAGAGCTTGCAAAGCCTTCTAGTACTCGCTTTGCCTATCTCTTTAGTGTACTAGAGAAGTTGGTGAAGTGTCGCAATGGTTTTGAGGCACATGATCACTGATGATAGGTGGATTGCATGGGACAAGAGCACTTCTCCAAAGGCAGTATTGTTCGAGGATCTCATTCATGAGTAGGAGTTTTGGCGGGATGCAGAGTCTATTGTTGGCTTCATGGAGCCACTTATTGTTGCCTTGTGACTCTCTGACTTAGAGGGGTGCACCATGGGCCTTATCTATGAGTTTATGGATAAGGTCGGCTGTGCCTTTGACTCTTGTACAGACATCACTAGAGAGGTAATTTTTGTGCTCTAATTGACTTAGGCATAGCTCTACTATTTTATATTTTTTCTTGTTTTCTAGTCTCTAGGCGAAGAGGTGTGAATCGTTTCTCTAATTTCTGAGCTTTGATAGGATTTTCTCTAATTTTCAGGATTCTTGAGATCAAACAATTATGGCAGGATAGGTGGGATTGGTTTCACCGGCCAATCCACGCCGTCGCCCACATCCTCCATCCCCTTTGGAGGAGCGACGCCCAAAGGCATGATAATGAGCTCAACTCAGGATGGTCAGATTACCTTCGCAAAATCGAGGAAAATCCTGTAATGCCGGATATTTTGGAGGGCCAACTTGTAGATTTAAGGGATCCACTCAATCATCACTTTGGGAGCACACGAGCTAGCCTTCGAGATGCTCATCTGAAGCTAGTGACTTGGTGGGAAAAGTATGGAAATTCAGCTCCACAACTCCAGCGGTTAGCTTTGAGAGTTCTCTCACAAGATTGCTCATCTAGAGCTTGTGAGAGAAATTGGAGTTTGTTTGCAGCCATCCACACAAAGGAACGAAATTGTCTTTCTCCTACACAGCTCAAGCGCCTCGTGTTTGTGAACTCCAACTTGAGGCTTCTTCGAAAGAGGCAACACACTAATGGCCCAAATGAGATCAATCTTGACTCTTTCAAGGTTGAGATTCGATTGGCAGAGTTGGTGCATCTGGCTCATGAGGATGAGGAGGTATGGGCCTTGCTTGCCGCAGAGAGAGCATAGTTTCGACATTAGACTATATCACGTAGAGGAGATGGAGATGCTACTACATCTATTGCACCTGGGAGTAGTTCCAGGAGGCTTGCAGCTGGCACGATTGCTCTTGTTGCAGAGGAAGATTAGAGTGTCAGTGAGGAGGATGAGCATGACCATGTAGTTGGCACGGACAGCGATGATGATGATAGTGACTCATGATCAGCTCGAGGAGTCACGACTTGTAGCCTAGCGAAGCTTGATGACTCAAGCTTCTTACCCTTTTTTTGTACTTTTTTGGTATTGATCTACTTTTTGGCACTTTGTAGCTTAGTCTTCCGTAGCTTATGAATCATGATGTATTTTTCATCCTCGACATATGGTGTCCACTGTCAACTTCAGTCTACAGTCTATGTAGTATGACTTGGGTCTCTTTGCTTTTATCATTTATGTATGGTCATTGGTCATCGATCATCGATGTGTGATGTATGATGGTTCATTTTGGATTTTCAATTTTAATGAGAATCATGACGTTTCTAGTCTCAACCTTCACCCATGTTTTATGTGCAGTTTGTAACTTGTTGATCCCTTTGTCACTTGATGTATCTAAAATTTTGAAGCTAAAATTCTATATGAAAATTATTAAAAACCTAAAAAAAAAAACGGTGTTTCTTATTTTGGCCCGAATTTTAGAAACGTTTCTTACGCGTTTCATACGTTTCCGTTTCTAACGTTTCATACGTTTCTGGCTGCTATGCTCCCACTATTGGAAACTGATGACGTTAGTGGGGCTGTCATAGTATCTAGTCCATACTATGCATGATGGAGTTGATGGTTTTTTGTCTTGTGGATGACTACCACGAGGTTATAAATTGCACTTTCTTATAAGGTGAATTTGGGCATGTTCTTGGATTCATCTAGGTATATCTTTCTGCTGTATTAGCGGACATGCAAATTTCACATTGTGAAGTTTTCGTCCAATTTGCAACTAGTTGATATTGTGTTAATTCTTTCTATCTTTAGTGGTGCATATGCCCTATCAACTACCTTCTTGTTGTAATAAATTTTTCTATTTGTTATGATACTTGGTGCTAGGCTTCATTATAGTTGAGTCTGCCTTGTATCTCCGGAGCCCTGACAAAAACTCAATACAAAGGCCTTTGTATGAATGCATGGGATGTGTGTGCGTGGGAGCATATATTGATACCAAGTTCTACACCCACTATTGGGCACTTATGACGTTAATGGGGATGTCATAGTATCTAGTCCATACTATGCATGATGGAGTTGATGGTTTATTGTCTTGTGGATGACTACCATGAGGTTATAAATTGCACTTTCTTATAAGGTGAATTTGGGCATGCTCCTAGATTCATCTAGGTATATATCTAACATTGGTATCAAAGCCTAATCTGATGGTATGAGACTTGTGGAACTTTGAAGGAGAGAATTTGTCACCAAGATCTTCGAGAATTGGCTAAGGAGCTGGTTTTCCGGACTTCTATGGTCCATTTTGGTATGGGACACCAGTGGAAAAAGCTCAGCTGCTTCAGCCTTATGCCCTGCCCCTTAAGCACTCTGTAGGAACCTTGATGCCTAACGCATGAAAGAGAGAGAGTGAGAGATTGGTTTCAGTATATATATGTATATGAAAAGGTTACATATATGCTTGGCCAATGGCCTTCAAAAATAAGAGTACCTATGACCAATCTCCAAAAGGTTGGTTTCGGTATATATTATGTACAAGAAAAGGTTACATATATGCTTGGCCAATGGCCTTCAAAAATAAGACTACCTATGACCAATCTCCAAAAGGGAGAGAGATGGTTATGCTGAATTATGACTTAGGCGTATTTAGGACCCTGAAAGGCCCCTTCTATTGACCGACTGCTGTCGGCCAGAAAGAGGACAAGTATGCAATATTTAATGCTAGCTGACTTCATGATGGTGCTGCTATACTGCTGGCCCACTTCATAAATGTCCGTGTAGATCTTTTCCTAAGCCTGTCTGAGCCTGTATGATGCCCTTAACTAGCCTTAAGCTGATGCCTAAATCAGGGATTAGATAGAGGATTAGATGTGGCCACGTGTGTGCACGTGACATCAGGTGCGTGAAGGAACAAGGTCATATGCCTGCTTTTATATGGCTGATCTGCTATGCATGTAGCTAAGACACCTGGGTGCTGAGCTTGAGCTGCAGGCAGGCTGAGCTGAGGAGCATCACACGATGTGCACACAGGCTGCATGGAGGATCTGCATGTGGCATGCCCATACAGTCCACATTCAGACAGCGGTTGTACACAGGCCCAAATGCTGCTTTTTTGCATTAGAAAAGCATGGTGCGGGGAGAAAGTAGAGTAGAAAGCCACGGCAATTGGAGTAGCTTTAGGTGCCCAAAATAAGAGGCAGTTTGTATCTAAATTAGATGTTGAAAGTTAGAGCTTTCCCATGGGCGCCTCATCTAGCCCCATTCACATGCCGAATAGAGATGGCGTTATTCTTTTTTGAAAAAAAAGCGGCTTGGTTGCTTCTTCTTTTTTTTTGGGGGGGGCAGGGGTGGGGGGGAAGTGGTTCTCTACCCATAAAAACACACATGGGCAGGCCTAGTCATCTCACGCTTTCTTCAAGGTAGCAAGGGCACATTTGTGGATGAACAAGTGGTTCTCTACCCATAAAAAGGTACATGGGCAGGCTTTGCAAGTGAAATTAGGGTTTGTATTTTTGTGTTAAATCAACATTTTTGAATCAGCTTTTTGCTGATTTTCAGCATAGTACAATGCGAGAAAGTCTATATTTCAGCCTAGCATGGTCCTAGGGAGTCTAGGCAGCATGTAGAAGTTGAGGGTTAGGGTTTGTGGGCTGATTGCTGCAAAAAAACAGCAAGCAGCTCTTCATGGCAGACATGGAGCTTGTTCTCCGGCTAAATACCTACTCTGAGTTCAAGATTTGGAGCAAATCATCAGGAATGTGTTCTTCATAATGTAAGGAGAGGAATTTGTGGAGTAGAATGATGAGGTGCCGGAAGTGTTGGGAGAACCAATTGGCAATGTATTAGAGAGAGATCCAAGCTTGAGAAGGGAATTGGCAAAAGCTGACAAAGGCCCAAGAATGAAAGATTCACCTGAGGTTGAAACTCAGCAAGATAGAGATCATGAGTGTGTTGGAGAGCTTCGAGGGCTGGAGGTGGTACTAGAGGCCGGTCCCCCAAGTAAGGAGTGTAGACTGGTGATGGAAGACGCTGAGGTAGAGCCCAAGCCCAAGTCAGAATCAATTCTCGAGGAGACAATGCTCTAGATGGATTATGAAGGTGAGGAGTTGGAAGCTTCTCATGAAGACACAGTGCCTGAGGATGAGTTGTCGAGGCCACAGTTCGACCACCACAGGGAGGAATCTGTCAGTACAAAGGACTCCAAATGAGAAAAGTATAAAGCATGGAAAGTCTATATTGCACATATGGAGCCAAAAAACCTATACACATGCTAATCTAGAGCTCAGATTATGATCCAAGAATCATGACTTTAGATGTAGATGTCAGAGTGAAAACCCGAGAGCCAACATATTCTCGAGGAGGTGAATCTCTCTGAATCATATTTAGAGGAAGATGAGATCAACCTGATGGATGCTGAGGAGGTGGATCTTTCCGAATCCTGTTTGGAGGAGGATTAGGTCAGCCTGATAGTTTCCGAGTATTTCGTAAGAGTCTTTACGAATCCGATGAGGAGAAGGATGAGGCTGTGTGTGTGTCTCCTCGTGTGTGGATCCCTATTTGTGTGCGTGTATGTGTGTGAACAGTCCCTAAAAGTGTTATTGTTCTAGTAGTGCATGAACACACTCTTATAAGTGGATAAGGTAAGTGTGCCATTCACTATTAGAGTGTGATATTTGTATGGGTCAAAAGATAAGGTTGGAAGCCTACAAAAGTATCGTGCTTAGTGAGTAAACTTCACTTCTATCACATCAATAGAATCTATTATTGAGTCATGCAATCATCTCTCTCTCTCGCTTTACCACCTCTCTCTCTCTCTCTCTCTCTCTCTCTCTTAAAAGGCTCAATTTTTCATTTATCCCTACTTAGAGCCAGGGTGTTTGCCTATGCGTAAACTAATGTAGGCACAATCATTTGTGGGCAAGCTCTTCTATCGGGCATGACGGGAGGGTTTCAGGTGTTGGCACATTGTGCTCTTTTGCATTAGGCAAAATTTGGACTCAAAAAAGAGCCCTCTAAGAAATTTCATGTTAGCTTTTTTTAGAAAAATGGGTTGATGGCTAAATTTTTGCAAATCATATTAATTTTTTCCAGAGATTGTAGATTAGGAATCTGCTCTTTGAGGTCTTTCCAATGATATATAGAATGATGGGTAATTTTTTCCCAAATTCTCGTATGCCGTCAGATCCTCTCACACACGTCTATCACCTGTGGGGATAATGGGACACCAGTGAGAAGAGATCGGAAAAATTTTGTGGCGATGGCTCTCACATGGGGGGGATCATAAATAATAGCTCCATCCTAGCCACGCAATCTATGAATGCTGTATCTCCTCTTGTGGGGGCCGGCTATCTCAAAGAAATCCCGTGTGACTCTGTTGCCGGCTTGGGTCCTTAAGGAAGCTCTGGCATGGTACTCCACCCTCCTCTCCTCTATGGATCTAATGTATTAGCCCATTTTTCTAGAAAAAGCTGACATGGCATTTCTTAGAGGGTCCTTTTTTTAGTCCAAATTTTGCCTAATGTATCACGTGTTGTAGTTTAGAGCCCAAATCACCATGGCTATTGAAGGTCTTCTCAGGCATCTTCACCTCTGCTCCGAAGGGGGGTTTGGGATTCCGAGTCTCGTGTGTGTGTCCCTGGTGTGTGGATCCTTGTTTGTGTGTGTGTGAACATCCCCTAAAAGGGTTATTGTTCTAGTAGTGTGTGAACACACTCTTATAAGTGAAAAAGAAAAGTTTTCCATGCGGCATTCACTTATTAGATTGTGATATTTGTATGGGTCAAAAGATAAGGTTGCATGTCTGCAAAAGCATTGTACTTGGTAAGTAAACATCACTTCTCTCACATCAATAGAATCTATCATTGAGCCGACTTTGGCCTCTCGTAGACGTTAATATATCTTTCTTTCTTTCTTTCTTTCTCTCTCTCTCTCTCCCCTTCGGGTATTTTGAAGACGTTTATATAACTCTCTCTCTCTCTCTCTCTCTCTCTCTCTCTCTCTCTCTCTCTCTCTGTGTGTGTGTCTACATACATACACCATGGATCTTTCTTTCTTTCTACATAGATACACCATGGATCTCTTTGATCCACCTTATCTGCAGCATTGTAGGCTTGTGTAAACCATGTAACCCTAACCCTAACCCTAACCTATAGTGAGTACATGTGATTCAGCAGATTTGGTGGACCGTGGACTTGGAGCAAAGTCTACAAATGGACCAGCGCGGAATTGGAGCAAAGGTGTATGGAGTAACCCAATTCTCCAAGTTTAGCAAGACGGGATGCCATGTGCATCACATCTGTGAGTGCCACATGGACAAGATATGGCCTATTTGGGCCAGGTTTGGCAGGCGAAATAGTGCCTAGACGTGCCCAAGACATGTGCCCATGGATAAGGCAGTTTTGGGGCATGATTTGGACACAAAAATGACTTTTTGGACATTGTTTTATGGGCTGAAATGTGGAAACCTACTTGAACGTGACTTCCCCACTTGTAACCTATAAAAGGAGGCATTAAGCACTTCAGTATGCATCAGTATGCTATAGTCTACGAGACCACAAGCAAGGTAGCGAGGGCACAATTGTGAATCAACAAGAGCCACTTCTCTTGTGCGTTAGCAAGTGAAGGAAACCATGATTTTTTGGTATGCATCATAGGATAGCATGCATGAATTGGATCTAAGCTAGATCCAAGAACCATTGTACATATTCATGTTTTGGAAAATACAATAGATAAGGGTTACATCTCTTGTTTTCTGTGTGTTTGCTAAACATAGGATTGGGGTTAAATTCTCTTGCTTAGCGTTAATCACGATCACGCTTCTGCAACGCATGTGACGAGGTGAAAATCTATTGCAACATCAATCACGAGGTGGTGAACCTCTTGCTTGAAGTTTACAACATCGTATCCATGGGACGTGAGCCTCAACCTTTGTCGTATTACTTGTTTTTGCAAAAGCTGGCAGGCATTTATGGGATCAGTGATGAGCAACGACTTGGATCTAGGAAGCTGCTTGGATGGCTTGGGTCCTACCCATCTGCGAGTATTCTTTTCCTAAGGGAGTGAAGGGACTATTTTATCCACGATATACCCATAGGATGACGGGGCTAGATAACCTAGGTAACTTAAGTGTAGCAAGCCGGATGGCAAGGGTATTCGTAAGGAGCTGAGGTTGCTAAGAGAAGATGCTGCAGGCATGAAGGCGAAGACATATTCATCAAGACAGGTGGAAGTTTTGAAGAACCATTTTTTTTTTTCTAAAAACATTTTCTTCTAGCTTAAAACCTTAGTTTAGTAAGGTACAATTGTGAAGGTATTCTTCACATTAGAGCCTGCACAAGGGGGCATTCATATGCAACAAAAGATTGTTCACATGCTGAAAACTGTTTACACAGTTTTGAAGGTTCTCAAGTGCTGAAAACTATTTGGTTTATTGTATATCATCTTGTTTTCTTTATTCGAGCATGGATAGCAAAGCAAGTCCGGTTGAGAAACTCAATGGACTAGGGTTTCACACATGGCAATTGAATGTTTGAATGTTGGTGCTTGTGAAAGGTGTATGGTCTGTTGTGTCCAAGGTTTCACAACCTATGGCAAATCAAGAAAAAATGGTTGCTTGGGTTTTTCTCCCACCTCTTAGTGGACTCATAGCTACTATTACCTGGCACAAGAATGATTTCATTCATTGCGTGGATGTAAGTAAGACTGTCGTTACAAAGATGAAGAATGCTAAAGTCTTTCTTCGGCGGGAACTCTATGGTCTCAAGATGCATGATGGGGATAATTTGAATGTGTACATTAATAAGATCCTCTTACGAGTGAATCTATAGAGATTTGCCGAGGCGATCGAGGTTTTCTACCGCGCATCGGGAGCACAGATCAATTGGCACAAGTCGTGTGGTTTTTGGGTAGGCTCAACACCCGCCCCGACTTGGCGACCAGTTGAGGATCTCCAATGGATCCCGAGAGGCACTCGAGTTCGATATCTCGGTTGCTAGGCTGGCATTGATATCTCTCCCAAGCAGCAGCTCGCTCCGCTTCTTCTGAGTATTTGGAAGAAGCTTCTATATTGGAGTTCGGCGAGGCTCTCCCTAGCAAGTAGGGTGGTGGTGGCGAACGAGGTACTTCTTGCCGCCATGTGGTACATCACTTTGTGCTAGGCCTTTTCTTTTTTTTTTTTTCCGAGAAAAGATCCTTTCATTAGTTATATAAAAACACCCGTAGGGCTACAAAAGATCCTCTCCTGCTCACAAGAAAAACAGAGCAGTGAACAAAGCAAGGCAGCCCGGGAGACTCTCCCTAGGTGCTGAAAAGTACAAGCATCAGTACAAAGAACTGAGGGCTAAATCATACAATAGGAGGGGGGAAAAGCCAAACAGGTGGCCTGTAATGCCAACGGGGGGACCCCGCGTGTAGGGTATAGAAGGGGCCGCTGCGCCAGGTGGTGTGAAAGGCCTGGCGCCGCAAGATCGCCTCATCCGAGTCGCCCCGGATGCGGTCATACTGTCCTCGCAGGGTGTGGATCAACTCCTGCCAAATCCCCCGTATAGTCTCTGCTGGTGGCTCCAGTCTCCCCTCAAAGGCCCTGAAACACTGGGCCCTCCAGGTGAACCAGATGGTGAGGCTGCTGAGGAGCTCCCATCGTAGATCCCTCTCCTGTGTCTAGCTGGCGGACGAGAAATCCGGTGAAGGAACAAGGCAAGGTTGGCCCCTAATGAATCTGATGGCCTGACTGTCCTGCTCCGTCTCATAGCCCATAGCAGGGCCTGACGAAGTCGACCAAGCAGCGGCACCCCACGTAAACATACCCTCTGGAGAGAGGGGGGCCAGAATACGCAGCATCCGCAGCCAAATCTGCTGCGCCTGAGGGCAATCCCATAGGCAATGTCTCTGTGTCTCCATAGGGTGGCCGCATCGGACGCAGGCTGCCGGAAGACCGCTGTAGACAAGCCAGGTGCCAAGTGCTGAGCCCCTGTGGGCGACCAACCACTGGAAAGTCGAGATCCTGCGGGCCTGTCGACTAGCCCAAAGCCGGGCCCAAAAATCCTCCAGGAACTCTTGTGAGAGCCCCTGTAGCCGCTAGTGCCCCGCTGCAGCTGGAGAGACCATCCTCCTCGCCGTCAAAATATGCCGCCCCAGCCGAACAGTATACTGGAAAAAGGTGATCTCTGTGGCCTCAAGGGATGCATAAGGATCATGCCACTCGTACTCCCCAGGGTCCCACTGTAGCCGGGCCAAGGGGCGCGCTGCATATGCCCATATGCGCCAATCCGGGAGCACACTTGCAGGGTCTGGGTCAATATTGCACTTCCAAGAAGCGGCGGCCACTACCCGTATCCTCTGAAAGGTGCACTCTGCAACCAAAGGCGACTCCACCTCCACTTTCTGAAGTCTGCCCTCATCCTGAATCTCATAGTAGAGGCATCTGCCATCCTCAGTGCAAGCTCTGACAGTAATCAGGATCTCCAACTGTGTAAAGGCTCCCATCCACCATGGGGCACTAGCTCGAGAGGCGTGAACCACTCCTCTGTGAGTGCCTCCTGAATGTCATCCCTCATAATCAACCCCCCTCTGAAGTGACTCAGCCTCTCCACCTGGATCTCCTCTGGAAGACTGCAAAAGGCTTGCCAGTCTCCAAAGCTACGTGCTGGGCCTGCCGCCAAAGGTCCCCAGGCTAGACGAGGCCGAGAACCCAGCATATGACCCTGCTCTGTGCGAACCGCTGGGCTCCAGATGAGCGGCTGTCTGGCCCGCTCCTCAACACAAGAAGGAGGTCTGTGAGAGAGCCCCGGTCTCAGCAGCTCGCAAGCTCTCAGGATGCTCAAAGCAAATCTGTCCTCCCATCCTCTACTAAGGCCTGTCCTCCTCATCTCTATGAAGATCCATCGAATCTCTGGTGCCCAAGTGCCCCCTGCTGGGGGAGCCCGAGCCTGCAGCCGCTGCAAAAGAAGCTCTTTCCAAGGCTCAGCGCCTGGAAGCAGCCCCCGAACAATAAGCTTCCCCAATAAGGCTCTACTCTGATCGACTGGATCTATAATGCCCAAGCCTCCTTGGGCCAGCGGAAGTGTAATAACTGCCCAAGCAACCTTTGCCCGAGCTGATTGACTGTCCCGCGCGGACCAAAGAAAGTTCCTGATCAGCCTCTGTACCTGGCTGATGCAAGAGCTCGAGAAGATCCAGCAAGACGTAATGTACCACATGGTCGCTAAAAGCACCTGATTTGCCACCACCACCCTCCCAGCCAAGGATAGCCGAGCTGTACTCCAATACAAAAGCTTCTTCCGAATGCTCAGAAGAAGCGGGGCAATCTGCTGCTCAGGTGACAAATCTAGTCCAATCTGGCATCCCAAATATCGCACTGCTGTGCTAGGAGGAATCCATCTAAAACCGGGGTCTGGGCTCCATGCCGGAGTGGGAGCGCTACTGATCCAAAAGGCCACTGTCTTGCGCCAATTGATCAATGCTCCCGAAGCTGCACTAAAAACTTGGAGCGACTGCTCTGCCCGAAGAAGATTGGCCTCCTGGCCATGCAAAAATAAGCCCGTGTCGTCAGCAAACTCAGCATCGAGCAGGTCCTCCCCCCGGACTGGGAGCTGGAGTCCTCTCAAACCAACCTCCTCTGCCGTCAAATACATGCTCATAGCCTCAGCAAAGAAGAGAAATAGAAACGGGGCAAGAGGACACCCCTGTCGGACTGATCTGGTCAGCTCAAAACTCGGCCCCCGTCCTCCTGCAATCAACACCTGGCTACGAGCTGTGGAATATAGAGCCGCCACCCCTCTAATCTAACCTGGCTCAAAGCCCAGGCGAAGCATAGTGCCCTCTAAGAAACCCCAATCGACTCTATCGTGTGCCTTCTCAAAATCGAGAAGCATCACAACCAAGTCCTCACCAAGAAATCTAGCTCGGGCCGTCGCCTCCCAGAAGGTGAAAATGTTGTCAAGGATACTACGCTGCTTGACGAATCCTGTCTGGGTAGCATGGATCAACTCCCCCAGGAAAGGCTGGATCCTCAAACTCAAGGCCTTTGCTAAGACCTTGTAGACAGTACTGAGGATCGTAATAGGTCTCCAATGCCGAGTATCATCTGATACTCGCTCCCCCTTGGGGATAAGAAAGATCAAGCCCTCTGAAAAGCTCTGTGGCATCATCCCAGTGTCCAAAACATACTGAAAGCCCCTGCGGAGGCCTGGCCCCAAAAGGTCCCAATAGCGCATAAAAAAGGCAGGCGTTGATCCGTCCTCCCTTGGGCAACTATGGCGCGGTAGGATCCTCAAGGCCTCAGCAAGCTCAACCTCTGAAAGAGGCTCACCCAGAACTGTACGCATACGATCTATGACCCTCCTCTGCACATGGGCCTACGCAGTCTGTCTGTAAGCATCCCGAGCCTCAGTGGCTGGCTCCGCTGAAAGCAGGTCTCTATAGAACCCAGTGGCAATGGCTTTGATCTCCCCGGGCTCAGTAGCTACTGATCCGTCCGGCCTCCCAAGCTGGCGGACTCCTGCTCGAGCATGGCGGGGTCCAGTGATCTCAAAAAACTCCCCAGTCACTCTATCACCAAGCTGCGTCCACTGAGAGGCCTGGCGACGATAGTAAAACTCATGTCTCTGCTCCTCTGCCTCTGTAACCTCCTGGCGTGCCTGGCTCAGCTGGGACGCCACCCACTCACATGCAGGCTGCTGCTCCTGAAGGCGCTGAAGCGAAGCAAGGCTACGTCTCAGCCGATGCTCCCGCTCGCGAGTCTCTCTCAGCCGTGTCAAAGCTGCAGCGTGCAGAAAAGAGCTAAGCTCGATGAGTCCGTGGGCACATTGGCCTGCTGCATCCTGGTCAGAGCACTGACTATCATGCCAAATCCTCTCAATGTCCTCAGCGAGACTAGGATCTGTAAGCACCCTCTCTGGGATCCTCAACTGCAGGCTGGGCTCTCGTGTCCTCTCCTCAAGTGTCAAAATAACTGGCGCATGGTCTGAAAATGAGGTGCCAGCGAGAATGCCAACGGAGCCCCCTCGCTCCCCTAACCAGTCGCCCACATAAAAGCGATCAACCCGTGATAGATTAGTCCCTCCCTACCGGCGATCCGACCGAGAGAAACTAAGACTGTCCTGAGAGCGGGAGAAGGCCCCATGCTGCCATGCATCAGTGATCCTCAGTGACATGCAAAATCGCTCCCAAGCTGCAAGCTCCGTGTCGTGCACTGTAACATGACTGCCTCCCACCCTATCGGCCGGGTCCTCAAGCATGTTGAAGTCTCCCCCGACACACCAATGTGCGGCCTCTGGCAATGCATCCGTAACCTGGTCCAGAACTCTGCTCTGGCACTAGCATGGTTGGGCGCATAGACGTTGAGCACGCCCAAGAGCTCATCATGCATCCTCAGAATGACATACTGTGCTCTACCAGGCACAATGATCCCTCGATCCACAATGGCCTGCCGCCGTACATCTGCAATGACCATGCATACTCCTCCCTGTCCACCCAAAGGGCCAAACCCTGCAGACCAAAAGGTGTCCCATCTACCAGGCATCACCGAACCATATCTCCGGATCTTGCTCTCACCCAAGTGGTGCTCCTGCATCATCAAAATATCAATACTGCCACCAACCAAGCATCTTTGCAGCTCCTGCCTCAAGCAACCACGATAGCGTATATAATGTGCTCCGCCAAGGTCCTGTACATTCCATGAGATGATCCTCATGGATGACCTGCTGAGGTGGATGCTGTCTCAGCCGTACGGCAGGCCTTCGCAAGCGGCTTGGATGGAGAATAGTCCCCATCCGAGCGGCTACGAATCTGCCCACCCGGTGTGCTGCAAGAATCACGGATCAGGCGCCAGTGGCTGTGTCCCATGGCGACTGCCTCCCGCTCAGACAGAGCAACCTCGTGTATGCATACATATCCGGGGTCGCGTGCTAAGTCTGCCACTATGCGAACGACCAAATGACGAATCCTTGAGGCATCCACACTCCCGGGATCCAAGAAAAAATGAGCCAACTCCCATAGTCGGCCTATCACATCTGTCACCTCCAGATCGCTCACATGGTGGGAAAACTCAACTGCCCGAGTCTTCAAAGTGCTAAAGAGCGAGCTCCAGAGTCCACTCCCGGTCGCACGGGCCGCAGAGAGGGAACGAGAAGGCCACCGCTGAATCAAGTGCCTCCTCCCCGCGGGCCGGAGGTATCACTACATGAACTCGGATGGGTGCTGGCTCATGGGGGCCCTCTGCTCCAAAAAGCCGTGTGAAGGAGTAATCAAAAGCCTCCGAGCGCTGTCTAGTGCCGAGGCGACTCAGCCGACTGCGGATAGATGATATCCGTGAAGCCCGAATGGGCATGGTAAGTCTCCTCTGCGGTGCTCGATCAAGATCGGTGCTCAGAGCCCTCCGGACTGTAGGTGAACGCCAGGGGACTGCCAGGGCCTCCCGGGGAGCTGAGGCGGGCGGGGGGGAGGAGGGGGGGGCAAGGGGGGTGGAGAAGGAGCCGCTGCCGCAACCGGAGCGGGGACGGGAGGCGACGAAGGTGGAAGCGAGGCGGTAGGTGGGGATGGGGGTGGGGGGGGGTGAAGGAGGGGGTGCTGGCATCTCCTGGTCCTTAGTCGTCGCATGGGTCTCCTCCTGTAGGGGAGCAAAGCTGTTCCTCACGGGAACCCAGTGATGCTGAGACTGTGGCTGCTGCTGCATCGGTCTCGGGGCGTGCTGCTGTGGCTGTCTCCCTCGGCGGCGCCCCTGTCCAGGCTGCCACTCCGAGGTCTCTGTGGCCTGAGCAGGTGTCCCGGAGGCTGCCTACCGAGCCGCATCTGTGGGAGGGCCATCAGAGGCCTGCTGCTGTGGTGAGGGTCGGGGTCTCCTGCGAGGACAGGGCTTGGCCAGATGGCCGACCTGCCTGCAAATAAAGCACTGGTTCAAGAGCCCCGAGAACTCCACTCTCTGATCAATCCATCCCCCCCCCCCCCCCCTATTCTAGGTAGCTGAATGACCTTCGGAAGGGAGGAGATGTTAGGAACCAAAACTCTGACCGAAGGTAGCCCAGCTGCTCTGGCCACCATTGAAGCTGCTGTGGGGCCAGTCTCTAGCACCGAACCCACCAATGCTCCTAGCCTAGAAAGGAGTGGCAGGTACTCACGGTGGAGTCCAGAGAAGCAAACTGTAACATGGAAAAGGCGCTCTCCCTGCTGCTGGGTCAAAGCCATGCTGCCAAGGTCTGAAGAATGCCCGAGCACCCCTGATGTCTAGGGGACTCATGGCTAGGACCTTGGCCGCGCTCTGGGCAGTCTCGAACTCGATCTGGTAGTGACCACGGCCCAGTAGCTGAAAGTCCAGGATCTTGCCCACATCTGCAAGAAGGCGGGCCTGGAGAAGATCCCGGATCTCCCCTCTGTTGGGGCGAGTGCCGACTATACGGCAGATGGTGGAGTGTGCCTGGAGGCGTTCCATCTCTGCGGCAAGGCTCGCTTCCTCTTCTGGCGAAAGAGAAAGCCTAATGGGGGTATCCTCAGGGGCGGGTGAGGGGGTTGGGGGAGAGTCCCTCTGAGGTGGGGCGGGAGGAGCCTCCATCAGTGTCTGAAGCTAAGTGGAAGGCGGAGCGAAAGCGGAGAGTCCTACAAGAGCCGAGCTGCACACAAAGGACGGAGGGGGAAGGCGGAAGGCAAAAAGAAAAAAAAAGGAAGATCCCAGGGGACGGAAAAATCAGAAAAAAAGAGGGGGGAGGTAAGGCGGCGAAGACAACAAAACCCCTAAGGGGGAGGCGGAAACAGCGCGAAACAGGGGGCGGGGGGGAAGATAAGGCGACGGCGGCGAAAGGGGGGGCGGGGCACTGAAGAAAAACGGGAGGGCGCGAAGGAGAGGAGGAGGAGCAGGGGGCGGCGAGCGCTGCAGCGCTGGGGCACGCAGGACAGCCAGGCGGGGGAGGGGGGGGGGCAAACACGAGTGCAGGCGGGGGGGAGCAGACGCGATGGCGGGAGAGGGGGGAAGGCGTGCAGACAGCGCGAGCAGGGGGGGGGGGAGCGTAGCTTCAGCGAGCGCCCCAATTGTGCTAGGCCTTTTCTTGGGTATGTATTGGTCAGGTACATCGATTGATCTGGAATTTCTTATGGGCCGGAAAATTATTTAGTCTCGTCGCAAAGGGGGGCTAGGCCTCATTGACCTGGCTATATAGAGCCGTGCCCTGCTAGGCAAGTTGATGGTTAGAGGCCTCCTTCCCAGTGGGTTGATCTAGGAAAGGTGTTAAGGGGGGCTAGGCCTCATTGACCTGGCTATATAGAGCCGTGCCCTGCTAGGCAAGTTGATGGTTAGAGGCCTCCTTCCCAGTGGGTTGATCTAGGAAAGGTGTTAAGGGCTGAAAGAAGACTCTCAGAGCTTCCGTATGTGACATTGGTATCAAAGCATCAGGCTCAATAAGGGTAAATATTGATGGTGTCCCAAATGAAGGTGCATAGTCCAAGGAGAGTAACACAAGACATGGAAGAAGTTCCCAAGAGGTTGGTTGGTGGTATCCTACAAGACCCAAGGGGAATGACAGGTGTGTGAGTCAGATGCCACTTGGGGCATAGCAGGAAAGGCTTTCGGAAAAATGATTCCAAGGGAGGATGATCCTCCATGGGGTGGAGGGGTGAGAGTGCCAGACTCAATACTCAAGAAAAGAAGACCAAAGAAAGTGTTTAGGGACAGGGCGAGAAGGAAGAAGACAACGTGGAATAGATGCACAGATCTTCATCAGGTTTCGAGTGGAATTGGAGAACACTGTCGGGTTTTCAATGAAAAGGTTGCCAAGAAGGGGGATCACAAGTTGGGGAGTCCATGAGAAGACGAGGATAATGACAATCATCCAAGGTCAGAAGTTGGAATCCCGTCATCAAGTTTAGCCGAGGGGGATGTCATGTGCATGACATGTACATGTACATGCTTATCCTAGGGCTAATCCCTAAAGGGCAGCAGAAAAACAGATGAACCAGGGGCATGAGCAAGGCACAAAGGATCCCAAGAAAAGCATCCTGGAATCCCGTCATCAAGTTTAGCCGAGGGGGATGTTATGTGCATGACATGTACATGTACATGCTTATCCCAGGGCTAATCCCTAAAGGGAAGCAGAAAAACATATGAACCAGGGGCATGAGCAAGGCACAAAGGATCCCAAGAAAAGCATCCTGAGGGTGCAGGATCTGGCCGACAAGGTATTGAAGGGGCTTTTGGACTAGTCGAGGCAAAGATGGTTGGCCACCAGCATGTGGGGTCCCAAGGGCCTATAAAAGGGTTTAGCCCAGAGCTTGTGGTTCATTCAATCCTCTATGGACTGAGTCACTAGACTATGATTTCATGGAGTTCACCTTTTTATGGGACATCCTAGGGCTTGCCAAGAATGTACTACCTTTTTGTACGATATTAATATACTGAAAATACAACTCTCTCTTTCTTCTCTCCATCTTCTATGTGCGTTTTGCATCAAGTTGTTCCTGGAACGGTGTTTAGGGCTGAAGGAAGACTCCCAGAGCTTCCGCATGTGACAAGACTTTGAAGCAAAATGGCTTTTGCATCGTCTTCGGAACCTACTACTTGTAGACTTGCAAGTTAACTCGTAAGAGGATCCTTTTTTCCTGGGAAAAAGATCCTTCAATTAGTTAAAGAAAAAACAGCCACAAAGGGCTAGATACAACCACAAAGGGCTAGATACAACCACAAAGGGCTACATACAAACTCGCCTTATTTAAGGGCGGGAATCAAATGATCATGAAGGGAAGAGACGCTTCTCCTCCAACTGGCCACACCGTGAGGAGAAGCCGGGGGGGGGGGGGGGGGGGGGGGGGGGGGGGGGACAACCCCACAGGTGGTTTGTAATGCCAAATGGGGTCACAGCCTCTATCTCCGAGGAAAGGGCCAAGCCTCTAAAGTCTCAAGAAAGCTTCCCGCCGCTTCCACATGCAAATTTAACCTCCCTGTAGCTTTCCCCACTGACCACGGAGGGTGTGTATGATATCAAGACATATGCTCCTAATGGTCTCCGCCAACGGAGTGTGGGTGCCCTCGATGGCCTTGCTGCATCTAGCACGCCAAATGTGCCAAGCTGCTATGCTACTGCGAATCTCCCATCTCTGGCATGAGCCTAGCCGCTAGTCGCTTGTAGGTGGGGCTGACTGGTACTACTGCAACACGATGGTGACAGATTTGAAGGCCTAGCCCTCCCCCATTCTCCTCATAAGCCCTGACCACTCCCGCCTCTGTGGCCCAAGCGACAGTGCCCCATGTGATGATCTGAGTCGATGCCTTGTCCATAGTAAAGATGCAGAGAATCCTCTACCAAATTTGCTGAGCCTTCGGGTAATCCCAAAGGCAATGTCTCTGAGTCTCCTAGGGGTGGCCGCACCGCAGGCAAGCCGCTGGTCAGCCACCAACTGCCAGCCAAGTACTGACCGCTAAACTCCTATGTGCCATCAACCAACCAAAGAGGGTGATCTTTCTTGGCCGAAAGCTGTCCCACAGTCTCTTCTAGAAATCTGAAAGGAAATGCTGTGAGAGGCCCTGCGATTGCCAATGTGCTACTGTTGCCTGTGTGCCATCTATCTCGGGCATCTGGATCTTGCGGCCTAGTCGCACAGTATATGCAAAGAAGGGGGCATCGAGAGTCTCCTCCTGATCCGTTGGATCACGCCAAGTCCACTCTCCCAGATCCCACTGAAGACGCGTGAAAGGTCGGCACTCCCATATCCATAGCCACCATAATCTCTCCCTGGCCACCTTGGCCGGTGCTGGATCCATATGCCATTCCCGTGCCCGAAAACCAATCACCCTCACTCTTTGCAAGGTGCAGCCACTAAAATCCTCCAAGGGAAGCTTAGATCTCTCTTGTCTACCATGGGATCCAATAGAGAAAGTGAGCAGACCACTGTCCTCATATGCTCCGTGGACCGCCACTAGGATAGTGTGTATAGTAAACACGCCTAGCCACACTGGGGGAGTCGGGTCTGGGAAAGTCAGCTACTCCTGAGGGATAGCTGAGTCAATGTCGATGCTGAGTCTATCTCTACCCCGGATTCCTGTCAGACCTCTCTCCTGCACCTCCGTGGGTAACTGCCTATGGGCAATCCAATCTCCAAGAGACCTGGCCGGCCCCATGCTCAAGGCGCCCCAAGAAACGTGCGGTCAGGCCCCTAGCATGTGGCCACTGGGTAAACGGATCAAGTTTTGTCCTTTTTTTTTTCTGGACATACAGAAGACATTGACAGTTGTACATTGATTTGTCTCATAGGTGGAGTTCAGCCTCTAGTAGACGCTAATACAACTTTCTTTCTTCTTTCCTTCTCCCTCCCTCCCTCCCTCCCTTCTTCTTCTTCTTCTTCTTCTTCTCTCTCTCTCTCTCTCTCTCTCTCTCTCATCTCGCATGCCCATGATACCCTAGTGCCCCTACTAGCCTACATGTTCAATAGAGCCCTTTGTGAATGATTTCCACCCTCTTGGTACACCAACACCATCACCCCCATCCTCAAAGCCGGAGATCCACTTGATCCTAATAACTACAGGACGTCATGATTGGCCACACATTGGCCAAGCTCTATGGATCAGTGCTAGAGGCGGAGCCTAGTTCATTTGCAGAGAGCGAGGGATGCAGAGCCTCAGGACAGGCTGGCTTTCGGATGAGCTACTCTACCCTTGACCACATCTTCACCCTCGGTGCCATCATCGAGGAGGGTAGAGCACGACACCAGAGGATTTACTGCTACTTTGTGGATTTCCGCAAAGCTTTTGATACTGTACCCCGAGCCCGCCTCTCCGTCTACAGGAGATTGGAGTCCCATCTGACATGGTTTGGAGCATCATCGTCCTCTATGAGTCCGTCCTCATCGGACGGGTGAGAGCCCCAGAAGGTACATCACAGGAGATTTCCAGCACCATTGGGGTGAAACAGGGCTGCCCTCTATCACCCACTCTTTTCGGCCTCTACATTGATGAGATCTCGAGCTTCATTGATGGATTAGATGGGGCTGGTCCCACATTGGCAGGCATATTGATCCCCATACTACTTTATGTAGATGACATCGTCCTCCTCTCAGACTCAGCCGAAGGGCGTCAAAGACAGTTGGATGCCTTACATGACTTTTGCACTCAGTGGGACCACTCTGTTAACCTTGGTAAAACCAAGGTAATGGTCTTCAATACCTCGCCAGAGCTTCCCGCAGCACATGCCAAAGTGATGCGGGGATATGCAGCCTTGAGCTTACTTGAGCGGCAGTGCTTCCAGGCACATTTCCAGGAGCCCAAGACGAAGGGCTTGCTTTTTGACACCCTTGTCACACCAGCCTTGATGTCTGGAGCAGCTTTCTGGGGGCCAGATTTATCCGATGAGGATTGGCAGCGAGTTGAGAGACCCAGGTCATGATGTTCTCCCGTATGATCCGCAACAAACCATCAGTCCCACACCAGATTATCCAGGCAGAGTTTGCTGCAGCCCCGATGGTAGTGGAGGCACCCTTCCATACAGTCACACCTTCATTGCATCAATCACATGGATCCCCATAGGTACCCGAGGCTTGCCCTGGAGTCCTCCAAACAGCTAGCACTTGAGGGGCACTCTGGAGTATGGTATGCATTGTTTTCCACTTGGTTCTCAATATACGGGCTCTACATGGACCGCATACCCCCCCCTTCAGTAGAGTTTGAGCTCCCCTTTTTTGCGGCTGTCTCATGAGGATACCAACCGGGTTATCCGGTCAGATCTTCTTAGCCTGCACACGTTGCACATGGATCACACCCCCGGAGCTCCCCACGAAGATGCACTTTTACAGAGACCACTTCCTCACACTCACTGAGGATGGATTCATCCAGCAGCCGGGCTACTTGAGTGTTCACATGTCCCATGCCATGCGGATTGCGATTGGCTAGTTACGGGCATAGTTTTTCCATAGCGCAACCATACGGCAAACGCATACGGGTATGGAAGTATGAAAAAAGTACGGTTCACACCCCCAAGAAATTCCATACGTTGGATACCAGACGGCACCCTAAATTTAAGGGAAAAACATGCTACATATGACACAAAAAACCAAAGAAACTTCAAACTGCAAAGATTTTGGGATTAGAAAAAACATAAATGATGTAGAGCATGAATCCAAACTCCGGACTTTATATTACTGTAACTTGTTTACATCATACATGTATGATCAATGATGTATCATGTAACATGTTACATAAGTATGTACTAGGGACTAGGGAGTGTGGAGTGGTCAAATGCAAAAACCTGTCACTTGTAGGCATAGTTTATTCATACGGCAAACATACGACATACGTGTATGAGTCTGGAACTATGAAATAAGTATGGTTCAAACCTTGGAGAAATTCCATACGTGGGATTTCATGCTTCATTCTTAAATTAAAGGGGTAGACATGCCATTTTCAAAGAAGCGAACCATGAGAGACTTAAAATATGTGAAAACCATGATAGATGGTCTATCATGGTTTTCACAAATTGACCATGTTTCATTCGTCATAACTTTCACACATTGACAATTAATGTCTATGTCTAGAAAAGATGCAAAACATTTTCTTTTTTGGCATGAGTATGAAAAGTTTTTCCATATGTGACCATACGCATACGGGTATGGAAGTACGGAATATTTTCCATACGAGTATGAAAAAAACTATGGATACGGGTTTCTTCCCACCACCTCAGAGTGGAGACAGGTAGAGCTCAGTGCATCTTCAGAGCCGGGAAGCTCGTACTACGGACACCCAGAGAGGAGAGGATCTCAGGTTTCACTGTCTATTTCGTGGGGGATTCGGTCCACTCTCCAGGATCATTGACTTCTAGGACCAGCGTGTCCTGGGCCTCTTCCTGCGGGAGCTCCGCAGACACAGGGACACCTTCTTGAGACACAGGGCCGAGCCACCCCGCCCCCTCCCTCGGCAGCCAACCATCACCAGTTTCTTCTGGACCCAAGAGGTGGACACCGATATAGTGGATCTTGTAGACCCTCCTCGAGCTGGTCTGGACCTACCTCGCCCAAGAGGAGTTACCTCAGACCGAGCCTCCGCACTCCAGCGTGCCCGATGCCCTTGACCCCCCCCGTCAGCCACGATCACCTCATCAGCTGCAGCTCCAGGACATGCTCCACCGCCATCGAGCTACCTTTCCACGTGACATAGCTGAGGACCTCTCGGCTATACTCGTCAGCCCCATGCTTGACATTTTGGAGAGTGGTATACCATCTACTCGGAGTAGATGTTGCTCCCATGTTTTCATGTTCTTAGTATTCCATGACGAGTTTCCATGGACAGTTTTGTATCACCCCAGTGAGATAGCTATATTTATGTTTTCTTTCTGTTTTATTTTCCATTCCATGATAAGATATGCCATGGACATTATTGTATCAGTTTGGTCTCAGAGGCCCATTGGGTCTTTAGTAGACGCTTCCCACATGGGGGTCATACACGGACCGGAGGCACAGTGGTAGACTACATTATGGGGTCTTTGGAGACATCACAGCTTGTCACCTCATTCTCCATCCCACCTCGTCCTATTGGGGCAGATCATACATACTTGGCATTTTCACTAGCTGGATCACTGGTATCACCACCCGTCACATACCGACGCCACACACTACCATCCACTTCACACATGACATGGCAGACATATACAATGGCAGAGTAGAGGATGGGCTCCTACTCATGGATCCCCTAGCACCTATGGATACCATTACAGCCCAGTTGGCATCACTCCTACACACGGCTGCATTACAGAGCTTCCCACATCGTGTCCACTCAGGAGAGCCTGCGAGATCTGGGACTATGCCCCAGAACAGATGGTATGATGACGAGTGCAGAGCCCTATACTCACGGCTTCGCATACAGAGAGCCTTGGGAGCCATCACAGAGCAGGAGTCGAGGAGAGAGATGAGGAGACTTACTCGCCGCAAAAGGCGGGCCTTCGCAGAGATACAGGAGCTAGAGATCTTCCATTTCTTCATGAGTAGAGATAGCCCTATCTCATGGCAGCACCTCAGAGAACCTGGACACCGACACCCATTGCAGACCCACAGACATGGCACACATATGCAGAGGGCCTATACCACGCCCCACAACAGCCACCTATACCTCAGCCACAGGAGCCTCGACCTACCACAGCTAGCTTCTTTACCCACTCGATGGTAAAGGAAGCTATCCGCCGCCTACAGCATGGATGGGCCGCCGACCATATGGCCTACAGGGTGAGCATCTTATATATGCAGTAGATTCTTTGGCTCCTTTTCTTGCACACCTGTTTAACAGGGTACTAGCAGAGGGTTTGCTTGCAGAGTGGACAATGCACACCATTGTGCCGATCCACAAAACAGGGGATATGCTCGATCTGAGCAACCATAGGATGGTTATGGTTGGCCACGTGTTGGCCAAACTCTATGGTGCAGTGTTGGAGCAAGAGCTTAGCTTATATGCTGAGCGAGCAGGTTTACGCTCATCAGGGCAGGCAAGCTTCAGGAGAGTTTTCTCTACCACTGCATGTATTCACTTTGAGATGTATGATTGATTAGGCCAGAGTGAGGAAGAGAAAGCTCTATTGCTGCTTTGTGGATTTCCGCAAGGCCTTTGACACAATACCACGAGAGAGACTCTTTCAGCGCCTGCAGTCTCTTGGTATGTCCGAGACTATTGCTAGCACCATTGGTGTGAAGCAAGGATGCCCACTTTCCCCCACGCTATTTGGGTTATACATTGATGAGGTGGCTGACTTCATTACACGGGGAGACGGAGATGGAGTTGATCTAGTAGGTACCTCAGTACATATTATGCTTTATGCTGATGATATTGTATTAGTGTCTGAGTCTCCAGGAGGTCTACAGCAGCATCTACATGCACTCGATGATTTCTGCACACAGAGGGGTCTTACTGTGAACCTTGGGAAAACCAAGGTTATGGTCTTTCATACATCGAGACAGAGCTGGAGTCAGCTGACATTCACTCTCGCAGGACGCCAAGTGGAGGTGGTGACATCATACGTGTACCTAGGGGTTACCTTCTCTGCAGCAGCCACGCACTTTAGCATGGGTTCAGCAGCCAGAGCTAGATTGACACGGGGATATGCAGCATTGGCTATGCTAGAGAGACAGTGCCACCAGAGCTTTTGAGGCATCTAGACAGCTGGCTAAGGCAGGAGACAGAGGATCATGGTATGCACAGGTCACACATTGGTTCTCACAGCATGGCCTAGACATGGATCATCTACCACCATTCCAGTATGACAGGGATGCACCACATGTCCGTCTCTCTCATAGTGAGAGGAACAGAGTATTGAGACAGGACCTATTGCAACTCTATACACTAGGGACATGGATATCGGCTACACAGCCTCTTCCACCAAAGATGCTATACTACAGAGATCACTTCATGAGTATCACTGATGATGGATTTATAGAGAGGCCTAGATACATGGAGAGCTTTTTAGCACACGGCTCCTGAGTGGCTATTGGTCAGCTTAGAGTTTCATCACATCAATTGGAGATCAAGACTGGTAGAGCAGCACGGATCCCCTGAGAGGAGAGGGTATGCAAATTGTGCAGAGAGGAGGTGGAGAGTGAGGAGCATTAAGTATGCAGATGCAGAGCATATACAGCCATGAGAGAGAGAGATCCCATTTTATTCAGAGAGCCACATTCCCTATGCCAGATCTTTGAGGCAGCAGACCAGCGCATACTGGGGAGATTCATTCTAGACATACACCGTCACAGAGAGACATCATTACATGCTCAGACAGCTCCAGAGAGGGGACGACAGACACAGATTACTACATTTTTTCAGAGATCCATCCTACTCCCAGCCCCTACATAGCAGGGAATTACTCTCCAGAGAGTAGAGACACTCAGAGCCCACAGGAGACAGAGGATACCTGGCTTTCAGACACCACGCCTATCCAGAGAGAGATGACAGAGATCAGAGCTCAGTTTCACAGAGAGGGTGCGGAGTGACTAGCTCGCTTCAGAGCAGACCCAGGCATGTTCTTCAGGGAGCTGTGGACACCCCCTTCATTGATGTATACCATTTTATACCCCCAGTATGGTATAGGATGGAGCTAGCTAGGTTGCATATCATGATTGTATACTCCATGCATATATATAGCTTTGCATTCTCCTAGTAGTAGAGCTCCATCCCCCCCCCCCCCTCATTGTAGTTATTGCACACCCAGATTCAGCTTTTTTTTTAAAGTTCAGATTTGTTGGGATGACAATGGATGCCCCACACATGTACACTGATTTGTCTCATAGGCCGAGTTCGGTCTTTTGGAAGACGTTTAATAAATCTTTCTTTCTTTTCTTCTTCTCTCTCTCTCTCTCTCTCTCTCTCTCTCTCTCTCTCTCTCTCTCCTTGGACCAGTGGCTAGAGTCATGGACTATTGTGATCAGAGATGCTTGGGTTTTTATCTCCTGGAGATTCGCAGGCTCAGAGAGTCCATTATCAGGAGCAGACGCCCGACTGGCTAGGAGTCCACACAGAGATAGATTACTGACTTCTTTAGAGGGACTACCCGGGAGGACACACAGCCGACCTCCCAACAGTAGGCACCCCGTGGGACTCTAGTTGAGAGAGCTATCCAGTTGGGCAGATCCAGATGCCCGAGGGTTCGCGGATCCTCACATCGGAGACGATGCCTACACCGGAGGATTTAGAGCATCATTGTGAGGCATCGGGCTCGTCCGACCAGGCATCTCACTATGGGAGATATCCAGGCCATCCGGCAGAGACCTATGCTAGAGCTCCTAGGATTATTACCACTCCAGCCATGTACTGTTGTACTCAATGTCACTTTTGTACTCCCCCATATTCATGTATTCATGTATCCATGTACTCATGTACCCCATTTTGACTAGTAGCATTAGCTTCCCACTCTCCCTAGTTGCTCCTTCCGGATGCTCCCTACTGATGTATTGTAGGGCTAGATACTTACCTTCTTTTCTTTCTTTTCTTTTCCAGACAGTGTATCAGATGTCACATGGTTGTAACTTTGGTCTCATAGGTCACTTCGGCCTTTTGAAGAGGTTAATATAACATTTCATTTCATTTCTCCCTCCCTCCCTCCCTCCCTTCTTCTTCTTCTTTTCTTTCATCATCATCATCTTCTTCTTCTTCTTCTTCTCTCTCTCTCTCTCTCTCTCTCTCTCTCTCTCTCTCTCATGAGACAGCAACTTCAAATGTACTCTTAGTTTTGGTCTCATAGGCCACTATGGCCTCTTAGAGACGTTAATATATCATTTCATTTCATTTCATTTCTCTCTCCTTCTCCTTTGTCCTCTCATTTTACCACTCTCCTTCTCTCTCTTTCCCTCTCTCTCTCTCTCTCTCTCTCTCATCTCGCATGCCCATGATACCCTAGCGCCCCTACTAGCCTACATGTTCAATAGAGCCCTTTGTGAAGGATTTCCATCCTCTTGGTCCACCAACACCATCACCCCCATCTTCAAAGCCGGAGATCCACTTGATCCTAATAACTATAGGACGATCGTGATTGGCCACAAATTGGCCAAGCTCTATGGATCAGTGCTAGAGGCGGAGCTCAGTTCATTTGCAGAGAGCCAGGGATGCCGAGCCTCAGGACATGCTGGCTTTCGGAGGAGCTACTCTACCCTTGACCACATCTTCACCCTCCGTGCCATCATTGAGGAGGGTAGAGCACGACACTAGAGGATTTACTACTACTTTGTGGATTTCCGCAAAGGTTTTGATATTGTACCCCTAGCCCACCTCTTGCACTGTCTACAAGAGATCGGAGTCTCATCTGACATGGTTTGGAGCATCATCGCCCTCTATGAGTCCGTCACCGGACGAGTGAGAGCCCCAGGAGGTACATCACAAGGGATTTCCAACACCATTGGGGTGAAACAGCGCTGCCCTCTACCACCCACTCTTCTCGGCCTCTACATTGATGAGATCTCAAGCTTCATTAATGGATTAGGCGGGGCTGGTCCCACACTGGTAGGCATATTGATCCCCATACTGCTTTATGCAGATGACATCGTCCTCCTCTCAGACTCAGCCGAAGGGCTTCAGAGACAGTTGGATGCCTTACATGACTTTCTCACTCAGTGGGACGTCTCTGTTAACCTTGGTAAAACCAAGGTAATGGTGTTCAATACCTCTCACCCGGTCACATCTAGATTGAGCTTCACATATAGAGGGGATCCTGTGGAGATTGTCTCATCCTATGTCTACCTTGGTGTCACTTTCAGTGGCCCACGCTTTACCATGCTTCTCGCAGCACATGCCAGAGTGACGTGGGGATATGTAGACTTGAGCTTACTTGAGCGGCAGTGCTTCTAGGCACATTTCCAGGAGCCCAGGGCGAAGGGTTGGCTTTTTGACACCCTCGTTAGACCAGCCTTGATGTATGGAGCAGCTTTCTAGGGGCCAGATTTATCCGATGAGGATTGGCAGCGAGTTGAGAGGCCCCAGGTCATGATGTTCTCTTGTATGATCTGCTGCAAACCATCAGTCCAACACCAGATTATCCAGGCAGAGTTTGCTGCAGCCCTGATGGTAGTGGACGCACTCTTCCAGACAGTCATGTACCTTCATCGCATTAGTTACATGGATCCCCACAGGTACCCGAGGCTTGCCCTAGAGTCCTCCAGACAGCTAGCACTTGAGGGGCACTCTGGAGTATGGTATGCACTGGTTTCCACTTGGTTCTCAGTATACGGGCTCTGCATGGACCGCCTACCCCCCCTTTAGTAGAGTTTGGACTCCCCTTTTTTTCGGCTGTCTCACGAGAATACCAACTGGGTTATCCGGTCATATCTTCTTAGCCTGTACACACATTGCACATGGATCACACCCTTGGAGCTCCGCACGAAGATGCACTTTTACAGAGACCACTTTCTCACCCTCACTGAGGATGGATTCACTCAGTAGCCGGGCTACTTGAGTGTTCACATGTCCCATACCATGCGGATTGCGATTGGCCAGATACGGGTTTCCTCCCACCGCCTCAGAGTGGAGACAGGTAGAGCTGAGCGCATCTTCAAAGCCGGGAAGCTCGTACGGACACCCAGAGAGGAGAGGATCTGCCGACTATGCCACACAGAGGTTGAGACGGAGGAGCATTACAAATGCCGCTGTCTTGTATACTATGAGATCCGCGGGAGGTTTCACTGTCTATTTCGTGAGGGATTCGGTCCACTCTCTAGGATCATTGACTTCCAGGACCAGCATTGCCTGTGTCTCTTCCTGCTTGAGCTCCGCAGACACAGGGATCTTACTCTTTCACAGCTTGCACATATGAAGGAAGTCATGCCAGAGATTAGAGCGGCAAGAGAAAAGGGAAAGATAGCATTTTATAAAGAAGGGAGGGTGGTCATCGTGGAGCGACGCTCTACATGACGGTGCGAGACCTATGGGACCAAATTAAAGCTAGCAGCCTGGAACTGCAATGGATCCCTCAGACTTGATGTAGGTGCCTTTGAGGACAGCTTTAGAGATAGAGATATAGTCTTCTACTCGGAGACTCACCAGGCCCCTGGTTAGATGATGCCACAGGTGACAGGATACAGATGGGAGACAGCTTGCAGAGTAGGGACGAGATCGGTACACAGTAGTAGAGGATCAGGAGGGGTGGCAGTTCTTTTCTGGGAGGAGCTGCAACCGCTTCTACACATCGTTCGGAGAGATGATGAGGCCAGATATATGTGGGTGAGACTGAGGGCCGACACAGGCAGATTCCTGTATATTGCCATATGCTATTTTGCTCCTAGTACATCGACATATGCAGCACCTAGAGGGCAGTCTCCTTTCTCTGTGCTAGATGATGACATATGGGAGTTCTCTAGGGATGGAGACATCATCCTGTTAGGGGACTTTAATGCCCGGACGGGCAACCGCCAGACAGCCTTTTATGATACCTCGGAGGAGATGCTGAGAGAGCTGGACACTCTGGATATGGGATTAGACAGACGCTCACAGGATGTGGAGTGCATAGAGTATGGGAGATATTTGGTAGATATGGGGACTGCACATGGGTTGGCCATACTCAATGGCTTGCAGAGGTTTCCGTTAGCAGCTGGATTTACTTGCTTTCCACATAGACATGGTGCTAGCACAATGGATTATGTTATGGCTATGCCCAGCTTTGTTTCATGCATTGAGGACTTCACAGTTGGATCTCGGCCCATTGGGGTAGTAGTGGATCATGCATTGTTGACATTGACTATCTCTTTTCACTTTACCACAGCTCAGAGGACACGAGGGGCAGATCGCACTCGATATACTTTTACCTCAGAGACTGATGCTGTCTACAGAGATGGGATTTATAGACGTCTGTACACAGAGGAGCCAGGGAGACCTTTGGAGGAGTTGACCCATATATTGACAGAGACTTTACATGATGCAGCAAGAGAGGCATATCCACATACTCAGCCTGGACAGAGATAGCGTTCTAGATGTATGCCCCAGAACAGCTGGTATGATGAGGAGTGCAGAGAGACCAGAGCCCGACTGTAGCGGGAGGTTGCTTTGGGAGTCACTACTCACTGACAGTCACGTATTGCCTTCCGACGCCTTGTGCGAAGGAAGAAGCGGGCCTTCCTTGCTCAGCTAGAGCAGGAATTATACCAGCTGTTCTTGAGCCAGGATTCGAGGGAGGCTTGGCGTCTGTTTCATGAGTCCTCCCTTGCTTTGGCCATCACTTCTACAGAGGTTTGGGGTAGTTATGCAGCATCTCTATATACAGTTCCTGGACAGACACCTTTTCCTGACCCACCAGCACCATGCCCACAGACATGTACTTTCTTTACCGCAGAGATGGTAAGGAAGGCCATTGATAGGATGAAGACTGGGAGAGCATATGATCATGATGGATTGGTCGCGCTATGTGCGAAGGCTTACCCGAGACTTGGAGTAGGTCCACCATCGTGTCTATCTCCAAGTCAGGGGACCCTATGGAGCCAGGGAATTATCGCACTATTATGATTGGTCACACACTAGCACGATTGTATGCATCCATTCTTGAGCAGCAGTTGAGTAGATGGGCAGAGAGAGTTGGCATTCGAGCAGAGGGACAGGCAGGGTTCAGGAGAGGTTTCTCTACTCTTGACCACATCTTGACTTTGCGGGCCATTATTGAGGAGGGCAGGTCGCATGGGCGACGGATTTATTGTAGCTTTGTGGACTTCCGCAAAGCATTTGATACAGTGCCCAGAGCTAGATTGATGAGGCGATTACAGGATATGGGGGTACCCATAGAGCTCATATGGGGGATTATGGCTTTATATAGATCAGTTGCAGGACAGGTACGCACCCCAGAGGGTTTCTCTACTTTGGTTCACTCCACTATAGGAGTGAAGCAAGGTTGCCTGTTATCTCCTTCATTGTTTGGTATGTATGTGGATGAGGCTTCTGACTACATTGAGAGATTGGGGGACAGAGGAGCCCAGCTAGCAGGTACATGGATCCCACTATTGTTATATGCTGATGATATTGTGTTGATCTCTAACTCCCCTGAGGGTATGCAGCGTCATTTGGATGCTTTACATGAGTTTGCACATGATAGTGGATTGTCTGTCAACCTTGGCAAAACCAAGGTTATGGTGTTTAACACCTGCCAGAGTGGGTTAGGCGATCAGCTTCCACATTTACATATGGGCAAGAGATTGTGGAGTATACAGATGCATATACATATCTTGGGGTAGTATTCAGTGGGCCAGTGTTTTCGATGAGGAGAGCAGCAGAGACTAGATTGACTAGAGCACATGTAGCCCTGGGTGGTTTGGAGAGGATGTGTTCGCAGGTTCAGTTTCAGGAACCTCGAACGAAACTTTGGCTTTTTGACACTCTAGTGATATCAGCTATGCTTTATGGAGTGTAGATATTGGGACCTTCAGTGGGCCATCACAGCGCAGGCGGGTGGAGAGGTATGGAGAGGCCTTTGGTATCTATGATTGCTAGGATTATTAGAGCCAAGGCCGTGGTACCTCATGAGATTATTCGAGCAGAGCTGGTGGCTGCCCCTCTGGTGATTGAGGCTCTTACGAGATCAGTCTCCTACATACATGGCTTGTGGGATCTCCCCCGAGACAGATATGCACGCCTCGCCCTGGAGTCCTCCCGACAGTTAGCTTTACAGGGAGACACGGCTTGTTGGTATGGACAGATGACATCTTGGTTCCAGGCACATGGTTTTAGCATGGACACATTGCCTCCCTTCCAGTATTCTCTGGAGGCACCCTCTCTCACTCTCACACGGACAGAGATTACCAGACTCATCCGTCAGGATTTAGTTCAGCTGGACATTAGGAGGACATGGATACAGCTGACTGAGGAGCTGGGTACGAAGATGGCTTTCTACAGAGAGCATTTTCTTCAGCTCACAGCAGATGGTTTTGTGATCAGACCCAGTTACATGGATGTACACTTGTCTCATGCAGTACGATGTGCTATTGGTCAGATTCGCACATCCTCACACCAACTTGAGATTGAGATTGGCCGATATAGAGGTATACCAGCTGAGGCCAGGATATGCCGAGTATGCCATGGGGAGCCAGAGACAGAGCTGCATTATATATGCCATTGTACTGCATACTATGAGATACGTGGTCGTTTCCACTGTTTATTCAGAGAGGGTTTTGGACCACTTTCCAGAGTCATGGGATACCAGGACCAGAGGTGTTTGGGATTGTTCTTGCTTGAGCTGCGGAGACATAGAGATAGCCTGCTTAGGCGCACAGAGAGCCAGACTCAGAGGCACATTACAGACTTCTTTAGTCCAGCCATCACTGCGCCAGATGGACCACAGCAGCAGCAGGACATGGATACCGCCCACACCAGGGGTACACTGATTGATCGTGCGATTGAGCTTGGGTGGTCTAGACGCCCACAACTACGGAGGAGGGCATCCCAGCATAGACGGAGGTTGCAGCGGCGGATTCGGATTATTCTTGCGAGGCATGCGGGACACCCAGTCAGGGTGCTGACCACAGAGGATATTGAGGAGATCCGCCAGTGTCCGATGCCGCACATATTATGAGATGGAGGCACCTCCATAGTGTACCCCTCCGTCCCACATGATATTGTATCCCCTCACTATATTCCACTCACCTCCATAGCGTACCCCCCCTCACTATATTCACACCCTATAAGGGTTTCTGTTTACCTTTCAGTTCCAGTTTCATTTTCTAGGTGCCAGTAGTATCATCTTTATTTTTCATTTTCTGGGTTTTTTTATCCAGACATTGTATCAGATCCACCATGATGTAACTTTTGGTCTCATAGGTCATTATGGCCTTTTGAAGACGTTAATATAACATTTCATTTCATTTCATTTCATTTCTCTCCCCCTCCGTTCTCCCTCCCCCCCCCCCTCTCTCTCTCTCTCTCTCTCTCTCTCTCTCTCTCTCTCTAGAGCCCAGCTGGCATCACTCCTACACACGGCTGCATTACAGAGCTTCCCACATCGTGTACACTCAGGAGAGCCCGCGAGACCTGGGACTATGCCCCAGAACAGATGTTATGATGACGAGTGCAGAGCCCTATACTCACGGCTCCGCATACAGAGAGCCTTGGGAGCCATCACAGAGCAGGAGTCGAGGAGAGAGATGAGGAGACTTCCTCATAGTGAGAGGAACAGAGTATTGAGACAGGATCTATGGCAGCTCTATACACGAGAGACATGGATATCGCCTACATAGCCTCTTCCACCGAAGATGCTATACTACAGAGATCACTTCATGAGTATCACTGATGATGGATTTATAGAGAGGCCTAGATACATGGAGGGCTTTTTACCACACGGCTCCCGAGTGGCTATTGGTCAGCTCAGAGTTTCATCACACCGATTGGAGATTGAGACTGGCAGAGCAGCACGGATCCCCCGAGAGGAGAGGGTATGCAGATTGTGCAAAGAGGAGGTGGAGAGTGAGGAGCATTATGTATGCAGATGTAGAGCATATACAGCCATCAGAGAGAGATATCCCATTTTATTCAGAGAGCCACATTCCCTACGCCAGATCTTGGAGGCAGCAGACCAGTGCATACTGGGGAGATACATTGTAGACATACACCGCCACAGCGAGACATTATTACAGGCTCAGACAGCTCCAGAGGGGGGGCCACAAACACAGACTACTACATTTTTTCAGAGATCCATCCCCCTCCCAGCCCCTACACGGCAGGGAATTACTCTCCAGAGAGCAGAGACACTTAGAGCCCGCAGGAGACAGAGGACACCTGGCTTTCGGACACCACGCCTATACCAGAGAGAGATGACAGAGATCAGAGCTTAGTTTCACAGAGAGGGTGCGGAGCGACTGGCTCGCTTCAGAGCACACCCAGGCATGTTCTTCAGGGAGCTGTGGACACCCCCTTCACTGATGTGTACCATTTTATACCCCCAGTATGGTACAGGATGGAGCTAGCTAGGTTGTATATCATGATTGTATACTCCATGCATATAGCTTTGCATTCTCCTAGTAGTAGAGCTCCATCCCCTGCACACCTAGATTCAGCTTTTTTGTTCAGTACTTTTTCATTTTGTTGGGATGACAGAGGATACCCCATACAGGTACTCTGATTTGTCTCATAGGCCGAGTTCGGTCTTTTGGAAGACGTTAATAAAATCTTTCTTTCTTTCTTTCTTTCTCTCTCTTTCTTGCACAAAAAATTCTTGTTTATATATATATATATATATATATATATATATATATATATATATATATATATATATAGATATATATATATATCTTTCTATTAGCAAGATTGTGCACTTCTTGCACAAGGTGGATCTCAAAGTAAAGTTTCTAGATAGTGAGGAGAGCACAACACTTGTGTCACAAAAATGCATAGTATGCATCACTAACCCAAAACTTTCACTTTACAATACGTGTATGTCCACTTGCTACCCAAGTGCAGCTGGTGCGCACCCTGATTTTGGGAGCCTCGTGGTCCCCGAGTACGAGATGCATCTTCATGGAGATGCAAGCTCGTGGCTTTAGCCGTGCATTTAGAAATCCGAAACCTGTTCTTTATCGTAATCTTGTTAAGGGCTCTATAGCCAACACACATTCTTTATGAGCCATCCTTTTTCTGAACAAGTAATACTGGAGAACACTAAGGCGAAGAACTTAGTTGAATCAATCCTTTCTCAAGAAGATCGTTCACCTAAGTCATAATTTCCTCCTATTGGGTAGCACTTGTCTTGTTAGGAGGTCGATTAGGAGTGGAGGATTATGTCAATACAATGATCCTTTGGCCTCTCTGGAGGTAATTGTCCAAGTAGGGAGTTAGCAAAGCAATCAGCATAATCACTTAAGAAATTAATCTTATCCTGATCTATGGGAGTCACATAATCATGTTCAACATTATCACGTACAAAGACCAAGTAAGAACAAGCTGATTTCTTTATTGCTTTGGAAATAGAAATATAGTTACAATTGGTATGGAACTCCTAGTGGTATCCGTATCTATGCAAATTTCCCTAAAATTTACTTTCTTCTCCTTACGCAAAATCTTTGGATCCAGACGGCAATGCCAAGGCCTCCCAAGTATCACATCACATTTGTAAGCGGTGTTACAAGGAAATCTTCATGATCCAAATAACTTTGAATCTAAATACGAAGCTTCCCTATGATGGGAGTGAGTCAGTGACTAACTTTTTTGCCCTCAAAGGCGGCATGTCCATGAAAATCCATGCCCAACTCCTCGGGCTTTAACCCAAGAGCAGTAGCCATTTGAATGGGTATAAAGTTATTTGTAGAGGCATCATCAAAAAGGATCAAGGTTGTTTGATTCTTCAACTTGTCCCAAGTCTTGCATAAAATTCTACTCTTAGGTTCATGTGCAATATTACCCTGTACATCGGGTATGACATTCACACTTGGTTTTGCATCTTGCACATTCGTCTTTTTGACATTCTGAGGGCATTGAGACTTCATGTGATCCTTACTGCCACATAAGAAACATTTCCCCTCCTTCATGCATTCAAAAATTTACTGTCTGGACAGCTTGGAATCATCCTTCTTACTCCCCGGTTTCTTTTCAGAGCCTCTTTTTGTATACTTGGACTCATTAGGCATAAATTTAGGTGGCTGTCCACTCTTTTTCTGCTCATTTCTAGTTGTGAATTTTCCTTTGTATGAGCTGAATTCTTGCCTTTTTGATACTCCCTTGCCATGGAGTTCCTCGAAAATAGTGGCTGAATATATCAGCTCCTATAAAGTGTTGTGAGGATAAACTGTTAGGCTCTTTTGGATGATTCGTTGCAGCCCTGACTCGAATTTCCTTTTCTTCTCGTCCTCATTGATTGTCATGAAAGGTGTGACCTAGTGGTGTCCGACTTTCCATTATAGCTCTCAAACTTAATGTCCTTGACCCCAACTTAAATTCTTTGGCCTTCTTGCGGTGCCGAGCATTCCATCGTACCTATTCGTCATCTCCTTCGACATATCTATGATGATGGCAATAAGCACGCTCCAATAAACACCAAGTATAGCAGCCCCACTCACATCACTTGCTCGAGCTGCATGTCCTCTCATATCACTTGTTCGGATTGCATGCCCTCTCACATCATCATCAGAAGTCCCTTCACGCGATTGCCTGCGAGGTGGTTGTGTGAAAACCCACTTGTCCTCGTCATCGGAAACATCATTGCCACGGCTTTTCAAATAGGCAACAGTTAACTCTCAAGGTTTATCGATTCCCATCCGTTGAACAATTGCATCAAAAGTGACCACATGTGGCTGAGCATGGGACTTGGACTCAATAAGCCTATGTACATCCGGGTCCCTTTGCAAAGCATGGAGCTCTTCAAGCTCGTTCTCATCAAAGCATCAAGATCTTGTTGATCTTCAACCCTAGCAATTAACTGTGAATCGTTACCTACTAAAGTTCCAACTTGGTCTCTGTCTCTATTCTCTTCTCGCATGCGGCGAACACGAGTGATAGAATTCTCCACAAATTGATTTGAATAGCTGGCCATGATGTATTTACCAGAGTCTTCAGATAGAACAAGAATTCCCGGTGCCCCGGAATCGCTTCCTATTAGCTTTCCAAAAATGATACTGAATAGACTACAAGGGTGCAACAGTGTCCCTACGCAGACAGGAGGGCCACGAAGTCTTTCCACATGCTCACTGTCACTTAAACCAAAGGTAACTTCTTTCGAAGCGCGATAGTAAGACGAGGGCTACCCTAGAATCCCAATCTTCTTTCATGGATAATAACTCCTTACAGCCATATCCATCATCATGCATGGCATAAGCTTTGTAGAAAGCCAGGCTCTAATACCAATGTAACAAAGGGGCACTGTAACACGGAAATCTTATCAATCTTGGAAGATGGGCTGACCCCTCCTCCCCCTCCCCTTTATGGTTAGATTACCAAAAAGGAGTTTGCTTCAGATACAACTTTGTGGGTGCCCAGGGATTGTATTTGGTGTTCCTTGGCAGAACAAGAGATCTTTCCCGGCTTAAAGCACATGCAGGACAGCCATAGACAGACCACAACACTCCCACATCAGCCCGGGATTGTATTTGGTGTTCCTTGGCAGAACAAGAGAGCTTTCCCGGCTTAAAGCACATGCAGGACAGCCATGGACAGACCACAACACTCCCACATCAGCCCGGGACAGCCCTGTAAGGTTATCTCCAACCCTGCCAAGCCCAAAGAGCAAATCGACCAGCCTCAAGGGGGCTGTACCAGTAGTCGATCAAACCAAGCTTCCAGCAGGAACCAGCAATCTCTTCATGCCAGAAGGAGTCGCCCAGCACATAAGAAATAGTCCTCAAGTCAACTAGCCCTCTCGCTCCTCCAGGAGAAGTCGACCAACAGCTTTTTGATGCCTGAAAACAGCTGGCCAAGCGCGAAGGAAAAGTCAGATTCTGTCGACCAGCACACAGGAGAGTCTTGATCTCGGCACCCAGCAGTTTTAGCTCTCCCAAAATAGGTCGACCAGCACACCCCAGCCACTTGGAAAGCATGCGACCAGCTTCCACCTCTAGTTTAAGAGCTTCCCTGCTAGAAATATTCAATTGTGTGCTTTTTAGGTCTAGAGGGAGGCGCCTACAAGCAATTAGCCATAAATTGTCCAGTGCCCATCCTTTGGCCGCCACATGTATTAAAATAGTCGTGCCCAGTGTGTACAACTTATAAGTTTGCCCGGTCACTTATAAGTGAGTGTGGACTTGCATCAATAAATATTAGCATGTGAAAACATAAAGCTGTAAATTGAGTTTTCAGTGACACGTACCGTCTGTAAAACACATGTAGACCACCTGTCACAGTCCAAAACAGGTGTGCACATACACGTCCACAGGGTGCCTAGGCGTGCGTGGCCACATGGACAACACAGGTAGTAATCTCAAGCACTGTGCAAGCAAACATGACAAGTCATCCAAATATAAAATTAGGGTCATGCACACACACGAGTGCAACTATACTGGAAGAAACACCCATCTACTTAGTTGTATCAATCAGGTAAAGTGTTCAGGGATTCAAAATCCTTCCAGAATCTTCCCAAAACATATGTACAGATGTCAGATAATAAACCAGGATAGCTAGTTCGAGGAAAACACATCATGTCAAGCTCCACATGTATTGTCACACCATGTCAGGCTCCACAAGCCATACTTATACTATCATTTCAAGCTCCATATGCCACACATGTACAATATTAAACAGAAGCAATGAGGAATTTTGTGACAGCAGCTCCTACAAATCAACAAGGCAATTCTCTCTCTCTCTCTCTCTCTCTCTCTCTCTCTCTCTCTCTCTTCTCCTATGTGCAGGCTGGCTCCTATTGACGTGAAGAAGCCCATGCATCTCTTTATTACATAGGGTGGTGGCCTTTCACTTCTCAAAGGTCCACCCCCTCAGCCTTTATACCACAAGGGCTGGCCGGCCATAATCCATAGTCCCAAAATTTCATAAGCCCTTCACATAGTTTCCAAAACCACTAGGCTTATAACTCATGAAGCTACACACCAAGGCAAACCTACCCTATCACATGATGTCTACCCATGAACGGCTCAACCTGGAGCTGTCAGCCTGTTCTCATGGAGGCCGCATCTCCGAAGTGCGGTGTGGGGTCATTCCACGCACCCTTGCAATGAGCCGGACTCGTCAACCCCTGCCCACCCCTCCCCCTCCCCCTCCCCCCCCACCCCCCCCCCCCCCCCAAACAACAACACACACACACACACACACAACACCACCAACAAATAAAATGAATAGTATTACTAAAATAAAATATAAAAATAAAACTTTTATCTTTCACTTTTTTATTTTACTTGGTAAGCATTGGGTTAACCCAAGTATCTAGACTCTTTAGAAACCCAAATAAGTATTGCTTGGCTCGATAAGAAGCTTTACACCCCCCCCCCCCCCCCCCTTCTCTCTCTCTCTCTCTCACTCATTCCTTTTTCCAAGGCCAAGTTTCTTGTTTTAGTTGTTGCTTACATTGAAATTTTAGAAATTTGTATTACTTCTGTCTTTATTCTTTGCAAAATGTTCTCGTGTTTTTCATGCTTTTGTTTGTTTGTCATTAAATTAGTGCGAATATTCTCTCAATTTTGAAAGTTGGATATATCCTGATCTTATGAAGGTTTATCTTCTGCTATTTCTTCTCTTTTATAAAAATTTTAGTAGAATTTTGGAGATGCCGTTTCTGCAACTGTTAGTTTTTTCAGAAGAGGCCTTCAGGTTTTGCCTGTTTTTTATGTTTGCTAAGCTACTCAGGGGATTGGTTAGCAGGTATACAAACATCCTACGGGGTTCCTTTGCCCAGGATTTCCTACTGTTCCATTGCTAGGGCTGCTTTTGAACATGTTTCTTTTCGCCCAGGTCTTTTCTCTGCCCTTGATTGTTGCAGACATGAATAGTGATTGTGTTCTTGAAGAGTCTCCACATTTTACATACAGTCAAGGCAATCTTAACACAGTTTCTGTATGCACTGCATTTGTGTACAGCTGCACTGGGAGGCATGGGTGCGGTTTGTTATTCTGGGAGCTTTAAGTGTCGTGTTCTATGCAGTCTATGGGCAGTACCATGCCAAGCATGAACCTTCACTTAGAAATGATAGCTACTCTTATGTAGCTGTTGACACCATGGAAACTGATTTTAATGAAGCAGAGTCGTGATTAGCTTGTCTTGCTTGACGTACGTTCAACAATGAAGAGTATCATTTTGCTGATTTCAGAAGGGTACATGATCTGTATGTTGATGAAGTATCTTCCTTTCTGGCTGTGTACACTCCCTGAACCAATATGGCATGAGTGTAGCGCATCGTCATCATGTGGAACATCAATGACAAGAAATTAGGGCAGAGGTTCCATTAGCAGTTAGCTCAGCAAGGAGTGATTTGGACTTTGATGTCTGCCTATATTTAACGAATTGACTTTTGTCTTTGATCATATGGAATGATATCAGTGGCAGGATGGTAAGTTGAAAAATCACAGAGGCTTAACGGCAATCGGGATAATGAGCCAGCATATCTTTGATGAATTGCATAATGCTGTGCAGGACCTCTTTCCGATTCTCATTGTGGGCCATCTTTCCATATCAATGGGGACAGTGCATATGGTAGCAGACTAACAAGTAACTGCAGTGAATTTACTGCACTGTCTAGTAGTCGCAGCTGATAGTGTCAGTATTATGTTTTATGCTTTAATTTAATAAGAAATAAATTTGCATTTTTTTTCCAGAAAGGAGACTTCTATATTAAGTATGAAAAAATTTTACAAAATGGAGATTTCACACCACGAAAGGTGGAGATCTCAACCAATCAAGAGCCTTGTGCTGCCAATAGGGTCCCGAATGAGAGGACGTGAAAAAGATACGAATGTCCCACTCTCTCATAAACTGGCCGTGCTTCCTCTCCGCAGCCCTCGAAGATCCCTGGATTCTGGCCCAGGTAGCCATGATGGTGTGAATAATATCACTCCAAATCCTTCAAAGACACTCAGAAACAAGAACGGGAGTACCCTCAATGGCCTCGGTGCATCTAGCCTTCCAGGTATTCCAGGCTGAGATGCTAGCAATAATCTCCCAAGAACTGTCTAACCTCTGTGCCGGAGGGACAAAGTGTGAAAGTGGCAAATCCTGAAGACAACACTACCGAGCAACTCCTTGCCTAACCATAATGGCCAAGCTCTTGTCAGTCCCCTCCAATCTCAGCTGAGGCCCAGACCGTGTCAACCAAATGATAGAACCAAAAGAAATGATAAAATCCCTCTTAATCCTACCAAAGAGGTGTGCAATCGGAGACCAAACCCCCTGTGCTTCCCTGCATTCCCATAAACAATGGTAAACTGACTCCGAAACTCTTGCACATCTAGGGCATGCTGGGCAAGCACCAGTAACTGACCTCCACTGATTGGTGGCCAGACCACCATGAAGAGAAACCCAGATAAAGGAGGAAATCTGTGGCTTCCTATAAGAATGCCACAATCTCCGCCAAAAAACCCTATGAATGTCAATCGAAATGCCGTAGGATTCCCAATGGGGTCTAAGAGTAGGGACACTCTGAATGTGTCCCAAGATAAGATGTCTGGCATTCCGCACCGTATAACTGAAAAAAGACATGCTTTTCAAGGGGTTACAAGCATCCTTCCACACCCACTCATCGGGGTCCCAATGCAAATGTCTGATAGGGCAGCCACCATATAACCAAAGGCTAACACTCTGTGATAATCCCTGGGGGGGGTCAACAAAGACATGCTTCCCTAACCTGCCAACAACTCTGACTGGACGAATCTGGGGGCCCTCAATAAGGTCCTGTACGTCACATCTCTCCAACTGCTGCCATCCATCTTGTACAGAAAAAAAGATCGGTACATCATTCTCCCTAGGCAAGGGGAGACCCGTAACTTGAAGAGGAACACCTGTCCCAGAAAAAACCCCAAACCACAAACCAAGAATGATGACGGTCTTCCAAGAAAGATCCAGTAATCCAGTGGTTGGGAATGACTGCATCAATCTGTGCAATCCTTCGACTAGAGCCTCTCAAATGCTGCGTGAGATCCAATCTCCGTACCTCGGTGAGGCTCTGAAACCTCTTCCAAGCCAACATTGTAGGGCAAAGGGTCTCCCAGCCAGCCTAAAGAATATGCATAGCTGCCCCAAGAGACCTACCATGCACATCTAAGATCAAATCATTCCACAGAATGGGCTGTCGGTTAACTTCCTCTGTTGAACACGGGGGGATGTGTACCAAAAAAATCCTCAAGCAGTGCCAGGCTCGTAGGAGGGACCTAACCAGGGGGATGAAGGGAAGCGGTGAACTGCATCCGAAAAAATAAAGCATGAGCTGAGAGTCCAGTCACCTCCGCGAACAGGGACACACTTCGTGATCTGCTGCATGAGAAAGTCCTTCCACGGCTCAGTGCCTCGAAGAAAGCCCCTAACAACCAGCTTACACAGGAAAGCCTTACATTGCACCTCATGGTCAATGATATTCAATCCCCTTTCCTGCTTAGGCCTAATAATGGTTTCCTAAGCAACTCTAGCCCTGGTGTGTGCATTTCCATCAAGCCTTGACCAAAGAAAGTTTCGAATAAGGCGACGAAGCTGGCCAATGTAGCCCTTATGAAAAATCCAGCACGAAGCGATAAACCAAGTTGTGGCTAGCAAAACTTGGTTAACCACCAAAGCTCTAGAGGCCAAGTCGAGCTTCCTCCTACTCCAGTGATGAAGTTTGCTTTTAATGCTTAAGAGCACTGGAGCAAACTGTTGTGCAGGGGAGATGTCAACGCCCACCTAACAACCAAGGTATCTGGCAGAGCATCCTCTCTCAATCCAAGTAAAACCAACATCTATATCCCAATCTGCAAGAGGAGAATCACTGATCCAAAAACCAACTGACTTATGCCAATTGATAGTAGTAGCTCCTGCTGCCAAACAAAAGGCCTCCAAGGTTGTCCGGAAAGCACATAATCAAGCATGAAGCCTCAAGGAACAACGTCGTATCATCTGCTAACTCAGAGTCCAAAAACTGTTCCTCCGTACATAAAGGCAGCCTGAGATCCACAACACCAGGGGCAGCCTGAAGAAACCTGCTCATAGCCTCAGCTACAATGAGGTACAGTAAAGGGGCGAGGGGACAGCCCTGCCTCATTGAACGGGAAATCTGAAAACACTCACTGCGTTCCCCACAGGCTAAAACAGTGCTATGAGCCTCCCTGTATAGGCAAGACACACCTCTGATCCAATTTTGGGAGAACCCCATGTGTGCCATAGTGTCCTCCAAATTGGCTATCACCAATCTTGATCATGCCAAAGAAGAATGGAAAACTAAGAGTGTGTGTTGATATTAAAAAGGTCAATGCAGCTACCAGGAAACACCACTATCGATTACCATATATGGAGCATGTATTAAAATGGGTAGCAGGTGAAGAAGTCTACAACTTCTTAGATGGTTTTTCAAGTTACAATCAAGTGTCCATTGCATCAGAAGACTAGCACAAGACAACCTTTAACACAATGTAGAGACCTATGATTATAATGTTATGATTTTTGGCCTCACTAATGCCCTTGTAACTTTCTAATGATTGATGTGCACAGCTTTCAAGGACTACTTGCAAAAGTGGCTTTAGGTATTCATCGACAATTTGTGTGCACACTCACAATGGACGGAACATCTGGCTTGCTTAAATAAGGTATTTGAGAGATATCGATTATATTTCACATACTTAAACCCTTTAAAGTGCCAATTTTGGGTCAAGCACGGTGTTATATTAGGGCATATTGTGTCTAAGAATGGTATTTCCACCGATGAGAGCAAAGTTAAGTTGATTCTGGAAATACCACCGCCAACAAACTACAAGGGTGTGCAACGGTTTGTGGGACATGTTGGGTACTATCAAAGATTCATCATATTCTATGCTGAAATTGCCAGGCCATTGCATAGACTACTCATCATCTTTAAATGGATTGAAGAGTGCCAGAAAGTATATGATCAGTTAAAGCAAGCATTGGCTAGTGCACCAATCTTGAGACCACCCAACTGGGACCTTGTATTCCATGTGCACATCAATGCATCAAATTTTGCTATAGAATGCATATTGGTGCAACTTGGGAAATTCAAATTGGATTACTTGGTCGACAATTAAATGATGCAGAAATCAACTATACCACAACTGAGCGTGAATGGTTGGCCATGGTATATGCTGTTAAGAAATATAGACATTACTTGTTTACCAGGAAGTTTGTATTGTGGATCATCAAGCCCTATTGTATCTAGTGAACAAGCCATGGCACCACAGGGAGGATCACACGATGGTTACTCTTACTTTTGGAATTCGATTTTATAGTTACGATAAGAAAAGGATCACAATATGTCTTGGCAAACCGTATCTCTAGGATTCCAAACAGAGAATTTTCAACTGGTGTGGATGATTATCTTCCAGATGCACGTCTGTTCAAGATTGATATGGTGCCTGAGTGGAGCGAGGAAATATCCGAGCTTAGCTTATGGTTTTCCATAGGATCGACCTTTGAACAAGGATAAGATGTGTCGGCTTATTAAGCTGGTCGCACCATATCAATTAATTGCAAGGAGAACTATATAAGCTGGGCAAAGATAATATCCTTAGACGGTGTGTGCGAGAAGATGAACTTGCTATAGTATTAGAAGAAGCACACTCGGGAATCGCTGGAGGACATTTTGCTGGAGAAGTCACAGCTCGCAGGGTTCTTCAAGCAGGACTATGGTGGCCAACGTTGTTATCAGAGACGCCATAGAATTTGTGAAGAGATGTGAATAATGTCAACAATTTGCTATTCTGCAACAAAAAGATGGGCCTATAATTGTAAGACAACCTTTTAAGAAATGGGGCATTGATTTTGTTGGACCCATTAGTCCAGCAGTGCATCTATCACAAGCACAATATATGTTCGTGGCCACATATTATTTCACCAAGTGGGCACAGGTGAGAGCCTCTAAAAAAGATGATGCTCCATCTACAACCAAGTTCTTGTATGAACAAATTATTTCCAGATTTGGCTGCCCGCAGAATTAGTCAGTGATCAGGGATCACACTTCATCAATGAGGTGATTGAACATTTACTCACGAGATTCCTTGTGATACATCCTAAATCATCACCTTACTATTCACGGGAAAATGGCCGAGCTGAAAGCACTAACAAGATTCTATGTGATGTCTTGACCAAGACCTTAGAAGCTAGTAGAGCGGATTGGGAACACAAGCTAGCTGTATCATTATGGGCCTATCGTATGTCGTATAAGGTAGCAAGATGGGATATACTCCCTTTTATCTAACTAATGGCATCGATGTGGAAATGCCTATGGAATTCCTAGTTTCAAGCCTACGTATTGTGGTACAAGAAAGGCTTATGGAGAATGCATTAGCCGAGAGGTTAGTTGACTTGGAAAAACTTGACGAAACATGGCTAATTGCATCGCACGGGCTTATGGTCGAGAAACTACAGAGAAAGCATTGGTTTGACCATAATCTAAAATACAAAGAACTTGAAAAAGGGGACCTTGTCCTAGTATATGGTGTTGGGAGCACCAGAAAAAAGAAATTGAAATACTGAGTGTTAGGACCTTTTAGAGTGTCCGAGATCACCCCATATCAGAATCGAAACTATCAATGGGGTAGAAAAGGAGTGTTATACCAATGACAGTAAGCTGAAAAAATACTATGGATCCTTGACCCAAGAAATGCTCACATAAGAGTATCTTTTAAAACAAAAGAGAGAACTCAAAAAGAAAAAGAAAAAATCAGACTAGCTCAAGTAGAAGCCAAGGCTAGGGAAGCCAAAGCAAAAGAGAGACTCCAAGGGAGAATGCTACATGTAAACATGGCTTTGCTCACATTGCATGAGGATGATGACTTGGATATTGGACATGTACGCCTAAGTGTACATGTCTCTACAAAGGGTAGTCAAACAAAGAGCATTGCATTGATTGATACATGATCAAGTCACAACTTGATTTCCTATGAAACTTGGGTAGCACTGGACAAACCCCACCTAGAGGCAACCAACGCCTAGGTTTGTAGTGTGGATTTGCTTGTTACACATTCCATGGGGTTTTTAAATGTAAACATATCCATCAGAAATAATCCCTTGGTTGGGAAGGTATTTGTTATGCCTACATGTACAATGGACGAGGAGATGATACTGGGAAGATCTTGGATGTAACTCAACCACAGCAATGAACCCCTGACCATCCCATTATGGAGTCCCTTTAAAAAAAGGAAGCAAGTAATCGATTGCCACATGGAGCCACCAACAATAAGCAATTAGGGAGGTTCCATGGAAAAGGCATCTACCTTGACCAAGCCTCACCACTCAAGGGGACCGTTGAAAAAGCACTATATGTATCCAGCTAAAGGCAACAATGGATTCCCAAGTCCCATCTCAAAGCCTAAGGCTATAATGATCATGTCATCACCTCAAGGGTGTCCAGGCAACAAAATAAGGATACATGCAAGGGTAAAGGGAAATAGACCATGGAGGAGAAGCAGTAGCCTAGACAAGCCCGAGCACCGTTAAAAAGTCAAAAGAGGTGGGTAAGAAAAGACTTACTAGCAGCCCAAGGATACTATCAAGGAGCCGTGCAAGTATGGGTACCAAGGGACCCCAAAAAATCAAATGTGATGCTTACCTCCAAAAGAAAAGAAGATAGCCACAGGCACAAGCAGAATCAAGGTCCAAATATATCATGTGTCAAGCCCAGGGGCTTCACCTAAAAATATGTAAGTGTAGCATGTGAGTTCATGAGGAGGGGTATATCAATTTAAAAAAGGTACTTTAAATTACATTTATAGGAGGGATTTTTTGAACCAATTTTGGAAAAAAAACGTAAGTTTATGAAAGAAAAGGGGTTCTTTTATTCACAAAAGTATGTAAGTGTAGGGTTTTTTAAATACTCCTTGAACATACGTGATACATAGGATTTCTTCATAGTGCACCCCAAGAGGTGTCAAGGTAGCACCAAAATTGGTTTGGAGGAAGAAAACCATTCACCCAAGTAACCAAGAGAATGCAACACCTCGATAGACGTTCTCCTCCAGTGGATGGAAGGACAACTACAGAAATCTCATTCCAAACTCAAGTGTCTACAACAACAAATACCAAGAAGCTCCAAAGTTCCCAACTTATTTCTTCTGGAGATAAGGAAGAGGGAAGGTGACAAGGGACACGTACCTAGATACCAAGCAACTCTTCAATTTTCAATGGGTACAAAGTAAAGGGTTAAGCATTTCAAGTCGTGAAATGTCTAACCCATTTCACGCCGTGAAATATGTTCATTCATTTCATGAGTACACTTCTATTCCACTATATGCATATTTTTTGACCTTGGAGTAAATGAGCATATAGGACCATCTAGGGTATCGTCATTTGCATGCATAAGGGAAAGCGACCATTTCACAACGTGAAAGAGGTAGTCGATCGGTTTGTGTTTTTTCTCAACTATTGGAATCAATTAGAGTTGTTAGAGCGAGCACTAATCCTCAAATAGAGGCATGAGAGTTGAAAATGGTTAAGCTCGATGGATCCAAGGAGCATGTACATATCACAGAGAATATTATCAGAGAGGCACTTCAATTTCCACCTTCCCTCACATCACATGATCTCCATCACATTGATCAGATGCCAGTAGAGGATATGTTGAAGAAGATCTCATACAATTCTAAAACGGAGTAGAGTATGAGAACATCAAGGAATAGGTCGATGAGAGAGCATGTCACGCCATGTCTATAATCATGCAAATAAAGCCGGTGGATAGGTACAGTCGCATACCTCTTCACAGAATAGCCAAAGTGCATGAGAAGGAAGACGATTGGGCATGGTATCTACAGAAGGAAATGGAGCACTACCTCAAGTCCCACCAATCAAAGGTTTGCAACCCCTAACTCCTAACAAACATTCTTAGCCATGTAGGCAACATTTTGATACCCAAGGGCCATCAAGAACAGGATGTCTCACAGACCGAGGTGATGGCAGTTCCTACAGAGCTAACAACAAAACTGTAGTTAGGACAAGCTACACTCAAAGATACCATAGAGCTCATAAAGGAGATTTCCAAAGGTGCCAGGGAAGGTATGAAGTAAAACAAACCAAAGCATATGAGAGGCCACATTAAAGAAACTTCACGGAGGCCGATCACCAGGAAACAGATCGAAGAAGAAGCACGAAGATTGGAAGAAGATGTAGCCAAGGACATAGCCGACTACAATGTAGCCTTGGAGGGCTAGGACATTCCCTTGCAAGTGACAACCACCATGGATGCCAAATCAGGAGTAGATACCATCAGCTTCACCGAGCAGTTACCTGTGGGGATAGGGGAACCTACTATTCGTAAATCTATACTCCAAACTCCCCCATCTAACCAAGTAGCCTTGGTCTTCAAAAACCTCTCGCCTCTCCATGATATAATTCTTCTAGATATACCACCATCATTTGAGAAGGGAGACCAACCATACACAGAGGAGTAGCCACACCGATAGGCAAAGGTCAATGAAGGTATCATGAGAACCACCCCAGAAGCTCCCGAGCAAGGTATGGAAGTACATGACATAGAAGCCGAGAAGTGGAAAAGGAAGGAGGATAGTCCTAGCCCTAGTAAACAACGACACCTAGAATTCGACTACCTCGAAGGCGCAAGTTCATTCTTAAAGCTACTGGCCATGCCAACAAATGTAGATACATTCCTACAAGATAGCTTGGAAGGAATGGACCAGCCACTGCAGCTCCAACTTTTAAGAAACAGAACGCTCCGCTTCTACAAGCTCAAGTGTATGGTCACAGGAACAACGAGTGTGGTGGTGCCCCCTCATGACCACATATCTACTACACAACAAGCATGTTGAGCTATGGAAGAATATCAAAGCCACCACAAGCTAGGTACAAGCCTTGAAAGAATAGTTAGTTACAACCAAGGCCACACACAAAGATACAATTGTTAAAGGTTTAAACGCTGCAGAGGATCGAGAAGCAAAGATAATATCATTGTTATGGATCACCCTAACTCTCCTTGAAACACATCAAAAAAAAAAGAGATTACTTGGTGAACCGCAATTGTCGCGAGGATCTTTCCAATGGCCGAGCTCGTAACCCTTGAGGTCTCCAAGCTCTACAACTCCTTGAGAAGAAATTCCACCGTGTCTCCCGCGAGCATTGTCACACTGTCGCGTTGCACTACGGGTCCTCGTCCCTCCTCTCACCTCACTTCATTCACACACTCACTAGCATGCATTAGGGAGAGAGATTAGCAAGAGCAAGAATCCATTGTACAATGGGAGAGTATGTTGTATTATGAGAGATATTCACTTATATACATGGCCATAAGTGTTCACACTCACTTAAATTGTGGTCGACCGGGCACTTTAGGCTCATAAGAGGCCTAAGCTATTACAATGACTACTCTCATAATATATCCATGAAGTACATCACTTAGGACTTCATCCTATCTTGCTACCACACGCTCTTGAAGAAGCGGAAATTTCCATAAATACTCCGTTACACCATTACGAGCACCCGTCCAAGTTGTAGCTTTGGACATTATTGCTTTATATCATGAATGTATGACCCTTTAGTGTACCTACCGTCGTGACTCCTTGATGTAAGATAATGGCGGTAGCTCTTGTTAATCCTAGAATTGGATTAACATTCCTCCCCTTCCTGATGGTGATCACATCCTTGTGATCGCCTTGAAGATCTTTGTGTGGGAAGAATGAACAAGCTGTGTCGATGGCTTTGATGTTGAATGACATTCAATGGTCTTTGTTCCTCCCGAAGGAATAAGAAAAGCTAGTTAATGAGAATGAAGAGGTTAGTGGTGTATTGGGAATTTCTAATAGGGTGGGGGGGTTTTTGCGAATGATTGCATTTTTGTATTTGTGCGAGCCTCTTTTTTTTGGCTCACTTTGTTTTTGTCAATCATCGGCAAGGTTACATGTGATTTTTGTTGGTGGGAACACTTAAGAGATGTTAATAATGGGAGAGAACAGAGAGAAGGATCCGGAGTAACGTAGACTTTAATCATCAGAACTAGATGGTGATTATCAGTTCCTCATTTGATTCATTGAAGTGACATTCATCATTTGAAGTAATTGGCTTGTGATAATGTCCCTTTGTGTGGCAGGATTCTTGTCAAATGTTGTTGAGTAGGACTTGATCCTGTCTTCTTATGCTCATGTGCTTTTTATGTTTTTATGTATATTTAAGTGCTCTTAGAAGCAGATTTTCATGAAAAACAAGAATTAAGTCATATAGACTCTTATTGAACTGCTTTATGTTGAGGTAGCCACTTGTTGTTGGTGAGGATTGAAAGAATTACGTCGACTTGCAAGGCTAATATAGAGATCTTCACACTAGGGATTGAAAATCATTGAGTTGTTAAGATTGTGGCCTCGTTTGGAGAGGTTTGTAATTTGAAGAAAAATTCCAGGCAATGGGTTGTACCATTGACCAGGCTTTCGCCCACCATGGCCCCCCCATCCAGAGATGTACCTAGAAGTTGTCGATGGTGAGGCTTTGGGGCAAATGTTCTCGAGTGCATGAGTATGCATATGTACTCATGGAGCAGCTGCTACCTTAATTTAGCTAAAATAATAGTAAGCAATAAGCTTAACAAATATATAGTGGCTATTGCGTGATATGACTTAATCCGTGTGATGGGGCTTAAATTTTGAAAGTGCAAGTTCTTAAGCCGTGAGATGGAACTCCGTGAGATGGAATTCCATGAATTTTCAAGTTTTGACCTCGAGGGTTTTTTAAAAAAAAGAAATGGGTAATTTGGGTCATGATTTGTAAGCAACAGCTTCTTGTGCGCTCATTTCTCACTTCCAGAGAGGTGACAAGAGCATTGTTATTATGTTCTTAATATGCTCTTAAGTCTCCATATTGCTTCTTGAATTTATTGCTAAAATGATGTCGAGGTAGTAGAGAAGACTACTGATTGTTTGCTTGAACAGACAAGCTCTTGTGTTGGTGATGAATGCACGAGAGTGGTTGAGTGATTTGCTTGTTGTTTCTTTGGCCTCCTTTCTTGTCGAACTTTATGTGAAGTTGTTGGGGTTGAAGTCGGTGGTGAGGTTTTCTTCACATTGTTTAATTTTGGCAACCATATGATGGAATTACCATCATAGTATCCTTGTTGTTGAAGTACATGCACAGGCACCATCTTTGACGAACACTGTAATTTGGTGCCGATGTGCTTGGTGTTGAGGCTTTTTTCTTTGTGCAAGCTTAGGGGACTTTGTTACGCACTTGGGGACCCAAGCTTTGGTATTTCTTTGGTAGTAACCTTGTGCTTGTAACCCACACTTGTTGCATTGGTGGGGTTCTTTGAGGAACTTGCATAGGCTTTTGTGGACGGTGTTGTGGAGTACTCTTCTTCTTTCTTGGCCAAATTTGATTGGCACCTTCATAGTAGCCTTGAGCTACAAGTAGCTGCTCTCATGGGGTTGAAGGAGTAGATGCTTTATCGGAGTCGGTCGTTTACGCAGATGGTAGGTCATTGTGTAGAGGGGCTTTTGTAGAAGAGCGTTGTATCCTTTTGTGTTCAGCATCATAGATATCCATTAAAGTTGGATCCTCTTCCTGGTGGCAGTATGGTATTGTCAACTTTTTATCGTTGACCATCATGATGACTCTATCGCTAGCAAAGCACAGTGGTGCTTGGGCAGCAACAGTCCATTTATCCCCCAAGATCAAATATGCTTCTAACACATACTCAACCACAAAAAACTTGCAAGTGAGGGGGTTAGTTTCAATATACATTGTATGTTCAAAGTACCCCATACATGGCATGTTCAAGTCTTGTGTAAATGTAATCCTTTCAGGATGTGCCATGAGTGTTGGTTGACCTAACAAATCCCATAGCTCGAGAGTCATGAGATTATGTTCTCGTGTTGGATAAAGCTGTGCTTGAGTTGTGGTGAATTTATTTGAAATTTCTAATCCCACCAAAATCCTAGGGATCTTTTTAATAAGATATTTTGGAAGCTTCAGCTCTTGCAAGGTCTCTTCCTCCCGTAAGAACAGTTTTACATTGCTTGCAGGAGTGTTCAAGGTGATTGTTTGCATGGATTTATCTATTGAATACAACGATTCACCTATCCAAGTTCTGCCAAGGACAACATCATACTCAAGGGAATCTAGGGTAACATGGAATGTAAATTCCATATGGCCATCGATTGTTTGAGTAGTGTCTCTAAAGTAACCTGGAACTTCAATGTTTTGTCCATTGGCTCCTCTTGCAAGACTATTTCTTGTTGCACGGATGAGTTTAGGTTGTCGCAATGACACCCAAGTGTCTATTGTCCCACGATGTTATGACTAGCTCGAGGGCTAATCAATTGCACTTAACATCATTACGTGTAGGAAAATCTAACCATACCATGATAGAATCTTCCAAAGGAACCATGGGTGTTCCGATTATTGTTTCAGCTTCAGATCATGTTTATGTTTCATATTCCCATTCACTTTCATCCTCTATTTGGGTCTTAGCTTTTTCAAGAGTACCCAATGCGTACACTGGCACACTTGGCCCCCTGACAATTCTTAATGAGGGGTGTTTGGAAACTTGCGAATCCTCACAGTCCTGTTTTATGTAGTTTGTTTTGTCCTTGTATAGCTCAGGTTGAGCCATTAAGGGTGCAAGTGACGATGTGATGCTAGCTTTATGATAAAAGAAGAGCATTCCTCCAAATGAGATTTTGAGAGACTGTTTCAATCTTGTAAGGGAATTATCGAATTCCTCACATGCTTTCTCAAGCCTATAGTTTGTACAGTCTATTTCAAATGACTTTTCTGTAGAGTGTATGTCTTCCTCATGAAAGGGAAAGCGGTACTCCTCTAGGCTTTGTATCTTGGTTTCTATTTTAGGTTTGGCATTATGAGGCTCAATCACAATCGGTGATCCTGTAAGACATTCAACCAAGCTAAGTATGCTCTCCTGAGCTTACTTTCTGTGTTTCGCATATGTCATGTGATCATTATCCATTTGGGGTGGTTGGGTGGGTTCTAGTTTCTTGATTGGTCTATGTGGTGCACTAAGCGAAGAGTAAGAACTTGTTTCATCCTCACTTAGTGAAGTACTAGAACTTGTTTCATTTTTTGACTTTCTTTGGCTTGTCAGTTTGTCATTATGTTTACCCATGCAATGAGATCGAATTTTCCTTTGGGGTTTTGTATCCTGTGTCGCACGTATGGGTGTTGTGTCTTTTGATGTGAATGCTTCTACATCTTGTATAGCTTTTGGCTCTTTCATGTTTATGTCCCTTTTTGGGTTTATATTGACTACATGCTTTTTTTTCTTGTCTTTTAATTCGACCTTGGTTTCGACAGTTTTTTGTCCTTTGTTTTTCTTGGGTTTAGAAGGTTTTGTTTCTCTTTTGGGTTTCGTTTTAAAGCATGTTCTTCTACCCATGTTGAGGTATTGTTTTTTACGTTCTTTTTTTTACTGTTTCTCATGTCTTGGCTTGTAAGCGTGTAAGCACATTCAAGGGCACTGTGGACAATTGTCCGTTTTGTACACTTAAGATGTTAAGAGTTGTATTTTGTGAGGCAAGCTGCATTGATGCAACTCGTCTTGGGCAATCTTGGAACATGTGATCAATGCCACATCGTTCACACATTGGTCGCAAGGTGCCAGTGACTATGGGCATGGAAGTATTCCAAACTATGCAGTCTGTCACCTTGTGAGGTCCACGATAATAGAAACACTGAAGTGTTCGATTAACTGCTTCCTGAGCAATTTTTACCCTTTGGACTGTTTCTGTTGGGTCACGGGAGATGGAGGTTCTAAGTACATTATGGATAAAGCGGGACATTTTTTAGTATCATGGTTAAAGGTTTTACAATATATGTAGTATAGAAGGACAGGTGTCTTGTATGCACAATGAGGATTGGGATGGTCGTAGTGATTGCATTCAACACAAGGCATTTCGCTCCCCACTTTTAGAGGCATTAAGGATGTCTGGTTTTGAAGGTTTTCATCCTCTCTTAGAGATGTTGGTTGTAAGGTTTTAAGCAAGGCTGCATAAAACTCTGGGAATGTCAATTCCGAGATCATCTTTCTTTTGCCATTGCTTCACTTGGTTTAGATGAGGAACACATCGTAGCATGATCATCTTCTAGCATGTTGTTGTCATCTAAACGTATTGCTTCTTTACAACATTGATCGAATGTTTCTGGATTGGATATAATGATCAAGTTATGTAAGCTGTTATTCTTTAAGCCCATCATAAAATATCTCTTCAATTGAACATCGTTTAATTTTTTCCATGACATGAGTCCAAGAGTTTTATCCTAAGGATAAAATCTCTAATGGATTCATTTGGTTGACGTTCAATTGAATATCAATCAAAAATAAAGATTTAAGCTCCAAGATAAGCCTAAAACCTTTAGTTCCTAGCGTGCTTTAAGAATAAAAAACAACATTAAAAATAGATTTACAACATACTTGAAGTAAAACAAAAAACTATATTTCTTTTTCTTCATTACATCCACACATCTAACTAATTGTGTTTTATAGACACACCACCACTCCGCACGGGAGTGATGAAAAAGTGAATCAAAGCGGCTACTGGCTATCCTTGATAGCGGTGCTAAAAACATTTAGGCTTAGAGGAAGGGAACCACTCTACCTCTACTCCTAGTGTCAAAGAGATGATTTGTCCACTCTACCTCTTCTCTTAGTGTCAAAGAGATCATTTGTCCATGCATCCATCTATAAAGATGACCATCATTTGTGGATAGCTCTCAATGTTGCTCCTCTAATACTCGATCTATCACCTTGAAGCAATTCACTCAATGTGGGTAGTACACACTCCCCTCTCTCACCTATGGTAGCTACACAACCATAAGGATAGAGTAGACAAGCAAGAGCAAGACTCAATTACACGCTAGGAGACTAGGAGAGTGTTGTAGTATAAAAAAGTTGGCTTATAGACACTTAAGTGTAGTCGATCAAGTGGTGTCCATGGTTCAGAAATGGTTCTATTACTCTTAAAGTGTGGTCGATCAAGTGGTTTCCATGGCTTGTAAATGGCCTATTACTCATAAATTGTGGTCGATCGAGTGGTGTCCATGGCTCATAAATGGCCTATTACTTATGCAATGGCTCATAAATGGCCTATTACTTATACAATGCTTAATCTTATAATACATCCATGAAGTGCATCATTAGGTAATTCATCTTGGCTTTCTACCCCATGCGCTTGGAGTGGGAATCACCATAAGTAATATATTCCAATGGGATATTACATGTACCAAGTTATAGATGTGGACTTGTTCGTTCATATCTTGATTATACATATCTTGATTATACATCCTTTTAGTGTGTCCATCCTAGAAATGGTTCTATTACTCTTAAAGTGTGGTCGATCAAGTGGTTTCCATGGCTTGTAAATGGCCTATTACTCATAAAGTGTGGTTGATCGTGTGGTGTCCATGGCTCATAAATGGCCTATTACTTATGCAATGGCTCATAAATGGCCTATTACTTATACAATGCTTAATCTTATAATACATCCATGAAGTGCATCATTAGGTAATTCATCTTGGCTTTCTACCCCATGCACTTGGAGTGGGAATCGACATGTACCAAGTTACAGATGTGGACTTGTTGGTTCATATCTTGATTATACATTCTTTTGGTATGCCTATCTTTGCTCTTTGTTGGTGTATAATATTAGTGGCATCATATGTTAATCCTAGAAATGGGTTAGCAAAGAGATTAGCCTCCTTATGCTTACTTCTCTAAGCAACATAAGAAAAGAAACAATGAAGATTTTACTACCATTGGACTCTCACATTTGCTTTCACAAGTTCACTCTTTAGCCCCACAACTCCTCTTGCTATATCGTATTCCTCTTTGTTGGTTCATAGCTTGATTATACATCCTTTTAGTGTGTCCATCCTAGAAATGGGTTAGCAAAGAGCAAAGCCTCTGTGTGCCTACTTTTCTCTAAACAACACAAGAAAAGAAACAATGGATATTTTACTACCATTGGACTCTCACAATCCCTTCCATAAGTCCACACTTTAGGCCCACACCTCTTCTTGCTATCTCCTTTTCCTCTTCTATGCACAACTCCCTATAATCCCCTCCATAAGTCCACACTTTAGGCCTACACCTCTTCTTGCTATCTCCTTTTCCTCTTCTATGCACATCTCCCTATCATCCCCCCTAGATCCACTTCCTTCCCATGCCTATATTTCACTCCTTTCTAATGCCCATGCTTCACTCCATCCTAATCTTGTGATTTCAGCTCAAGGCTTGTTTTGCTCCTCCACTAAGATATGAGCATTCACACTTGTCCTCTCCCAAAACTCACTTATTTTCTAGTCCAGTCTCTATCTCATTATTCTCTAAGCTTCTAATTTAGCAAATAAAGCCTAGGCACATCCTCGAGCATATATACCATAGTTCCATCACATCTGATAGTGTATTTTCAATTTGCATGAATCTCCAAGATAAGAATATATTTTCCTTAAACTATTGGGTTTTAACCCTTGAGTGTTGAAACCCATCTTTGGTCAATGTAGACCATGAACCTACCTCTAATCAACATATGTGACTTTAGGATTGGCGCTTTTAACCATTTAGATCCATCTTGGGTACCCATCCATGAGTTACAGGAAGCTCTTATGTGCTAAATCTTTGACTTTCGCACACATTAATCTTGAGACTACTAATGTGTGGGTTCCTTACACACTTTTGCTTAAAGCCTCTAGCCTTTTTTCTAACGACGGGGGTTTCTCTTGTTTCTCTAAGTTTTTGGCTATTTTTCTGATACTAAGGTCTTGATTCCAGCATCCTTAGTATAATTTGATTAATAAGCTCCTAACTTTTTCAGAAAAACTTGATGCTCTTGTGTGGTAGATCTTTGCATGCAAGTATTATAACACATAGCCACCCATGCAACACACGGTGGATGCTTGCAACATATAGCCTTGCTAAAGCAAGCATGCTAGTACCTACAACACATAGCCACCCATGCAATGTGCATCATGGATGCTTGCAACCATCACGCTAGGTGGGTATAAATAGGTTCATGAAAGAACATGCAAAAGAGACAATCCCCAAGACCTAGGAGCACCGTGTGGCTAAAATAGGACCACTAGAGTCCTTGAGGTACCAACCGTGCCTGACCCACATCCCAAAAGGGCTGCATCACTCGATCCAGAGTTATGCAGGGGAGTGGTGGGATGTCATGACTTGTGGTCCAAGGTGAGGGGGCAGAAGCTCATACAGAGTGCAATAATGCAAGTTCCCCTTACCATAGAGACGAGGATGGCAGAAAGAGACAACAGAGACAAGACCCCTCCCCCAACTAGGAAGAGGAATTCAGAAGCATCGAAGGCAAGAGAAAAGCTAACGAGCTCAAACAACAAATTTACTATGATGATGCCATTTCTCTAGAGTTTACCCTTGCTGCCAAGATGGTTGTATCTACCATGAATTTGTATGCTAAAGTGATTGAAGTGGAGCACAGGAAGGTGGAAGAGAAGACAAGACTTGGACATGCTCCACTCAGCAAGTTCCAAAGAGAGATTGAGGCCAGATATAGCTCATGCGAATAGAGATTGAGTTTGTATGTAACGACACCAATGTACCACCGAGCGAGAAAGGATGGGATCAAACATAGCTATTTTCGAATAACTTTTTGGGCTCAAAATTTTTCTTAAAGTTTACAAAATCTAGAGAGTGGTTCGATTATTGGTGGTGCAGTATCCACCAATCATGCCAAGTTTTGGCAGCAAGTGAATATCTCCATAGTTCACCACCCAACATACTTGTACTTATCTCACTTATAAACGACTTTCATCATGAGCCGACAGTCTTTCATTATAATGACAATTTACAATTAGTAGTACTCGGATGAGCGAACATGGATAAAAAGGTAGTGCATAGGATAGAAGAAGAAATGAGGAATTAAAGAGAAAGAGGTAGGATTGGAGTGAGCAGTGTTGGATTTTGCTATCATTAATTAATCTAGTCTTGTAAGGAGGATGTCCAATCTTGTAAGGAGGATAGGAGTGAGCAATGTTGGATTTTTCTGTCATTAATTAGTCTAGTCTTGTAAGAAGGATGCCCAGTCTTGTAAGAAGGATGCCCAATCTTGTAGGAGAAGTGGTAGCTAGAATATGTATCCTAGATCTAATTGTTGTCCTTTCACTTAATGGATTTAGTATGTTCTACTCATTGTGTTCCATTTGTCAAATGTTCGGAGTGTAACTATGCATGTCATGATATGGTTCACTTTAACATAGTTGAAGCCTTCATTTGCACTACTATAAGCATGCAAGTGAGTACCATAGTTTGCATAAACAAGCTTTTCTTGCACTATTGATGGTAGTAGGCACTTCTTACTCCTGCATGGACATAACGCTCTTACTCTTCCGAACTAATTTCGAACATATTGGTCATCACTTTGACTCGTCTGGACTAATTTCCAGAGCATCCCTTGCTTATGCAGACTACTGCATGGCATGTTTTTCAACTAATGGTATTGGTTAGAACATACCAAATCACAAACAAATCTCCACCAAAACCACTTTTTTTTTTGTGGAAATCCATTACTCAAGAGTGTGGGCAATGGGTAAATTGTAGAAATAGAGAAAAGTTAAGGAAACAACCAAGGGATGTTCCTCAATAGCGTTGCTAAAAATGAAAAATATTTAGAGGATAAGGAGACACTCTATCTCCAACTCCAATACTATCATGTGGATCTTTTCATTGGCTAATTTAAGAGCTTGAGATGCGGTCCACGAGCTCCACACCTCCTTAGGTAGTTAGTTCCATTGGCTAATTTAAGAGCTTGAGATGCAATCCACTAGCTGCACACCTCCTTGGGTAGTTGGTTCCATTGCTTTCTCCCATTGGTGTTGTCACACAACCATGTTGCACTATGGGTCCTTGTCCCTTCTCTCACCTTGCACAGGCTTGCTAGTGAAAGAGATAGGCCTATGATTGTATAGCTTTGGTGGATGGAACTCCATAGTTGGTGTAGAGATGGAGGAGATGACTTGCACGTAGAGATGAATGCTTTTATTGTGACTGATGTGAAGTTCACAAATTACAATGCTTTTATAGGCAAAATGCCTTATCTTTCTCAACACATAAACCATGGGACAATGACACATGGCTCATTGTGATGACATCATTGCTTACACACACTTTTAGGTGGCTGTAAGAGGTGGTTCACATGTATTAACTCACTTACATAAGTGAGTGTTCACATACACAAACACACTTACACATATAAAGGGTGTTCACACCTATACACACTGGTGTTCACACCTATACACTTACACACTGGTGGACACAGGTGATGGACATGCACACAAACACACTTACATATATAAGGGGTGTTTTTGTGTGTTCACACACAGACACACTTAGACATATAAGGGGTGTTCACACCTGTACACTTACACATTGGTGAACACATAGGGTGGACACACATAAACACACTTACACATATAAGGGGTGTTCAAACCTATACACTTACACATCGGTGAACACACAAGGTGGGCATATGAGATGGATATGCACATATACGACCTTGAATCCCAATAAACCCCCCTTTGGAGAGAAGGTGGAGATGCACCATGTGATGCAAAAGATCACAGTGGCCATACCTGATGTGATACAACAGATCACAGTCAAGCCAGCAAATGAAGCTCGATCACACATGACTTTAATTTACATTAGTCTACTAAAAAATTGACCCCTGGATCTAAACACACTATGAACTTGAACATCATGCTTTTGAGGGCTCACATGGATGCAAGATGAAGCTATGGTGGATGAAATGTGAAGGGAGCCATGGATTTGGTGATAGGGGTGAAGAGATTGGTGAAGATAATCAACTTGTGGAATCATAAACACATGACCACGACTTGGATTAACCAAAATGAGTGTGACCCTTCATTTTCATATGGCTCTTAATATAGCCAGGAGATTACAAAAAATGTGGACATAAGTGATGCCACCTCAACTCCAGAATATCCCCAAATATCTCCTCTCCATAAGAGGCCGTTCACACACCTTCACACACCCCCCCTTGATACATACTACTTGTGCATCTAGGCACCACATTTTCAACACCCCCACTTGGTGGTGCCATCTAGGACACATCTAGGTGTGAGGTACACATCATAGGCATCTTGACCTAACATACAACTAGGCATCTTGGCCTTACATCATTCTACCATGGCTACATCATCAGTGCCAGCAGGTAGAAACAATACAATAAGATACAAGGGGTGGGTGAAAACTCCATAGCTTCAAAAAAGTGCTTCCATACCCTCCTTTGGAAAGGAGGCCTCCATCACATTCGCTTGTTGAGGTTGATTATTTGACCAATGGTTGCTTTCGGTGTGTTCGAGTTTCCCACACACCATACATTTAAGCTTTGGTTTATCTTTGAATTTGCATGTGTTAAATGTGTGGCGGCCTAACTTGCCACAATGATTGCATCTAGGCTTGAATTCCCTTTTACCAGCATAAAGTGCCAAGTCCTTTGATGAGGACTCTCCATTTTCATATTTGCTTTTCATCTTTTGCTCATGTTCAAGCAATGACGCTTGTACATCATTCAAGGTTAGAGTAGAGTTGTTAGACAAGATTTCAACTATGTTAGCATACTCTTCTTTCCTTTCATAGCTAGCAAGCAAAATAGCCTTAGCTTTATCATCATCAAGCGTCTTACCAATGGTGGCCAAGCTGTTGCTTAATGCTTTTATACTTGTTGATGTGACTTGTTAGATCATGGCTAGTACCTAGGTTGAGATGATACAATTGCATGAGTAAATAAACTTTGGAGTGTTTTGCATGTGTACCAAACAGCTTGTTTAACTCTTCCCATGCATCCTTGGCCTTCTCAATCCCAGTGATATGATGAATGACCTCATCATCCAATGCAAGTGCTATGAGTCCCAAGGCTCTCTCATTCTTCTCATTCCATGCAGTTCCTAGGCTTGCTTGAGTGTCCCTCCCTTGAATTATTCCCTATAATTTTTTCTTCATGAGTGCATACATGATTTTTGACTGCCATGTGTGGAATCCAATACCACTAAACTTGATAATTTCATCGTGTACCAAATTCCCTGTCTATGCGGTGGTACTTGGCAGTGTCTACCCTTTACAATGATTAGCACAGAGAGACTTATGACCACTTGCCTTAATGTGACAAATGCTTACATACATGCCATATCCATTATTGATTTGCAGGATGTTTCAACTTGGTAGCATCCACATCAATGAAGGAGTGTACAACACTCATCAATGAAAAGGTCCACTAGTGAAGGTTAGGCATTACATGACAACTTAACCATGATTTCTCATGGGTTCATGGAAGCAAAGAAGTATTTGAGCAAGCCCTCCTCCAAACACTTTACAAAGGTTCAAGAAAACACGTGTACTTGTGCTTGGATTAGTCCTTAATACTATGATTAAGGTCTATAATTAAAAATGTTCACAATACCTCAAGCTTTTTAGCTATGGGTAGCAGGGATAGGTTTGATTCTTCAATCAGTGTGAGCAACTCCTTGAGTCTTTTGAGAAGCCTCTGATGAGCTTCTAGAGCACCCCTACCTCTGTGTCAGAGGAATTAGGGCAAAATGCTGTATACAGTGGGCACAAAAGATAGAATGGCACAGACCTGTTGGCGCAACTCCAAAATATCCCCAAATATCTCCTCTCCATAAGAGGCTGTTCAAACACCTTCACACCCCCCCTTGATACATACTCCTTGTGCGTCTAGGCACCACATTTTCAATAGGTGAGATTGGGATAGTGGAGCCTTTAATAACATAAGGCGGTACAAACATATAATAGACACTAGAAAAACATAAAGGAGATTATTACATCTCGTTTTGGGGGACGTCTCGGGCAGAGAACCCTAGATGCTCACATGCATAAAATCAAACATAAATAGATTAAAAGTCGAGGTAGAATCCCCCCTTGATGCTAGTGATGTAGACCTTTTTATGGTATCGTTTCCAAGATACCATCATCTAGAGGGATGGCCAGAAGATAGTCAGTCAAGCCAAGCATCTTTGATGTCGAGTTCCGATGCTACCAAAACGCCTCAAGGTGGTGCAATTTCCTCGTGGTATCCATGGGGGTGGCTTCGGTTCATGTGGAATGCATCAATTTTTACATTTTGTGTTAATTTGTGAGAAAGCCCCAAAAATAAGATCATATGATCCTTTAATTTATGTTAGTTTGGTTGGGAAGTGCCAATTTCGAAAAAACCCCCAAAAATTGAACTCACCATGCAGTTCAATTTTGGCTCTAGAGATCAATAAATCCCTAAATTTTGAGCTTACTACAACTTCAATTTTCAATGCAGTTAGCCCCAACTTTTTTGAACTATTGCAAGTTCAATTTAATGACAAAAATGTAGACAGACCCTAAATTTTACCAGTACTACAGGTGTTGATTTTCATGTGCAGGTAGTTGTTGGAGAAACCATAGGACTCAAGCTCCACACAATGGCTTTGGGGAAGTTCTCATGCAGTTGTAAACAAGCATAAAGGGTGGGCTATGAATAGGGCACTCGGAGGTGTATGCATGCCCACGGGTAGGGACGGACACACTGTGGCATTGAACTGATGTAGATAGGGTTGTACAACTATGATGGATGGAACTCCATAGTTGATGTAGAGAGAGAGAGAGAGAGAGAGAGAGAGAGAAGGAGAGAGAGAGAGAGAGAGAGAGAGAGAGAGAGAGAGAGAGAGAGAGAGAGAAGAAAAACAAAATTTGTAAGAGATGATTTTCACGTACAAATGAATTATTTGATTGATTGATGTGAAGTTCACAAGGGATAATGCTTTTATAGGCAAAGTGCCTTATCTTTCTCAACACACAAACCATGGGGCAATGACACACGTCTCATTGATGACATCAATGGTTACACACATAAACACTTAGGTGGCTGCAAGATGTGGTTCACATGTATTAACTCACTTACTCACATAAATGAGTCTGATGACATCACTGCTTACACACACACACACACTTAGGTGGTTGAAAGAGGTGGTTCACATGTATTAACTCACTTACTCATATGGCTTGAGCTTCTTCACGTATCACTAAACAACTTATCTTATCCCTAAATTTAATAATTTTAACACCTAATTATGCCAAGCTTGAATAGTTGTTTTCTCTCAAAATGTCTCTTGTTTCTTATGTATTTACCTTTGGACTACAAGTTGTTATGGCTTACCCTAACCCCCCTTGAAACACATCTAACAAGAGATTACCTGGTGAACCGCAACTGTTGTAGGATCTTTCCAATGGCCGAGCTCGTAACCCTTAAGGTCTCCAAGCTCTACAACTCCTTGAGAAGCAATTCCACAATGCCTCCCATGAGCGTTGTCACACCGCTGCATTGCACTATGAGTACTCGTCCCTCCTCTCACCTCACCTCACTTCACTCACACACACACTCACTAGCATGCATTAGGGAGAGAGATTAGCAAGAGCAAGACTCAATTATACAATGGGAGAGTCTATCGTATTATGAGAGAAATTCACTTATATACATGGCCATAAGTGTTTCACTTAAATTGTGGCCGACTGGGCACTTTAGGCTCATAAGAGGCCTAATGCTATTACAATGACTACTCTCATAATATATCCATGAAGTACATCACTTGAGACTTCATCCTACATGCTACCACATTCTCTTGAACCGAGAATTGCTATAAATACTCCATCACACCATTACGGACACCCGGCCAAGTTATAGCTTGACACCATTGCTTCATATCTTGAATGTATGACCTTTTGGAGTATCCTTGATGTAAGATAATGGTGGTAGCTCTTATTAACCCTAGGAATGGGTTAATATTCCCTCCCTTGATGTCAATCACGTCCTCGTGATCGCGTTGAAGACCTTTGTGTGGGAAGAATGGACAAGCTTTGTCGATGGCTTCGATGTTGAATGATGTTCAATGGTCTTTGTCCCTCTGTAAGGAATAAGAAAATCTTGTTAGTGAATAAAAAGGTTAGTGGTTTATTGGGAATTAATGGGGTGGGGAGGTGGGGTTTTTTGCGAATGATTGCAGTTTTATATTTGCATGAGTGTTTTTTTTTTGGTGTTTTTTGCTCACTTTGTTTTTGGTAATCATAAGCAAGGTTACATGTGATTTGTGTTAGTGGGGACGCTACAAGATGTTAATAATGGAAGAGAAGATAGGGAAGGATCCGAAGGAACGTAGACATAATAATCAGAATGAGATGGTGATTCTCAATTTCTCATTTGATTCATTGAAGTGATATTCATCATTTTAAGAAATTGGCCTTCAATGAAGTCCCTTTGTGTGGTAGGATTTTTTTGAAATGTTGTTGAGTAGGACTTGTTCCTGCATGCTTCGTCCCATGTGCTTTTTATGCTTTTATGTATATTAAAGTGCTCTTATGAAATAGATATACATGAAGTACAAGAAGTGAGTCATATAGACTCTTATTGAACTGCTCTATGTTGAAGTCGCCACTGGTTGGCAAGGATTGAAAGAATTACATCGACTTGCGAGGCTAATATAGATATCTTCACTAAGGATTGAAGTTTATTGATTTGTGAAGATGGTAGCTTCATTTGGAGAGGTTTGTAATTTGATGGAAAATTCCAAGCGATGGATTGTACCATTGACCAAGCTTTCGCCCACCATGGCCCCTCCATCCAAAGATGTACGTACTTGGAAGTTGTCGATGGTGAGGCTTTGGTGCAATTGTTCTCCACTAGTGTATGAGTATGGGTATGTACTCATGGAGCAGCTGCTACATTAACATAGCCAAAAGAATAGTAAGCGATAAACTTAACAAGATATAATGGCTATTGACGATCCTTGGGAGTTGCTTGTGATATTCTACCACTTCTAGGGAGGCCATATGTGTCTCCCTTGTGTTGTGTTTTTTTTTTTTAACTATCACCTTACGAACAACAAGTTCTTATGGCTACTCTCCTTTTTTAGAGAATAGGTTCTTATGTCTACTGCATAGCTTCTGTACTTACGCTTCACATCCAAGGGGTGAAAAGAGCATTGTGAGTTTGTCTTTGATGCGCTCATAAGTCTCCATTGCAGATGTGGGAATTGATTCTTGAATTTTTGGCTCGAATGTTATCAAGGCGGTAGGTAAGACTGCTGGTTGGTTACCATTGGGGTTGCTTGAACACACAAGCTCTTGTGTAGGTGTTGAATGCACGAGAGTGGTTGAGTGACTTGCTTGGTGTTGCTTGGGTTTCCATTCTTGTCGAACTTTAGGTGAAGCTATTGGGGTTGAAGTCGGTGGTGAGGCTTTCTTCACGTTGTTCGATTTTGGCAACCATATGATGGGATTACTATTATAGTATCCTTGTTGTTGAAGCACGTGCATAGGCACCCACATTTGATGAACATTAGAAATTGGTGATGACTGATGCTTTTGGTGCTGAGGTTTGTTTCTTTGAACAGGCTTAGGGGACTTTTTGATGCGCTTGGGAATCCAAGCTTTGGTATTATCTTGGTAGTATCCTTGTGCTTGCAGTAATCTTTTTGGTACCCACATTTGTTGAGATGTTAGAGTTCAATGAGGAACTTGTATAGGCTTTTGTGGACGGTGTTGTGTACTTTTCTCTTTCCTTGGTGTCTATGAGTGCTACGTTGAGGAAGATGCTTTGATTGTCGAGGCACCCAAATTTGATTAGCACCTTCGTAGTCGCCTTGAGCAACAAATAGTTGCTTCTCCACTCACATTTTGATACCATTAAGATACCTTGATTTTTGTTATCTTGTTGGATTTTCCATTTTGGTTGAAGTGGAAGGTTGTGAGCCCTCCTTCACATGAGTTAGCGCCGAGGCTGCAGGTTTGAGACTCATGGGCATTGTTGACGGTGAGGTTCAAGTCTCTTGCAGAGTGGCATTCAATGATGAGGCTTTCGAGCATGTGGTTGTCTCCTTTGGTGAGGTTTGTCGATGAAGAGGCATAGGCTCTGGGACTTTTCCTTTGACTTCATTGGTTAGAGATAGATGGTTGCGCAGGGGAGACTTTTTTAGGAATATCTATTGATTGCGAGGTTTTGGCATTGAAATTCGTTGGTGACGATGGGGTTGAAGAAGAAGATGCTTTATCAGAGTTGGTTGTTGATGCAAATGATAGGTCATTGTGTAGAGGGAGGGGCTTTCGTGGAAGAGGCTTGTAACTTTTTGCATTCAGCATCATAGAAATCCATTAAGGTTGGATCCTCTTCCTTGCAGTATGGTAGTGTTAACTTTGTGCTGTTGACCATCATGTGATGACCCTATCGCTGGCAAAGCACAGTGGTGCTTGGGTAGCAATAGTCCATTTACGCCCCAAGATCAAATCTACTTCCAACACATACTCAACCACAAAAAACTTGCAAGTAAGGGGCTTAGGTTCAATATACATTGTATGTTCAAAGTAAGGGGGATTGGCATTATGAGGTTCAATCACAACCGGTGATCCTGTACGACACTCAACAATGCTAAGCAAGCTCTCCTGAGCTTGCTTTTTACGTTCTGCATATGTCATATAATCATGATTTTTAATTTAGGGTAGTTGGGCGAGTTCTAGTTTCTTGATGGGTCTATGAGGTGCATTGAGTGAAGAGTGAAAACTTGTTTCATCCTCACTTAGCGACGTACTAGAACATTTTTCATCTTTTGACTTTCTTTGGATCGTCAGGTTTTCATTATGTTTGCCCATGCAACGAGATCGAATTTTCTTTTGTGCTTTTGTATCCTGTGTCACACATATGGGTTTTGAGGTTTGAGTGGTGGCCTTTAAGGTGGATGCTTCTGCATCATGTGTAGCTTTTGGCTCTTTTGGGGTTATGTCCTCCACAGGCTTCTTTTCCCTATCTTCTTTTTCAGATTTGGTTTTAATAGATTGTTGTCTCTTGTTTTTCTTGGGCTTAGAAATTTTTGTTTTCTCTTTTGGTTTCTACTTTAAGGCATGTTGTCCTACCCATTTTGAAATGTTATCTTTTGCATTCTTTTTTACTGTCTCTCTCGTGCCTTGGCTTATAAGCATGTAAGCACATTCAAGGGTATCGTGGAAAATTGCCCGTTTCATACACTTAAGATGTTAAGAGTTATATTTTGTGAGACAAGTTGCATTGAAGCAACTCATCTTGGGAAATCTTAGAACATGTGATCAATGCCACATCGTTCACACATGGGTTGTAAAGTGTGAGTGACTATGGGCATGGAAGTATTCCAAAGTGTGCAGTCTGCCACTTTGTGAGGTCCACGACAATAGAAACACTAAAGTGTTCAATTAACTGTGTCCTAAGTAGTTTCTACCCTTTGGATTGTTTCTGTTTGATGCATGAGAGATGGAGATTTTGAGTCAATTGTTGATGAATTGGAAGACTTTGTAATATCATGACTAAAGGATTTACAATATATGCAGTACAGAAAAATAGGTGCCTTGTATGCATATTGGGGATTGGGATGGTTGTAATGATTGCACTTAACACAAGGCATTTTGCTCCTCACTTATAGAGGCATTAAGGATGGTTGGTTTTGAAGGAGCTTATTCTCTCTTAGAGATGTCGATTGAAAGCTTTTAAGGAAGGCTGCATAGAATTCGGGGAATGACAATTCTGAGATCAATCTTTCTTTTGCCATTGCTTCACTTGGTTTAGATGAGGAACATCTCGTAGCATAATCATCTTCTAGCATGTTGTCATCTAAACGTATTGCTTCTTTACAACAATGATCGAATGTTTCCGGGTTGGATACAATGATAAAGTTGTGTAAGCTGTTATTCTTTAAGCCCACATGAAACATCTCTTTAATTGATAATTGTTTAATTTTTCCCATGACTCACATCGTGAGTCCAAGAGTTTTATCCGAAGAATAAAGTCTCTAATAGTTTCGTTTGGTTTATGCTAAATTGAATATAGTTCTTTCGCTGTACTCCATCGATCACCTTGTCTTGAAAAGCCATGGATAAAGGCTGTTTTGAAGGTTCTAAAGTTGGTCTTGATCACCGGCATCAGTGTGATGAACCATCAACTAGCTTTTCCTTCTAAGCATATATTCAACTCATGTACCTTGGTGGGGCAATTTGGATTTCCAAAGGCTTCACATCTCTGTTCAAACCTTTGAATGAATTGAACAGGATCAATTGTTCCGTCGTATTTGCCCATAATTTTGGAGATTTGTACGGTCGTATTTTTGTATGAGTCACTGAGGCCGTATGTGAGTGCTCTTATGGTGGGTAGGGACTCACTTAGTCCTTGGGCAACCCCCCTTCCTAGACTAGTCCAGTATATCTAAGGTGTGGGCATCCAGGGGTCAGGAAGGGTTGGTACTTATAGGATTTGTAGAAATGTTAGATAAAGGACCAAAGCCTGGTGGGATTGAAGTGACAGGGGGTGCAAAACCCAATGACACTCTTGTTGTTGGCATGGCAAATGGTATTGGGAGGTGCATTTGGGGCATAGATCTCAATGGCTCCTTGAAGATGTCAGCCATTAGGTTCAGTGAGGGTGTTGGTCTATGTAGTCCCTCTATCGTTACCATGTCTGATTGCCTATTTGCTTCTTAATGAGCAAGCACATATGTTTTTTTTCTTTGCTTTTTATATTTTCTCACAGCCCGTTACAGCCTTAAGAGGCCTGGCGTACTCTTCGTTGGGTCAAACGAGTGTCCGTTTGCCCTAATTAGCTTAGATGCTACACGCACGTACGCGAACAACCTCTTAGGGATATTTTTATGGAAAAAGTGCATGCTAATAACTTCCTAGATGGAAGAGGAGGTCCTAAAACCTATTTTCTATCACTGTCTCAAGATTAAAAAATTTTATGAAAATTTTTTCCCTGTTTCGCGGCACCTTTTTTAGGGTGTTCTAAAAGGAATTTGAAAAAACTCTGTGTGTGAGAGAGTTGTAGTATTTTTGGAGTACTATAACTTTATCTCTTTGAGTCGTTCGTGATTTTATCGTTTAGAATCTCAAAAAGCAACCCGGATATGGCTCGAAGTCACTTTTCGGATTGTTTTTTATCTCGATTTTTGGGTCAAATTTTGAGGCTGCTAGTCAGAGTCCAAAACAATTGATTTTGACTTCAGACATCCAAGATCAAATTTGAAGAGCTCGATGTCGGCTTTCTGATAAGCCCTAAAGTGCCTTTATCGAATTCACGGTTTAGAAGATATAAGCCTCTAAATAAGGGGTGGTTTTTTTTTTTGCCAACAGACCCCCTTCATGTCGTGAACTAAGGGTGCAGTTCATGGCGTGAAGCGGACTTAACATATTTTATCAACTTTGAATTTTTTTTTGGGACTGTTTCACGTCATGAACCAGATCCGCTGCACGAAAAAATTAAATTCATTTTTTTTAAACGGGGACTTAAGGGTTCACGTCGTGATACACCTAAGGGTTCACGTTGTGAACTGCTTAAGACGTGAACCGATTTTTGACTTTTTTTTTGGGCGTGAACCCTTAGGGTGTGAGAGTGCAAAAAAATATGAACTGTTTTTTTTTTATTTTTATTTTTTGGGCGTGAACCCTTAGGGTGTGAGAGTGCAAAAAATATGAACTGTTTTTTTTTTTGGCGTGAACCCTTAAGGCGTGAGTGTAAGTGGGAAATTAAAATTACCTTGTTTGAAAGGGATATTTGAATTTTTTTTTAAAAGTCTAGTGGGAAATTTGAATTTCCTTGTTTGGAAGGGATATTTTGTGAATTTTAAATTAAGGAGATATGGGCATTTTCCCAAAAAGGTAAGTGGGAATAAAAAAACTCAACCTTTTTATGACACCCCATAAATGACTCCCAAAATGGACAATTTGACAACTCATGGGCATCTACTCATTGAATGCTCATTAGCCTTAATGAGTTGTGTAAAAAGGTGATTAATAATTAATTAAAGATTAATCCTTTCACTAATCTTTCTCTTTTTTACACTAATCAAGGACTCTAATTAACCACTAATCCTTAATTAATTTACACAATTGAGCACATCATTGGATAGATTAAGGGAATGCTAAGCTATGTGCATCAACAAATATGTAAATTAATCTAAAATAAGAGATTAATTAGACTCTTAATTTTGGTCTCTTCTTTTAAGGCAACATTAAGTAAAAGAGAGTTAAATTCCTCCAATTGATGTAATTAGGTGTTTTGAAGCATATAGATGCTCTCAAAACACTCAAAAACACTAATTTCAACTACTTACATGATCAATTTGGACCCCAATTAACACATTTTCTAAAATTTTTACCTCTTATACAAGATTAATCACCTTTAATGATAAAAACCAGTCCATTAAGAGAAATTAGTCGAATTTAAGGGTTTTTTATGTTTTGATTTTTTTTGGAAGGATTAAGCTATTCCTAATGGTTTCTAACACTCTAATGCATATGATTCCAACAAAAAACACCCAAATTAAGCTAAAATTAATAATTTTAGTTCAATGTTTAACACTAAAGAGAGCTAACATTCATTAAAAAATGCGTTCTATTACATTGTTTGATGCAATGGATACAAACTAAACCTAATACACTCTATGTGCAAGTCCTAAGAATATGAAAAACCACATTAACAAACAACAAAAACAACAAATTAAGCTAACAATTAAGCAAAAAGCATTCTTTGCAAAATTAAAAAGAGAGTTATGCTACACCAAATCACACACAAATCTCCATCAAATCCACATCTTTTTTTATGGAAAACTATTAATCAAGGTAATAGGCAATGGGTAATGTGTAGATTAGAGGAAAAACGATGAAAAAAGCCAAGGGATGGCTCGCCGATAGCGGTGCCAAAAATGTTATGGCTCACCCTAACCCCCCTTGAAACACATCCAACAAGAGATTACTTGGTGAACCGCGACTGTCGTGGGGGTCTTTCCAATGGCCGAGCTTGTAACCCTTGAGGTCTCCAATCTCTACAACTCCTTGAGAAGCAATTCCACTGCGCCTCCCGCGAGCGTTGTCACACCGTCGCGTTGCACTACGGTTACTCGGTCCTCCTCTCACCTCACTTCACTCACACACACTCACTAGCATGAATTAGGGAGAGAGATCAGCAAGGATTAGACTCAATTGCACAATGGAAGAGTCTATTGTATTATGAGAGAAATTCACTTATATATATGGCCATAAGTGTTCACACTCACTTAAACTGTGGCCGGTCGGGCACTTTAGGCTCATAAGAGGCCTAATGCTATTACAATGACAACTCTCATAATATATCTATGAAGTACATCACTTGGGACTTCATCCTACATGCTACCACATGCTTATGAGGTAGGAATTGCCATAAATACTTTGTCACACCATTACGGGCGCCCGTCCAAGTTATAGCTTTGGACACCATTGCTTCATATCTTGAATGTATGACCTTTTCGTTTATCTACCTTGACTCCTTGATGTAAGATAATTGCGGTAGCTCTTGTTAACCCTAGGAATGGGTTAACACAAGTTATCTTGTTTTTTAATTTACGTTTGGACTACAAGTTATCTTGTTTTGTTGTATATGTATAGGCTTTTCATGTCTTTTTAATGTACATCTCATGTCTTCACATTGCATTGTTTCTAGCACAATTACTTTTTCTTTGCGTTTTTTTCCATCAATGTGGTATTGATTGCTTTAACTAGTCTCATTATGTTTCTTTATCCAAGAACAACAGTTATGCATTTGTTTTCGGTCACGATTTTGTTCCTTTGGCTTGTGTATCCATATTTTTGCACTACTTTATTTGTTTCTTCCATCACATCCCCTTGTGACTTTTCTTAGCTCTTGGACGAGCATGCCCAAGTGAAAATTTCCTTCAAAAAAAAAAACAATTTGCATACATTTCGTACATCTCTTTTGGTATCCTTTTGTTTGCTTTTATTTTTTCCATCTCATGCATATACATCCAAATTTTGGAGAGTTTTCGTAATCTTCTTGCCCTCCATTAGGGAATATATATTTTGATATCACACTTTTATCTTCCTTCGAGTGGGTCAAAACTTCTCAATTTGGTTTCGTCTTCCTCTTAGGTAAAGCATAAATAAAAGATGCATAACATTGGTATACCTTTAAACCAAAATTAGATACTTTGTTCAATACCACACAACCTTCGTTGCATGCCAATGATTTTGTGAGAGTGACATTGACATTTGTGAGCTCTACTCTTATCCTATTTCCAACATTGCACTAGTTGTTCTCTCATGGAGGGTGACAGATTGATTCAAAGACAAATGTCACACAAGGCAACTCTTTGTTGGAGCCAAATTTTCCTCGCAGACCCAATGAACCACAAGAGATTATTAAGTTTATATCAACCAAAGAGAAAGTTGAGTGAGGAAAGATCACACATGGCAACCTTACACACAATGTGGGGCACAACTAAAATGCCATAATAACAACTATATATATATAACAGGGCAAACAAACATATGACTTGATGAGAGAAGGCATGGATTGATGGTGGATAAAAGCGACTGTTATTCTCAATAGGAGGTGTTCTCATGCAAACCCATTAGTGCAGCTGGACTGTTATTCTCAATAGGAGGTGTTCTCATGCAAACCCATTAGTGCAGCTGGTCGACGACTCGTGGGGTTTTAACTATTTTCGATTCAAATATAAGTGGTGGGAAAAGTTGATGTGTACACCTAGTGGCATTCAACCTTTGATTTAAACGTCACTAGTGGGAAAGGTGGTGTGTCAATCTCTTGTGCACCTTCTCCATAGCACTCTTCTTAGTGGTGGGGATGACCAACTAACAAGCGTGGGAACAGCTCCAAATTGAGAACGAGATTGGAGCGTCCTGTTGCCAGCTTGATCATTCTCCCGTGCGTGTGGCACCGAAGAACGTTCGCTGTCACACAAATAACTCTTATCCTCCATCGCACACAATTGCTTGGAAAGTCTGCAAACGGCACTTTCGTTGTTCATTCTCCCTTGCGTGTGGCACAGAAGAACGTTCGCTGTCACACAAATAACTCTTATCCTCCATCGCCAACAATTGCTTGGAAAGTCTGCAAACTGCGCTTTCGTTGGCGATCCCTTGTTATGGACGATTTTAGTTTCTCAGATCCAATACCGAAGCGAGCCGCCCTTCACTGTCTGCGCAGGTAATCTCAACATTCGCAAGCTCAAATCAGCTCTCTGTTTCGAGGCTTTTGCTGCAAAGAACAGTCCTTTTCCTGCATCATCTTCCATTTGGGCGCCCATCAATGCTGCTTCCCTGTATCTCAGTCAGGCCCTGCACAGTTAGCCTTCAGTTTGCCAGCAGTTTTTATACAATCAGTGAATATCGCTAGGCTTCCAAGTCATTACTTCATGTTGCTGATGATTTTGCTGGACACGCTTTAGCAAAAGATCCTTCAAGAGTTAATTTTGGGTTCTCATTTCTGATTACACACACTCTGCCCTCACTTTGTGGCCCATATTGCACCAGCCATGTAATGTAACTTTCATCCCAAACCATCATCTCACATTGGTGATTATTAACGCATAGCATCCTGCAAGAGGTCATCCATATTTCTGTTAGTTTGTTGCCCTTACACAGAGTTGGCCTTTCAGTTTGCAAGCATCACGCAAGGGCCAATTGCTTGAGACTCCATTTCCATGTATTTTTTGCCCTTACACATGCAGTTAGTCTTCTCTTTGCAAGCCATTCCGCAAGAGCCAATAGTTGTTCAAGCTCTACTTCTGAGTCATTATGGCATATTCGTGCGACAAGAAACTGGTCTTAAAATCTGCATGCAATCTCTTGCCTTGAAAAAGTCCTCACCAAAAGAGCCAGTTGGCATAGCTTTTCTATTTTAACATGACTCCTGTTCCACCAAATGGATTGGAAGAACCTTTTTCAGAAAATTTACAGGAACGCTCATGGAAATACGTTTTACTGCATGGGACATTGGATGTGTGGATCCACTCAGCAACCAACCTACCCAACATGGACACATTTTCTGAGAGTTTGAGACAATGCCTAGCCGTGTTCAAAAAATGCAAGCAAGCTTGCCCAGAACCTATTTCCGAGTGGATCCACAGGAAAATCACAAGTGATCCATATGTATGTGTGGTCTTGAGAAATGCAACCGTAGCTAGGACAAGGGTTATTTCCAACAATGCAAATCCGAAGTGGGAGGAGCATTTCATAATTCCAGTGGCTCATTCAGTGGCAGAGGTAGAGCTTGTTGTCAAAGACAGTGATGTGATTGGGGCAGAGTTTATAGCAGTAGCAAAAATAAATGCAGAGTCTCTTCTCTCTGACCACATTGATAAGAAGACTTATGACTTGGTTGGAAAGGATGGGAAGCCTTGCAAGGATGGTGCTGACCTGCAAGTTTCTTTGAAGTACCATGCAGTTGAGCAAGATCCACTCTATAAAGATGGTGTTGGGGCAGGTCCCAATCATATTGGTGTTCCAAATACGTTCTTCCCTTTGTGCATAGGGGGCCGGGTAACACTCTACCAAGATGCTCATGTGCCTGACAATCTTCTTCCAGAAATTGACCTCGAGGAGGGGATGAAGTTTGAGCATGGCAAATGCTGGGAGGATATCAGCCAAGCTATTCAAGATGCTCACCATCTTGTATACATTGCTGGGTGGTCTATATACACCAAAATAACATTGATTCGAAGTTGTCATGACAAGCCTCAGAGCCAAACGTCCTATGAAAACTTGGGAGAACTGCTAAAGCAAAAGGCCAATCATGAAACGGCTCGGGTTTTGTTGTTGTTGTGGGATGACAAAACATCACACTCCCTTTTAAATAACGTATGACACTCTCATTCTCACTTCTCTTGTTTAACATTTTGTCTTAAGTCTATTTCTTAGCATTCCAAAATTGCAAATCGTACATGCTGACCTTGGATCATGTATAGTACCACAACGCTCAGGCGTAGGGTTTAGAGAGCATGCACAAAAACCTTATGACGTATTTGCTTTACACATAGGAGCAAAGGACTGTGAAAGATTGCAACCAGTGTTTACTCTTCGTTCCTGTAGTTAAGGTTGGGGCTGGATGGGAGCTACTGGTGCAAATACTTCTGTGATGAGAGGCTGCTGAGGACCGAGATACATAAGTTCATGTAAGAAGTAGGGCTTTTGCACAAGCATTGGGGTGCTGCTGAATCGGCTGGCAAAATTAGGGAAGGTGATGATGAAATAGATAGGGCAAGAAGCTTCTACATAGGATCTTGCCAGCTAGCAGGAGATTCACTATGTAGTAACGACATTTGGTGTAACATGCGGAAGCTTCGGAGAAGATCGATAACTTCAATGCTCAGAAATCAGCACTCTTTTCCTCAGAATGACCAAGTCGGCCACAAAACTCACAAGATTCCCTCATCCTGGAACCCTTGTTGTTGTTAGGATCGTCGTCATCAGAAGATGACTTTGTGGTGACTTTCTGCTTGTTGTTGGAGTTCCCTTTTCCGCCTTTGCCTTTGCCCTTGTTAGAAGCAACAAAAGTAGACTCTGACTTGTCTTTTCCGTGAAGCATGCACTTGTCGTGGAGATAACTCACGACTTCCTCAAAAGGGGGGAGAGGCTCACGGAAGTAGATGTGATCTTTAAAAGAGTCAAAGGCTGATGGCAGCTTACCAAGCAGTTTATGGATTGGGTTGTTGATTGAGCTCCCATACTCCTCAAGCTGCCTCTTGATCCTTGTGAATTCCCCAATCTTATCAATGATATTATCTGAGTCACTGATGGTAATCTTCTTAAGATCCGCCTCCAACTTAGCAATCTTCACGGAAGATACTCTTCCGAACCTCCTCTGAATCTCATTCCACATCTGACTGGCATCACTCTGGGAAGATATGAATTGTGCCTGGATAGATGGTGTCATACAATGGATGATGATGAGACGGGCTCGTGCATCCAGAACTCCACGAAACGCGGGACCCACCAAGTGAGGAGTGGTGACAGAGGGCCACACACTTGCTCCTTCAAGAAGCAATTGCGTATAAAATGACCAAGTATGGTAGTTGGTAGCAGTCAGCTTCATGGAATCACTCACTTGAGGGGGTGAATAGGATGGCACATGGGAAGGGGTTGGGATGAGGGTTTGTGGGAGGGGAGAAACAAGAGAAGTGGTGGTGGTGGGGAATATGGAAGGAAAAGAAACAGGAATCTGGGAAGAAGGCAGAGAAATAGAAGCTGGGAAGAAGAAACCTGTGAATTTGGGGCTTGGGATCGGGGAGAAGAAAAGAGAATCCCCCGAATGCGAAGAATGACTATGACCAGAAGCCATATCCTCCGATAACGCAGCAGAATCCTCCTCTTCAACAAAGCTGATTAGAAAATCAGCAAACTCCTCCTTGAAAGCTGAGTGCAGCCAAGAGAAAGGAAGGAGAAGAAGGGATGGGAGGGTGGGAAACCAAAAAAAGAGGTAAGAAATGACTCTCCTGGGTTAAAACCCTGTCGTAGCACTGAAATACGGGGCTGAGATCTGAAAATGCAGATCTCAGGCTGAAAACGCAGCACCTCTGTAGAAAACGTAGCTCCTCAACAGAAAACGCAACTCCTCAGTGGAAAACACAGCTCCTCAGTGGAAAACGCAGGTCCTCAACAGAAAACGCAGCTCCTTTGTAGATGTAGATGCGGTGGATCTTTGCCTACAGCAATAGATGTAGAAAACGCAGGTCCCTTTGTAACACTGGGCTGAGATACCATGAAAGAATGGCTGTAAATCAGAAAAACAGCAAATAGATCTTGCAAAGAAACACATGTGCAAAAGAACTGAAGTAGAAAACTTGTTATCTGCTGAAGTAGAGCACGAGGGCTGCCCGTAGGTGCATACAACCAACAACAATAGTTGAATAATGATGTGCTAATGATGCTAATCCAAGCCGCCTATATATAGGTTGGACAAGAGCTGGTCGGCCAATATAAAAACAGAGGGCTGGCCGACTATGCAAACAATACTAAAATAAACAAAAAATAGCAAAAAAATATCTAAAATGAAATGAATGCATGGCCTTATAAATGTGGCCAGATACAGCATGAAATATACACATATATGCCCAATCTGAAGATGATAATACCAACAACCAGTCCCTTTGACTAACATGGTCAACCCTAGAGGCTAAAATAGGAGACCAAATAGGAAGCCAACAAGAAGTGGATGATGTCTAACATCCCCTCTCAGCACCGGATGCTGAGCAAACTCCAAGAACCCAGAGATGCCGTCCTCGATCAAAGATGAAAGACTGCAGAAACAGGTATCAAGAAAGCTCCACAAGCAATCTCATTAGCAACCCAGCTACAAAAGCAACAGGACAAGCTGCTAGGTACACCGCTCCTCTGGAAGAAAACAACCATATAGGCTGCGACGTGCTGCTCCAAATAATGGTTCCAAACCCAAGTGTAAGAACACTCCCCGAAGTCGAATGTCGTGTATCCAGCTTGGAGAAGGTATGAAAAACCTCATAACCAACCAAGATCAGATCACTCTATACCAAGAGTAGCCAAATGCTGTACAAAAGCATCCTCTGAAAAGGTCGGCATCGCAAGATGTAAAGACTCGGTAGAAAAGATGGGGTACATCTGCTCAAACTCCATAACATGAGTTGCCCAATGCTGCACATAAGTACACACCACTGAGGTGGGCATCGCAAGATGACAGGACTCCACATCCCCCTCTGAAAAAAGATATCGTCGGACTGATATAAGCCCAACCTAATTCTGATCCAAATCCAAAAAACTCTGGAAGTACCACTGGGCCCCAGGCACGGTTAGCAACCACAGATCCAAAGCATCCCACTAGGTCCAAAAAACCATCCTCCAAAACAACAAACCTACAGAACTGGCAGGGGGAGGGGCATCCTCAGAAGCATCACAAAGAGATGCAGAGATAGACTCCTCACAATGAGGAAGGGAAGCAGGAATATAAACTGCAGTGGTAACAAGGTCCTCAAAAGCATCACAGATAGCAGAAGACTGTTCCAGAAGTAGAACCATATCCCAAGAATCAGCAACAAATAAAGGATCCATGTGAAAGGATCACACCGCAAGGGCAAAAACACCCTCCTTGTTCTGCAAATACTGCAAAGAACACAAGCTCGGACAAAATAAACTCTGCTCAGGATCTCTAAAAAGATCACTGCTCTCCTCCAGAAAACTATAAACTCTTGTCACAGAAGAAAGTCTCCACAGAAACAAAACAGCTCCCGAAACTGATCCTCAAGTGAAGTAGCTGGAGATAGGCTCCCTCTGAGTGTAGAAAACTCCTGTCGGCAGCAAAACGCAGCCAAAACTCTCCTATCCAGCAAAAAAATAGCACTCCACCGCCAACAGAAGGCAAGGAACATGTAGAAACCGGGAAACCGTGTAGGCCAGGAACAAAACACAGGTATAGATGCTCCAAAATCAGCAAAACGCTGACTGAAATCTGAAATTCAGAATCCTTCTCAAGTACCAAACTGCCTCCAAAGCCACAATCCAAACAAGAAACCCCCTCTGCAAGTGATCTGTGTCCACCCCACTGGAGAAGACAACGTAGCCAAACAAGGGGTACAAACCTGAAAATTCAGGTCAACCAGTGTCCACACCTCCTATGAGGAAAAACGCTGAAGAGAAGGTACCTTCGGGTCCAATAGATGAAGCCCAGATGAAGGTAGAGCTACTAGCAAGATCGGTTCAGAAAAACGCAGCAACCATGCCTGCAAATCTGAAAACGCAGAGGTAAAAGGGGCTGTAGAATAGGCTGAATATGGAAACGCTGAAGCCTCATATCAAGAACTGCGGCAGAGAACAAGTACAATCAGGGGGGGGAGGGATGGCACAAGATAACCAGAAGGGACATGCAAAAGAGGAGCCAGAGAACTCCAAGAATAGGGCGTGGGCAAGCCCAAACAGGCCACAAAACGCAGCGTGTTGGGACAGCAATGGTGCCTGAGAACCCTGGAAGGTGCCACCACGAAGGGTAGGTATGCTGTCCTGAAAAAAAGCCCCTGTCAGGCTGCCAACTGACGCCCTGATGAGGAGGAACTGCAACCCACTGAATGGGGATGAATCAGCCCTTGAAGAAACGCAAGCTTCACGCATGGACAAAAACGCAGATCTGTCCATAGGCAGAAAAACGCAGAAATGAAGTGGTAGAGGAGGGAGCATCCAACACTGACAATCATCGGCGCTCTGATACCATGATAGAATGTGCAGCGGAAGAAGGGAAAGAGGAAACACAGGAGAGAGAGTGAGAGAGAGATGGAGAGGAAACACAGGTGAGAACCTACTCTCAATATCATCACCAAAAGGAATACATGTCCCGAGCAAGAGGGGAGAACCTCGTATGTGAGGGTTTGCAGCTAGACAAGCTAGGCAAGCAATGAAATATGAAGGAGGCATGCCGGCTATATATACACCTACATGAAGGTAGTCGACTGGAGCTAAAATACCTACACGACCTGGAAAATACCCAGGACCATAAAATGGGGAATAAATATGGGTAAAATATATGTGAGGGGTGACCGGCCCTCTGACTAACATGGTCAGCCCTAGAAGCTAAAATAGGACACCAAATAGTAAGCCAGCAAGAAGGGGATGATGTCTAACATGTCTGTGATCTTTGTAGGTCCACCAAGGAGGCTACCCTGCAGAAGATCTCTGAGTTGTCCGTGTGCAGGGCGGCTACTGACAATCTTACATACCAGAGTGGAGGCCTCTAGGAATGCAATAGTTGTAGCGAGAAGCTGAAGGTTCGCTTCAGAAAAAGATAAGCAAGTTACGGCGGCCTCGGTCTGGGATGATGGAGCGGCTGCCATGGAGTCCTCCTGAGGATGAAGACCACTAGAGGCCAAGACTTGCCGAATGAAAAATACCTAAGAGTTGAAGACGTTGCCGAAAGAAGAGCTTGATGGATGCATGCTAGATAGGTTTGCTTGTAGGTTTCCCTCTTGCATTAGCTTCTTCTTCTTCCCCCACCTTCTGTGAAATAGAACCATCACGAAGGCTATCTATGTTTGTCTCCATTTAAGCATAGAGAGTTCTTCCTTCACCCCATTGGCAAAGGAGCATTCCGGTGTGACAATGGAGTGAGGACACGACAGGACAAGCTAGCGCACCCACATCAGGAAGTTGCATTTGTGGCTCGAAGGCAAGGACCAACGACACATGCTTCGGCAAGAAGGTAAGCTCTTGCCTTGAACAGCTGCACCTTTAGCAAGTGAAACAAAAATCCTCCTCACCTTTGATTGCACTGCGAGTTGTGTCAACATTCGTTGACAGAAAGACTTGTTTAGGCAATAGCATTGGAAACACACCAAGGCCACCAACAATAGACTGAGACCACATTTTTCTCTCTCTACTATTGTCGTTCATCTATTAAGTTTGGCATGAATTTAGGAGATCCACAAGTATGGCTTTATCCAATTGCGTACCACACTTCCAATTGTGAGGGCAATGTAGTCCACTTTATCTAGGATCTCTCTCTCCACCAGTAGATCAATCTCATTCTCCATTGAAGCTTAAACCTCCTTCATTCCAAGATGTGCTATTAATGACACATTGATGACAATCATGAGGAACAACCAACTCTAGTCCCAGCTACAAATGATATAAAAACACCTTTGCAAGCTTAGCACAAGTACGGATGACTTCCATGTAGTCCAGTAGGCGTAAGATCCCAAATGGAGAACAATGAAGTAAGAAAAAAGGGGAAGCGAAGCTCAAAGCTCCCCACCTGCGCGACTAATTCTGCCCTCCCCTCCTTCGCCTGTGCACCCCTGCCTCCCCCCCCCCCCCAACTTTTTTTTTTCTTCTCTTTGTGCCTCCCCCTGCACCCGCGCCTTTCCCCTCCGCCCCAGCCCATGCCTCTCCCCAGGGCCCCCACCTTTCCCTCCCCGTTCTTCCTAGCTCTCCCCAGCGTCACTACTTCCTTGTCTTCCTCCGGTTTTTCGTCCCTAAAAAATGGCATGGTCTCTATTACTAGTTTTAAGCAAATATGTACATGAAGTCATTAGACTTTCCCTATTTGACATTAAGCACAATGTAAGGCCGCTTCATATATTCGAGCATTGTCTACAAAAGAGTGGGTAAAATGGCAAAGCCAATTGGTATGATCGTGTAATGCACAGTAAGACCTTCTTTATACCTTTAATTTAGTGTGCATGAAACAATCCACTTTTATCTTTAGTCATAGGAGAGAGCTGAAGAGAGAGAGAGAGAATGGAGAGAGGACATAGATTGGGTCCCAATCTACCCACGTAAGGGTCCCCTCCTGTCATGTTCACACACATGGACATGGCTGATCCAAAGCTAATCCCTGGTGTCACCATCCAAAATCTTCTCTCGAACAAAGTGATATTGTATCTCTATATGCTTGGTCCGGGCATGGAAGACCGAGTTCCGAGAAATAGCTATACAACTTTGGTTCACACTAGAGGACCGTGGGTTCCTTCAACTGAAACCCAATCTCGCCAAGTAACCTCCTAAGCCACACCACCTTGCAAGCAGCACCACAAGTAGCCCAATACTTTGCCTGAGTGGAAGACAAGGCAACAGTCGGCTGCTTCTTGCTGCTCCAAGAAATCGCTCCTGAGCCAAGGGTAAAGTTGTATCTTGAAGATGATCTCCTTGTGTCTCGATCTCCTCCCCAATTAGAGTCACTCCAACCTCGGAGTTTGACTTGGTCCTTCGATCCCCCTTGAGTGTCATAAAAGAGTCCAAGATCCTTCGTACCCTGTAGATACCGCAAGATCCGCAATCATGTGTCCCAATGAGTCTTCATAAATGAGCTCAACAGCCCCACTGAAAAACTCAAGTCCAATCTGGTGTTCAGAAACCAAATCAATGAACTGACAAGTTTCCGATACAAAGAGGCATCAACCTGCTCACAAGGATCATGTATAGTAAGTTTGGTATTGGGGTCCATCCGAGATGAAATAGGCTTCTCCATCCCAAAGGCCTCCAGCAACTCATGAACATACTGCTGCTTGCTGCTGAGAAACCAAAGAACCCCCTCTGGTTCTGCCAAATCTCCAATCCCAAAAAGAAAGCCTGAATCCGTCATCTCAAACTTCTCAGACAAGGCAGCCTTCGTCACGTCTATGTGCTCCATATGATTGCCAGTGAGGACAAGATCATCCACATAGAGGATAATCAATGTGACCATACCGTGTTTCTGAAAGAGATACAAGTTCGGATTTACAATTGATCTCTAGAAACCCCGCTTCTGAAAGAAAGTATCAATCTTCTGGTTCCAAGCCCTGGGAGCATGTTTTAGACTATACAAGGCCTTCCGCAACCTGTAAACCATACCTTTTGAGCCGCCCAGAACCTCAAAGCTTGAAGGTTGCTCAACATACACCTCCTCTTGCAAGTCACCATTCAGGAACATAGATTTAACATCCATCTGATACATCGGCCACTGCTGATCAAAGGCAAGGGCAAGAGCTTTCCAAATCGTGGTCATTCTAGCTGTTGGTGCAAAAATGTCCTCATACTCGATGCCTGGCCGCTAAGCATAGCCCTTAGCCACAAGTCTTGCCTTGTGCTTGTCCACAGACCCATTGGACTTATACTTGGTTTTGTAGACCCTCTTGACACCAATGACTAACCGTTTCGACGGCCTTGGAACCAACTCCCAAGTCCCATTCTTCTCTATGGCCTCTAGTTCCACTTGCATGGCTTTCCTCCAAGTCTCCTAGGAAAGAGCTTCTTTAAGTGAAGTAGGCTCCTTGTCCCGAATGATACGAGACATCAAGGCATAATTTACCTATAAATGCTCCTCTAGCTGACATTTGTCACAAACTCTATGCGATCTTTGAGGTCCATCCTCCGTGGTCCACTCGGAGGGATACTTCGTCACACTAGACTCTCGAATGGTATCCAACAACCACTTTGGTACCCGAATAGAATGCGGAGCCTCTTGCTGCTGTTGTGGCAAATCTCCAACCTCGGGTCAACTAATTGAGACTGGCTAGCTGGAACAATAGTCCGGGACTCATCATCATACTCATTTGGCTCTCCAAGGAGCAGTGGCTCCTCGACAGTGGAAGCTGGAACATGCTCATCAAAGACAACAACTTGCTGACAACAATCTCATTCCGCTCCGAGTCATATAACTTGTAGCCTTTGGAAAGAGAGTTATATCCCACAAAAATAAGCTTTTGGAACTTGGAGTCAAGATCCCCCCTTTGCTTCTTTGGAATGTGAACATAGGCCTCATTCCCAAAAATACGGAAATTGGGTTTCTTGCCAAAACAAGTCTCAAATGGAGTCATCTTAGGCACGACAGTTGTCGGGGATCGATTGAGGATATGGGCAGCCGAAGCCATAGCCTCTCCCCAAAGTGGACGAGGAAGGTCCTGATGCTCCAACATCGTCCTCGCCATCTCCATCACAATACGGTTCTTTCGCTCAACCACTCCATTCTCTGAAGGCGACCCTGTATTGGCCAGCTTCCGCTTGATGCCATGCTCCGCACAAAACCGCACAAAAGCATTAGAAGAGAACTCCCCTCCTTTGTCAGTCTGAATAGTCTTCATTTGCAATCTAGACTCCTTTTCCACCAAAGCATACCAGTCCTTGAACCGAGCAAAGGGTTGGTCCTTATGTGGCAGAAAGTACACCGATGTGAACCTGCTACAATCATCCACAATCAACATGAAATACAAGGCTTCTTCCAAGGATGGGGTCTGCATGGGCCCACACAAGTCAGTGTGAACCAACTCCAGTGGTTTCGAAGCCCGCCTAGTAGCCTGCTTCGGAAAAGACTCCCTATGCTGCTTCTCACGAATGCAAGAACTACAATGTCCCTTCCCTACCTGCTGTTGCCAACATTTGGCAAGCCATCCACCATCTGGTCAACCACTCCATTCTCTGAAGGTGACCCTGTATTGGCTAGCTTCCGCTTGATGCCATGCTCCGCACAAAACCGTACAAAACATTAGAAGAGAACTCCCCTCTTTTGTCAGTCTGAACAGTCTTCATTTGCAATGGAGACTCCTTTCCACCAAAGCATACCAGTCCTTGAACCGAGCAAAGGCTTGGTCCTTATGTGGCAAAAAGTACATTGATGTGAACCTGCTACAATCATCCACAATCAACATGAAATACAAGGCTTCTTCCAAGGATGGGGTCTGCATGGACCCACACAAGTCAGTGTGAACCAACTCCAGTGGTTTCGAAGCCCGCCTAGTAGCTTGCTTCGGAAAAGACCCCCTATGCTGCTTTTCACGAACTCCAGTGGTTTCGAAGCCCGCCTAGTAGCCTGCTTCGGAAAAGACTCCCTATGCTGCTTTTCAGGAATGCAAGAATTGCAATGTCCCTTCCCTACTTGCTGTTGCCAACATCTGGCAAACCATCCACCATCTGGTCCCGGAAGGCCCGTTGTAGCACGTCCACATTCAAGTTGCCAAAACGGAAATGCCACAAATCACCGAGCTGAGAGTTTGTAAATCCCATTGTCCACTCTGCCTTTCCAAACAACCTGGCCTGTTGCTTTGTTCCGGATAGCAACTGAATGGTCATCAAACTCCACCCGCATGCTAGTCTTGCAAACCTCATGCACTGACAAAAGATGAAAACCAAGAGATGGAACATAAAGAACCGGGGAGGAATGCTTCTCCCCTGTGCCATCGGGGACGATCTCCTTGCCCTCACTGTGAATTGGGATAGTGAACTTGTCACCAATAAAGTTGTGACCTGTTTGCCTCCGAAGGTCTGTGACATCTCTTGGGAAGGAGTCATGTGCTTGGAAGCACCACTGTCCAGAATCCACTCCTGAGTATTTCCAATGGTGAGACCACCCGCCTCCCTGCTCGAAGAAGATGAAGATCCGGTGTCCATAATCTCCAAGTGCACAAAAGTTGGAGTCTTCGTGGCTGCAGCTGAGGAATCTTAACCTTTCTCGGTGCTTCGTTAAGAACATTTCCTCCAATAATGACCCTTCTAGCCACAATGGTTACAGGTCCACTCAGCCTTCAAAGCATCACGATCGGAGTTGGGTTTCTTCTCATAAGACTTCCCTTTGCCCTTGTTGTTGTTGTTGCGGGCTTTCGACCGCTGGCCGGTCAAAGCCTCGGAACCTCCGCCCCGTGGAGGGTTCAGAAACTGCTCCTCCTGGTCTAGGATCATCAGCACAAGCTCCTCCCAAGTAATGGTGCTGAGCCTCCCACTGGTGATCAAAGAAGAATAGAAAGCTGAGTACTGAGAGGACAGATGAGATAGCAGGGTGATGGCCATGTCCTCTGATGATATCTCCTTCCTAGCCTGAAGAGCCTCCTGTTGAAGAGCTTGGAGTTTGTTGATGTGCTCCTGCATCGTTGAAGACTTTGGAGGATTCATCACTCGCATTTGCACTTCCAAGGAAACTCTCTTCATGGGTGATACCCGCCTCTACAGAGAGGCCAAGTGTTTGCCAAATCCCTCGAGCCAGCGTCATGTGTTTGATATGATTGATCACTTGGGGTGTGCAGTTAAGAAAGATGAAAGAGCGTACACGGGCATTGACACGATCCCACAACTGTGCCTGAGCCTCTCGCTCTTTGACTGATAGTGAAGAGTCCTCCTCCGCCGGATCTGGCCTTGAAATTCCAACCGTGACAAAGTCAGCCAAAATAGACTCTGTCCATCACCTTCCAAATGCCATAGTTGTTCCCATCCAACTGTCGGTCCACTGGGAACGTCGGGAGGGTGGGGATCTTCATAGGTTTCTCCACCATCTCGAGCAAATCTGCCATCTCGAGGGTTCACATGGTCTTGTGAAGTGAGGGTGGGTTGGAAAAAAAATGAAGAGGAGGCTGCATTTTCAAGGTGGCTGTCCAGCAATGACGCCCGGCTTCTACCCGCTTCTCCATGTCCCGTACAGCCCAAATATTCTCCAGTCAGCACCAGAAAACAGCAATCCCGTAAGTCTCACTGTCACCAAAGCTTCAAGCCACCTGGGGCTCTGATACCATGTCGGAATGTGCAGCGGAAATGAGACAGAAATCAGAGAGTAGAAAACTGCAGAAGAGCAAGAGAGGAGATGTGGTGTCGAACTCTGCTATATTCGGTACAACAAGTTGGGGGGGGGGGGGGTAAGAGCCCTATATATATGGCTAAGGGGCAGCAGTCGGCTAGTAGAAACAGGCCGACAGCCCCCCTGCATGGGCCCACGACTAGATCTAGTCTAGTCGGCCAGCATAAGGCATGGTCGGCTGGCCCACGACCAGAGCAACCTGGTCGGCCAGCCCCTAGGTGGGCCCCTCCTGCTGCAAGTCGGCCAGGGAAAAAATAGCCCCCATGACACAGCAAAAAACTAGAAAAAAATGGGGAAAAATATGGACATGATCAGGGACACCTGACACGGGCGGGTACACCCCCATCACAGGCCCTCACTCAGTATGGTACAGATAGGAGATGAATGCTAACATGCTATTCCAGTGTACTTGGGTTTTGTGTTCACTGAGTCACTCCATCCTAAGCAGAGTGTGTTATTCCTCATTGTGACCACTGCTGAGTGTGAACAGTGCAGTGAGTGGTGTTTGTAACTGCTAGTTCGTAGTAATACAAGTGGAGTACATTATTCTTGTGCATTGTTCCTTACCGGTTCCTTGCTTGTCCATTTTAATTAATTAAGTATTGCTTAAGTAAGTGTGTTATGCCATTGTTTCTTCTTGCTGTTCTATCATGTGACTCCCGTGGACATATTGTCCAAGAGTGGACCACCATATCCTCTTAGTGTACGTGGGCAACGCAACTTGCTACAGGTACACTAAAAATTTGGCACGCCCGATGGGACACTCTAACCATGGGGAGTTCCTAGCTTCTTTCTGTGAGTTTACATTGTGTTTTTTCTGTAAGCCCGATACTCGTTCTCATGTCAATCAAGTCAGCCCAATCTGAAGTCCCCTCTCTCCCCGTTATTATAGTTGTAGGAGGCTAATCAACTTTGTACGACCCCAAAATCTTCCTTCACGCCTTCCATGGCACATGCACATCTAGGAAATCCTATTGCCAACAACCAAGTTGGAAATGCCCCGGCTCTAGAACCATTGATCACTGTGCTGGGCCGGGTCAATGTCAAGCTTCCCACTTTCAGAGGTTCTTCCATTGAAGACTTGGATGGTCATGTTCGATGCTTCTTGGCCATGTGTAGGAGCAGGGGATTGAACTGAGAGGATGCTTATGTGGTACTCTTCCCTTCCACATTGGAAGGCTCTGCTAACAAATGGTTTAGCTAGTTCCATGTCGTGACTTTGTAGATTGGCCCACCATGAGGGACACCTTTCTTAGGACCTTTCTTGGTCTGCGCGGCGCCATTGGCTCAACCCGGCTGGGTCTGATAGCCATTCCTCCTCATAGAATTTCTGGTGTGAATTAGTCTACTCACGGGCACTTTTCCATGGTTGGACATGGGTTTTGTCATGTGCAAGATTTGCCATGGACATTCTCTGAGGCTAGTCCTGAAGGGCAACAGATAAAGAAGGAACTCAAGAATCAATTAGAACCAGGTTTTGGAGCATGAAGTGCAGATTTGGCAAGTGTTGGACCAGGAGAAGGACAAGGAGGACCAGTTGTCTGCATAGAAGTGCAAGAAAACTGCGGTCGGCTGCATGGAACTGGTCGGAGCTGCATTTATGGTGAACATGTCCAGTCAGCCACTCTATTTGTCCAAGAGGCCTATATAAGGGCACTAATGCTCATAGTTGGATTCATTCACTCCCTTATGGAGTGGGTCCAGGATTTAGGACTGTTTTGGGTGTTTCCACCTTTTCATGGAAGGCAGCCCATGGTTGCCAGATTTAGAGGTACTTTTTTGTACCATATGAATATACTGAATTTCGAGCCATCTCTTTTTTTTTTTTTTCGTGAAATGGTGTTTTATATTGTATGTAAAAATGTACATCAACCACATGGCTCACATAGAACCTATGGCCCCAAAAAAACCCCCACAAAAGATCCTCTAAAGGATCGTGACCATGCAAACCTGTACACTAATAAGAAAGCCTCCTAGCCAAATAAGCATCCCAGATAAAAGCATCAAAGATTAACCAGCCGAGCCGGCGTAGACCATAATGAAATAACATCTGCATCCAGTAGCTGAGCTGAGAGAAGAGAAGAAAACTGCCAAATCAGCAAACCGCGGATACGTAGAATGTGCCCATGTATTCCAGACAAGGAATCAAAGATGAACCCATTCCGTGTAGTTCAAATATGCCAAAGTCCTGTCCATCTAAGGAAATGGAATATCACAAGGTGACTGTCCGAAGTAACGACTTAAGGACAAATCCCAAATATCCACTGATGAGCCGAAACAGTAGACCTCTCTACTGCCTCCCAAACGCGAGAGACAAAAGACCAAATCTGACGGGCCACTGGACAACTCATGAACAGATGCATAACTGTTTCTGTGCATGTCGTGCAGAAGAAGCAAGAGGCCAATGTAATTTTACGACGGCTGAGCTGATCCCGTGTAGGTAACCCTCCCACCAACATCCTCCAAATGAAAACTTTACCTTGGTAAGGGAGTTTAGACTGCCAACCACGCATAAGAGTTTTCTACCACCATGATTTAGACTTGTGCAATCCCCACACCTTATTGGCCTTGGCTGAAACCCAATCTTTCTTTGATACGAGCTTATGATAGACCTGGTTAGTTGAAAGTGATATCAAGTCACCAGATTTACATAGTGTCCAATCAAGCCAAGGCTGATCTGCAGATGGCCGAGGCAATGGAGTAAAAGGCTCAATTGCATGCATGATGTCAACCCATAGTGGTTGAAATGTCCGAGGAACCCTAAAGTGCTGCCGAATACGACGAAACGAATATGGCCTGTCACGACCAGGTATCACAGCATCTCGGATTCTAACCAAGCCTAACCTGACCAAGCGGTTGAGTCGTATGCATGAAGCATCTCTGTCTGGCCAAACAAAGACATGCGATTCCACAAATGTTTCGAACTGCAAAGAGTTCAAAAGTAGTATTTCATGACCAGGATCCCACCGAGCCGATAGTAGAATACTCCTCAAGAAATCATAGATGTCGAGGATATGACATTTGTGCCACACGGACCGGAAAATATTCTTGGATTTCGTGAGATGAGTGAATACGGACAGGATGAGCCGCATTCACAATGTCCCACCATGAAGCCTGCGCACGTGTCCGTCCATGTGACAATCCCTCCAACTCAATCAAGTCACGAGCCATGAATACCCAAGGCTGCTCCTGCAAACACATATCCTGAAAAAGCGCCCACCTACGCGCCACCATATGCAAGCGGACATCCAGTAAAGCAGCCCCACCCATTCTTTTGGGCGTCGTAATGTGATTCCAAGCTATCCATGTTTGACCCATAATATTTCCTTGCCTCTTCCACAGCATAAACCGAATGGGAGCAACCATACGGAGAAGAGATTTGTGCGTCCAAGGTAGCAAAGGCAAAAAATAGGAAATCATGCTAAGCATAATAACCTGAGCTACCTTAACCCTCACGTGCATAGGCCACCCTTGAGCTTTCCAATACACAAATTTTCGAGATCTGAGCAGAAATCCAAGCAAGAAGCGCTTGGGGGTCCACATCCACACCCATCGGATACCAAGATGACGAACAATGTCTCTTGTATGCACCACACGGCCTTGCCACCCTAATGCCTCAGCTTCCATTGCTCGATCTATATTGGCCTTTTCGGCCCTGAGAAACATAAAAGTGTCATCCACAAGGGCTTGAGCAACCAATTGCTTGCCATGAGGGAGATGCAAACCAACCACTTCACCATGCGATGCCATAGCATCTAGGCGAGATAACATAGGATGAGTGGCAATGGCAAAGAAAAGAGGGCTAAGAGGACAGTCCTGCCGGAGACAACGGGTGAGAGAAATACCATCCGAAAGTCCTCCATTGAGCATAATCCGCGTAATAGAGCCAAAGCCAAGTAAATGCACCAAATTAGCCATTTTGGGACCAAAGCCCATGGCTGTCATTAACTGAGAAAGGAAAGACCAGCTGACATGATCAAAAGCTTTTTCAAGATCCAGCTGCACCATCACAATCTCTTGCTTCTTTGCCTTGGCATAGTCCACTCCAATTTGAACATTAAGAATATTATGCAAAATATTCCTTCCATGCACAAATCCATATTGATATGGATGAATAAGAGTAGGAAGCACCTTCTGCAAGCGATTGGCAAAAATCTTTGTAAAGATTTTATACATAATACCCATAAGTGAGATTGGGTGCCATTGAGCCAAAGAAGTAGGCGAAGGGACTTTGGGCAACAAACGAAGTATGCCCAACTTCCAATCGGCAGGCATATATCTCTCATCCCAAACCCTTTGACAAATAAGCGTTAAAGGCTCTGTAAGCTAATCAGCATATTTTCGAAAAAACTCATTTGTCAAACCATCTCAACCAGGGCTCTTTCCCATGGGAAGTTTGGAGAGAACAGCTTCCACTTCCCCTTGAGTAACAGGAGCATGAAGCTGAACCGCCACATCAGGGTCAACTTGATATCGTACTTCAGCAAACAATGACTCCCTTGCAGCCAGGACAGCCGGCGAGACATCCTCTCGAGGGGCAAGCAAATCTTCATAAAACCTGATGCAATGCTGAATAACCTCAGAAGGTTGAGTAACAAGGTCGCCTTGGGCATCCATCAGCCTAACAATATTCTCACGCATATGTTTTTGATGCAACTTATCATAGAAGCGATGAGATTGACAGTTAGCATCCCGCAAAGCATCAAGACGTGCAAGTAGTTTAAAGCGAACATATTGTGCTTCCTGTACCCTAGATAGCTCCTTTTTAAGCCATTCTATGGCATCCACAACTTCAGCATCCATAGAGTTAGTAAACATGCACGCCTGCAAGCCCTTTAAAAGCGACTCAAGAAGAGCCACATGCTGTTTTTGTATAGAGGCATTAGCAAGACCATAATGCCGCGCTAATTTCCGAGTGTTGGTAAGGATAAATCAGCCATGGACACTCTTGTGGAGAAATGTCGTATCAACTGACGCATATAAACATCAAAAACTTCACGCTCCAAAAAAGTGTGATTTAAGCGCAAAGGCAAGCGTCCCAACAAGCCTTTATATGCATCCACAGGATGATAGACCATTTCAAACACAAGCGGCCAATGATCGGACAAAACCTGTTGCTGATCAACCATCATAGTAAGAACCTCTGGCAAAAAGAGATCTTGATGTAAAATATACATCCTATCCAATCTAGAATAAGTGCCCCGAAACTGTTGTGAGGCATAAGTGTAACCCCTTTCATCTGGATGCAACCAAGACCACATGTCTTGTTTTAGCGACCTTGCTGCCCATTGCATCCTCACTCTATTTTGTCACACCATATGCTCCTTGCCAAAGGGGTGAAGGGGAAGGTCTCAATGCCTATCCTTCATGTTTGTTCTCTTCTACAAGAGGTGGAAAAAGAAGCAGCTAATGGAAGAGAGAAACCAACACCTATTCAAACAAGGATCCAATAACAAAGTAAGAATACAATAGCATTAAAGCAAGTAAGAAGAGAGAAGGAGAGCTCACAAGAAAACTATTGCAAGGGAATGATTATGTATTACTTATTGTCAAAAATGGCATACAAGTGACTAGTTTAATAAAATTGAAAACTAGTATGGCCTCTATTACTAGTCTTAATAAATTATGTACACTCAATCATAGACTTTCCATGATAAGGTTACTTTATATATTTTAGCACCATCTTACAAAAGCTAAATGTCCATTTGTGTGGGTAAGATGGCAAAGTACCTTATGGTAGGTCAGGTGGGTGAAACGATGTTAACCAATGGAGTGGTTATAATAGCTTCTTTTCCTTATGATGAGCTCGATTGAGCACGAGATTGCCCACTATTTTCATAAGGAAGGTAGATTTGGAGCTCTCATCCAAACCACTTTCAATGATCACAAACTCATTGTCCTTGACAACTGATCATACACGCCATTCTCTCCGGGCCATCCATTACAGAATGAGGCGACGTGGCTTGCTCCCTGGAGACACATATTAAAGTCTCCCATCACAAAGCCAGGATGAGAGATTGAAAGAGCACACAAGTCATTCCACAGCAAATTGCGTGCACGAGCATTATTTGGAGCATACACCCCTAACAACCATAAAGGCGTATCATCCCAAACAATCTGTATCACTAGAAATCTTCCATGAACATCTTGAATCACAAGAGAAGGCTGAAACTGCGAACGAACAGCAAACATAACACCTGACTGCGAAGCTGGATGTCCGCTGTAGAAAACATGAAACCCCTTATATACATAGGCTTTGCCAGCCAACTTATGCTGCTTATGTTCAACTGCACACAAAACATCCCAACCATGACAAAAAGTTGTACGCCAAAGCCTGAACTGCTTTTGGCGCGAAGAAATACCCTTTACATTCCATTGTACAATTTTCATAAGCCTTCCCAGAAAAGGAATCAACAAGGCCGTGTACTAGGCCCAGGACTGGGTGGTGGGCTTTGATGTCGTAGTAGAGGAACTATTGTGGGCAGTGGATTCCGATGTGGATGTATGTACCACAAAGAAATCTGTGATGACTCTCTGTGAGGTGTCTTGTCGGAGCCGAGGCTGCCTCTCAGCATGCTGCCTCAACACTACGTCCCTGTGTCGTCTCAGCTCCATCAAGTACATGGCCAAGCACCTCTGATCCTCAAACTGTATCACCTGTGTGAGTGGTCCGAATCCCTCTCGGAAGAGGCAAGGGAATCTCCCCCGTATCTCATAGTAAGCCGGGCAACTGAGCATATAATTCGCCTCATCCTCTACTGCTCCTATGATGCATACTGTGCATGTCGTCTCCTCATGTGGGATATCCTTAGCTCTGCCAGTCTCTACTCCGAGGCGGTGGGAGGATACCCTGAGCTGGCCGATCGTGATACGCATGGCATGTGACATGTGTATCTGTATGTATCCCAGGATCTCAAAGAATCCATCCTCGGAGAGTCTCAAGAAGTGATCTTTGTAGAACTCTCACTTCTTACCAATCTCTGACGGAGACACCCATGTCTGGTGTATGTGTAGCCCGAGTAGATCTAACTGGATGATCCGGTTGATCTCCTGACGTGGGAGATCAAGGTATGGGGAATCCAGGCTATACTGAAACGGGGGGAGACGGTCCATCTGAATGCCATGTGCATGAAACCACTCGACTACCTCAGAGTACCATGCATGTGTCAGTAATGGTGGTGGCCGTGTTGCTGAGGAGGAGGGCAGTCCAGCTCATCTCAATTGCTCCCTCTCCGTCTCGCCGTATAATTGCATAGAGGACTCTAGTGCTAGTGGTGGGAGGCGATCTCTGTCAAGCGTGTATACATGCTGAATATAAGTTACAGTCTGAAAAAGGGCATCTGTTAACGAGTGGGGCCAGCCCAAACTCTGCATGTAGAATGTCATGTGGTACAGATGGCTTACTCCTGATCATGCGTGACAACATCATCACTTGTAGCCTCTCTATGCTCCTCTAGTGATCCTTCCCTAGTCTGGCCCCCAAAGGGCTGCACCATACATAGCCGCTGGTCGTACTAGAGTATCGAAGAGCGAGCACTTAGTGCGGGGTTCTTGGAAATGTGCCTGGAAACACTGTCTCTCCATATGGGCTAGGGAGGCATGCCCCCTCGCAAGTTGGTCAGTGGCAGCTGTGGTCATGCAAAACAAAGGGCCTGTAAAAGTGACTCCTAGATACACATACTTCTGCACAATCTCCATTGGGGCATCTCTGTATATGAAAGAAAATTGTGAGGCGACTACATGAGATGTGTTGAGGACCATAACCTTGGTTTTGCCCAAATTGACCATAAGGTCTCTATCCCTGCAAAATCTGTCCAATGCATTTAAGTGTTTCTGTAAACCCTTGGCTGAATGTGAGATCAAGACAATGTCGACATCATATAGCAATATGGGCACTACTATCTGAGCCAATGGTGAACCTCTACCTCGGAAACTATCCACAAGTACTGCGATCTCATCAATGTATATGCCAAAGAGTGTAGGTGAGAGTGGGCAGCCTTGCTTAACCCCAATAGTGCTACAGATATCTCCCGAGGTCCCACTGGGTGCACGTACTCGGCCAAGTACTGCCTCATATAGTGCCATCGCACCCCGTATCATCTCATGTGAGAACTGGAGCTCGTGCAAGTGTCCTATCAAACGAGATCAAGGGACGGAGTTAAAGGCTTTGTGGAAATCCAGAAAGCAGCAATACACATCTCTTTGAGGACCTCGCCTCCTCTATGACAGCCTGTAAAGTAAAGATATGGTCCAGCATGGAGAAGTTTCTCCTGAAGCCTGCCTGGCCTAATGCTCTGTTTCCCATCCTCTCTGCCATAGAGCTCATCATGTCCTCTAAGAGAGAAAGAAAGAAAGAAAGATAGATATATTAAGCGTCTACTAAAGACCCAATGGGCCTATGAGACCAAAGTGGTACAATAATGTCCATGGCATATCTCATCATGGAATGGAAGATAAAACAGAATGAAAACATAAATATAGCTATCTCACTAGGGTGATACAAAACTGTCCATGAATGGAAACTCGTCATGGAATACTAAAAACATAAAAACATGGGAGCAACATCAGCTCCGAGTAGATGGTATACCACTCTCCAAAATGTCAAGCATGGGGTTGACGAGTATGGCCAAGAGGTCCCCCCTCAGCTATGTCACGTGGAAAGGTAGCTCGATGGCGGTGGAGCATGTCCTGGATCTGGAGCTGATGAGGTGATCGTGGCAGAGAGAGAGAGAGAGAAAGAAAGAAAGAGAAATATTAAGCATCTACTAAAGACCCAATGGGCCATTGAGACCAAAGTGATACAATAATGTCCATGGCATATCTCATCATGGAATGGAAAATAAAACAGAAAGAAAACATAAACATAGCTATCTCACTTGGGTGATACAAAACTGTGCATGGAAACTCATCATGGAAATACTATGAACATAGAAGCGTGAGAGCAACATCAGCTCCGAGTAGATGATATACCACTCTCCAAAATATCAAGCATGGGGCTAATGAGTATGGCCGAGAGGTCTCCCTCAGCTATGTCACGTCTTTTAAACGTCTTCAAAAGACCTAGTACCTACTAGGTGTATGAGACGATCAGTGATACAGTAGTGTCCATGAAATCTCATCATGCATCAAATAAGATAAAGCAACAATAAACTAAAACTGAAACCTGAAAGCTAAGATCTCAGACTTTGAGATTATACATGATGAAAAATCTAGATCCTACTATGCCAAGTATAGGGTACAATAAGTGATGGGATATGGGAGAGCTGAATAAAAAGAATCAATTAACCTTGTATGTCAAGCAAGGGCCCATCCATGATGTCCATTATGGGCCGACAGCTATCATGTAGCATAAAAATGCTATAAAAAGCCTAAAAAATGGTAGAAAAAGCCTAAATAATATTTGTAAAAATATGCTAATGTCGGGTCTCATAAAATGACCAGTACAAGCATGAAAAGGTAGATGTAGACCCTCTGGAGATGATATATTTTCCAACACCTCCTCTTCAAGGCCAGAGGGGCGGTCCAATACCAACACACTGAAGTAACAACTCCAAAGTAGCTCTCGGAAGTGGTTTGGTGAAGAGATCAGCCATGGTAGAACAGTAGGCCGATGAGAACTGGCTGAGGACACTCATAGCATAGGAGATATCTGGACGGGTGTTGGCAAGGTAAAGCAAGGAGCCAACAATTTGATGGTACTCTGTGGAATCCACTAAGGGTGTATCATCCTCCTTGGATAACTTGGCATTGGGATCCATGGGACAAGAGAGAGGCGTACAGTCTAAGAAGCCATGAAGTGAGAGCAGCTTCTTCACCTACTTCTACTGAGAAATGAAGATACAGTTATCTTTCTGCCAAACCTTCAACCCAGGAAAATAATGAAGAAGGCCAAGATCAGTCATCTCAAATGTCTCTGAAAGCTTGGACTGAACCTGTGTGACCAATGCAGTATTTGAGCTGGAAAGGATGAGGTCATCAACATACAAAACAATGACACAAATATCCCCGTCAACAAAAAAGAAGCACATAGAGATTGCTGTTAGCATATGCTCTCTCAAAGCCAATAGATAACAAGAAGGCATCAATCTTTTGATACCAGGCATGGGGTGCCTGTTTGAGACCATTAAGAGCCTTCTTCAGAAGATACACATGGGTGTCTTGTCCTTGAATCACAAAACTAGGAGGCTGCTCAACATAAACTTCCTCCTCTAAATCTCCATTCAGAAAAGAAGATTTGACATCCATTTGGAACGGGCCATCTGAAGTGTAAAGGTAGAGCCAAAACAATCCTGATGGTGGTATACTTGGCTATAGAAGCAAATGTCTCATCAAAGTCTTCACGTGCCTTCTCAGCATATCCTTGAGTAACAAGGCGGGCTCTGTACGTGTCCAAAGTACCATCTGCATGAAACTTGACTTTGAAAATCCATTTCACACCAATCACACGACGATGTAAAGGTCGTGGCACCAAAGACCAAGTGTGATTCCTCTCAATAGAGGACATCTGTGCTTCCATGGCTTGCCGCCACTGCGGCTGTGAAAGAGCCTCCTCTGGACTATTAGGCTCATCGATCTCTTGGAGAGAACTCATCACAGCATAATTCACTGTGTGTTGAGATATGGAAGCCCGAGATGAATGACGAGGTCCAGGCGTGATGGTAGAGATCTGGTTATGGAGCTATGCATCAGTGAGACTAGAATCTCTAAAGAGTTGATGAACCCACCGAGGTAGGCCAGCCTTCCTCTCAAAGCGTGAAGAAGAAGATCCAGGTGTAGTAGAGGACTCATTGGATGCTGCTGGGAGAGGTGATGAATTATGCATTGGTGGGGGTAATTCCAGAGTCAAAGCAGAACTCGTAGAAAGAAAAATATATTAAGTGTCTACTAAAGACTCGATGGGCCTATGAGACCAAAGTGATACAATAATGTCCATGGCATATCTCATCATGGAATGGAAAATAAAACAGAAACGGGTGGCTATAAAGTAGCAGCTGGCACCGGAGTTCGAGTAGGAGGAGTAGGAGTTGGACGTGCAAGAGGTACAAGATCACTAACATCGGTCAGGAATGGATCATCCAGAAAGTCGGAAGATGCATCAGGTGGAGAGGAGTCGATGCTAAACAAGCTCTCATCAAACCGAGCATCACGGGAAATGATGATGTTATCAACCTCCGGATCCCAGAAGCGGTACTCTTTGGATCTCAAATTGTAGCTTGTGAAGATCATTCTCTTTGACTTTGGTGGGAGTGTGGTCCTCTTCTGATCTGGGACATGCACATAAGCAACACAACAAAGACACGTAGGTGAAATACAGAAGGCTTGTGTCCTGTAAAAACCTCCTCCGGAGTCATCCCCTAAACTACTTTTGTGAGAGAGCGGTTAATGAGATAAACGGAGGTAGTTACACCTTCACCCCAGAAAGCACGAGGGAGACTTGTATGATGCAACAAAGGACGAGCCATCTCTTTTACAGTCTGGTTCTTCCTTTCCACAACTCCATTTTGTTGAGGAGCGTAAAGAACTGTAGTCTGTCGGTGAATGCCCTTTGACGCAAGGAAATCATCAAACGGGACAAAGTCGCCACCATTATTAGTCCGGAGAAATGAAACTGTATCCCTAGATTGATTTTCCACCATCGCGATCCAAGTCCTGAAACTAGCAAAAGCATCTGACTTGTGAGCCAGAAAACATGCCCAGACTTTGCGAGTGAAATCATCCACAAGATTAGGAAGAGGAGCCACTTGTGGAGCGGGAGCAGGGAATCCAGGCTGTGATGGTGCTGATGTATCAACTGGAGAAGGAGCAACAATAGAGAAATCTCCTGAAGCCATGTCCTTTGACAAAAAGCCTTCTTTGAAGCAAGAGGGCTGTAAAAAAACAGCAAATAGCCTCCTCTCAAGCTGTGCACAACAAGAGGAGAGAAAGAAGAAAGGGAGGCAAATCTCTCAGGAACCCTGTCCTCAGTAAAAACGTAGGAGTCCAACAGTACAGATGCAGAAAACGCAGCAAATTGATGAAGCCTGTGCTCCAATTAGAAAAACGCAGCAGTTTCTTGCCTGTAGATCAGCGTTTGGCTCTGATACCATGAAAGAAAGAGCAAACACAGGTTGTGGGCACAAGAACAAAGTGTGGAAGAATGTAAACAGTTGTTTATTTTGCTGAAGATGAGCACGAGGGAAGCCCGAGGTGCTTACAAGCATAAGAGACTGTTTCAACAGCCAATGACCTCCAGCAGATATGCAAGAATGAGATGGAATATGAGGGGAAGGGTGTGCACCCTTATATATCCCTCCTATGAGCTGGTTGGCCAGCTGGAGCAGGCCGACAGCTATCATGTAGCATAAAAATGCTATTAAAAGCCTAAAAAATGGTAGAAAATCCTAAATAATATTTGCCAAAATATGCTAATGTAGGGTCTCATAAAATGACCAGTACAAGCATGAAAAGGTACATGTAGACCCTCTGGAGATGATATATTTTCCAACAGATAATTTGCAGTGAGGAGGAGGCTGCTCGATGGTGGGCCAGGATCTCTTCAATCCAGGGGCTGATGAATTGGGGGTGGTCGGGATCCGACGGGATGATGGCATCTAGCTCTCTAGAGTGCATGTGCCTGATCTGATGTGGCTCCCATGGGCCTACTGCAAGGGGGAAATGTGGTATAGGCTACCATATCCACTGTGGTGGGCTTTGGTGCCTCCCTATTCACCCATCTAGGCTGGAAAAAATTGGTGATGGTAAGCTCAGAGGAGGGCTGGTGGGGCAAGGATCTGTGATAGTGACTCTCTATGTCGACTGAGCTCTAGTAGGACGAGTCTAGGGCACCTCTGATATGGGTACTCCATGATCCGGGATAAGGGTCCAAAGCCCTCTCTGAATAGACAATGAAATCTCCCTCTGATCTCATAGTAGACTGGACACTAGTGAACATAGTGCTCATCCTCCTCAAACCCCGTCTCATAGAGTCTACATGTCCTGTACTCTCTGGGTATCCGCCTAGCTCTGCCAGTCTCTATCCTTAGTATATGGGATGATACCCTAAGCTGGCCAATGACTAACCTCACAGCATGGGACATGAAGGCATGGAGATAACTTGGTCTCTGTAGTAATCATCTGCTGTGAGTCTCAGCAAATGATCTCTGTAGTATTGCATCTTGGTAGGCAGTGGGCCTACCGGCGTGATTCATGGGTTACGTGTGTATTGCCCTAGTAGATCATATCGGATCACCTAGTTCCTTTCCTCATGTGTAAGCCTTATGTATGGGGAATTTGGATCATACTGAAATGGAGGGAGCCGGTCCATTTGTAATCCATGTGCCCGAAACTAGGTGAGTACTGTGCCATACCAAGATGAATGCTCTCCTCCGGCTGCCATCTGTTGTGATGACTACAGTACAAGTCAGGGGAGTCGAAGTGGCCTCACCCTATGTATATAAGTGGCTGTTTGGAATAGGGCCTCCATCAACATAGGAGCTGTAGCAAACTCTGCCTGGATGGTTTGGTGGGGAACATATGGCTTGCTGTGTATCATCTGTGATAGCATCATGATTTGCGGACGCTCTATGCACTGCCAATTTGCTAGGGATAAATTTGGTGTGCTGTCACCATTTGGTCCCTCATCCATCTCGGCCAGTGTTTTATACACTAGGTGGAACCAAGGTGTGAATGGGGATCTTCCCACAAAAGAAAGCGGGAGCATTAACCGGCAAGGTTTTGGCCTGGAAGTTAATGTTTTCATACACTATTAGCAAAGGGGTGGACATATTAGTATTTGGGCATGGCTCAAAAAGTCAATAAAAGCTGGTTGCTTTCTGAAGAGCTTGTGTGCATACCCCCAAGAGAGGGAAAAGAGGGAGAGAACTGCCGGACTGCTGATCCAAAGAGGTGCATCCCTTCTCCCCCTTTTCATAGAGTCATCTCCTCTATTTTCAGCATGTGCTTGCTTTTCCCTTAGCTAAAAGTGGCCTTCCCTCATAAAAATATCCAAATTTGTCCTTTATTAATGGCCAAACTTGCCATCTTTAGAGTCCAGATTATAAAAATACCTCATAAAAGGTAGGCGCCTAACCGGCAAGGTTTTGGCCTGGAAGATGGCATCTAGAGAAAGATGGCATGGGATTTTCATCATTAAAGTGATGAGTTAGTGTTCTCATACACTATTAGCAAAGGGGTGGACATATTAGTATTTGGGCATGGCTCAAAAAGTCAATAAAAGCTAGGCACCTACCTTTTATGAGGTATTTTTATAATCTGGACTCTAAACATGGCAAGTTTGGTCATTAATAGAGTGATTGGCTATATAAAGCACAAATTTGGATATTTTTATGAGGGAAGGCCACTTTTAGCCAAGGGAAAAGCAAGCACATTCTGAAAATAGAGGAGATGACTCTATGAAAAGGGGGAGAAGGGATGTGCCTCTTTGGATCAGCAGTCGGGCAGTTCTCTCCCTCTTTTCTATCTCTTGGGGGTATGCGCACAAGCTCTTCAGAAAGCAACCAGCTTTTATCTCTCTCTCTCTATCTGCTGCGCTATTCTGTCTGTACAGCAGCGCCGTACAGTTGCTGCCACACTAGAGGAAGAAGCCAGCTGTACAGTTGACAGTTTTGCTCCCTCTTATTCTTTGCTGGTCATATACTGCAGGCAGGGACTGTCGAGTTTTGTTCTCCCTGACTGTACAGTGGGCAGCTGTCTGGGTATTGTGTTCTCTTTCTTCTGACTCTGGCCGTACAGAAGAACTGCAAACAGAGTAGCGTACTTTCTCTATCTTTCGTTCCCTTTCTACGCCGACTGAACTTACCCGTACAGCTGTACAGTCACCGTACCTCTTCACACGTGTTGAGGGTGGCTGTGTGGAGGCTATACAACGGATTGGTGGTGTCAGAGCTCTTGCATATCTGGTTGATCTTGGAGCTGAGATTTGGGACTGTTTTGGGGGAATACGGGACAGTTCTCGAGGCTCAGTTTTGGAGCTGTTTTTGGCATGGAGTTTGGGGCAGCTCTTGGCTCCATACCGGGCTGATTTATGGATGGCTTATGAGCTGATTTGGGGACTGTTTTGTGACAGTTTTTGGACAGCTTCTAGAGGTGTTTGCATCTTGGCACCGGATAATTTATCTGGACAAGATTCGTGTTGATGCTTTGTGGAAAGATCCCCGTTCACACCTTGGTTCCACCAAGTGTATAAAACACTGGTCGAGATGGGTGAGGGACCAAATGGTGACAGGTGCCTAGAAGATAGCCGCATACATAAGTGCCGGGGTGACTAGGGTGTCAAAAAGCTAACCCTTTGTCCTCGGCTCCTGAAAATGCGCTTGGAAACACTACCCCTTCAATGAGGCTAGAGCTGCATATCCTCTAGTGAGTCTGTCCTCTGCTGCTTGTCTCATAGAGAAGCGTGGACTAGTGAAGGTAGCTCCAAGATAGACATGTGTGCACCACCTCAGCTACCCATGTAAGTGATCTCTGTATGGCTTGCAACAACTGGGTAGGAGGTGTGGAATACCATAACCTTGGTTTTCCCAAGGTTTATTGAGAGCCCCCTCCCCCTCTGTGCGCAAAAATCCTGTGAAGTATCCATGTGCTTGTGTAGCCCCTCCTTAGAATCTACAATGAGCACAATATCATTAGCATAGAAAAGGATGGAAACAAGAATACCTCCTAGAAAAGCTTCTTTGCTTCCGGTTCTGTCAATGAAGTCTAAGATCTCATCTATGTAAAGCAGAGTCACATGGGGACGGGGGACGGGGACGGGGACGGGGACGGGGACGGGGAAGTGCCGTCCCGGGGACGGGGTCCGGAACGGCAAAAAAAAACCTCTTTTTTAAAAGCAATTTAGGAGTTGTATGCATGACATACATATAGAGACACACTTTGAACAAAATTTTACACCGAATAGACAAAAAAACAAGAGTCATTTTGAGCAAAATGCGCTAATAAAACATCGATGGCACACTGATTATGTGATTGATAGTCTGAGAGATACAAAGAGATAAGTACATGCCTCATGGGCAGTGAGGGTTACAAAAAAGAGTGGGTACAAAATAGAGATACTAGATAGATCATAGATGATAGAATCATAGATCACAATAGATCATGCAATTCCATGCCCTTGAACCACCGCCCACTCCACGACTAGTGTAGTGGACCTCATCCCACCATGACCATGTGTGCACCGCCGGCCTCCTTCGTGAAGAGCTCGCAACGGAAGATGTGGCGGCGGCGCCTTCACCTTGAGATGCCATGAATGATGATAGTGTGAGAGAGAGGGAAGAAGGGTGCAATAGAGAGTTGCAAGTTGCCGCTTGACTCTTGAGGCTTGCAAGTCTCAAGAGGGATGGATCATGGAACTTGGAGAGAGAGAGAGAGAGAGAGAGAGAGAGAGATGGCTTGGAAGTTGGCACAATGTAGATAGTATAGAGAGAGAGAGAGGGCTAACTTGCCACTTGGGCCTTGAGGCTTGGACAATGGAACTTGGAACTTTGGAAGCTTGAGGCTTGAGCAATGAGGCTTGAAGCTTCAAACTTGAGTGTGGAGAAAAGTCCTAAAGTGTGCATTCTTTCATAGCTGGAAATTTGCCCGTTTCTGGCCGTTTCTGGCCATTTTCTGACCATTTATAACCCCTGTCTACGTCCCCTATCTGCGTCCCCTGCCCGTCCCGCGTTTCGGGAACGCGTCCCCGGGACGACTGTATGCGTCCCCATTCTGCACGGCGTCCCCTGCGCGTCCCCCCCCGTCCCCGGTCGTCCCCGTCCCCGCGACCCGCGTCCCGCGTCCCTAAGGGCCGTCCCCGCGTCCCCGTGTGACTCTGATGTAAAGTCCAAAGAGGGTCGGAGATAGTGGGCATCCTTGTTTCACTCTGATGGTGCTAGAGACCTCCTCAAGTAGTCCTCCCGGGCATCTTACCCTGCCAATAAATGACTCATATAAGGCAGTGATAACCCAGATCATGTCAGACGCTGTAGGAGATGGGCCCAAGGCACCATGTCAAAAGCTTTGCAGAAGTCCACAAAGCAACAATATAGTTGGCGGCCATCTGCCTTGTCCTGCTCGATGATAGCCCAAAGTGTGAATATGTGATCTAGCATGGAGAAGGTCCTCTTGAACCCCGCCTACACTTGGGGCCCTGTATTCCTCTCTGTGCCAATGTGTTGAGGGTAGACTCAAGTATAGATCCATAGTATAGATCCATAGAGCTTTGCCAAGATCTGGCCGATCATGATGGTTCTGCAATTACTAGGATCCATAGGGTCTCGGGCCTTATGGATACGCGTAATAATGCGTGATGATCAGGTGGGGGGAAAGCGCTCTGAGAGGGCCCTGTTAAACATATGGGCTACAAGGGTTGCCAGGGTGTTGCCTGCATAAGAGAGGTGCTGAGCCATAAGCTCCTTGTGATTCTATGATCGGTGGTTCTGAAGCCTACGTATAGCCTTTACCACTGTGTCTCCTATGAAGAAGGTGGATGTGGGAGGGGGCTTTGGTGGGGTATGTGGTATAATGTGTGGGAGAGAGAGTGAGAAAGAAAGAAGAAAGAAAGCTGTATTAACGTCTACTAGAGGCCGAACTCGACCTATGAGAGAAATCAAGGTACAACTGTCAATGTCTTCTGGATGTCGAGAAAAAAAAAAGGACAAAATGAACATGAAGTAAACTATGAAAGTACTGAGCTAGTAGGGGGGTGTGATGGATGGAGCACTATTGCTAGAGGCTCAGTATGCAACCTATATGCGCAGGGCATACAAGAATGCAATGTAGATCTGTCTAGCTCCAACCAGTACCATAATGGGGGTGTAATATGCGATACATAGGCGATGGCGAGGCAAAAATACCTTGGACCATGGTCTCCGGGTGTGAGTGTAAGTGAGCTAGCCACTCCTGGATATGGTGCTGATGTCGAGCCCGTATCTCTATGATCTCCCTCTGATGTAGTCTGGGAGTCTGGTAGCCTGGTGCTCTCGGTCTCCGTCTGGCTCGGAGGTCTGCAGCGCGCTGAAGTGTAACCCCCTCCTGTGTCAGAATAGGCACTGGGATAGATCTCTGGAAGAAATCAGTGAGCAGGAGCTGTCGCCCACCTCACCCTGTGGTATGAGTCCGTAGCAGTGTCTCTTTGTGGCACTGTCTCTAGCAAGAACTGGCCAAATCTGTGCTGGTCTGTGGACTCCATGATCTGGCAGAGTGAGGGATGTCCACTGAAGATGGCGGTGTATCTCTCTCTAATGACACTATATGCTGTGCATCTGCATACATAATGTTCCTCACTCTCAACCTCCTTTTGGCATAGTCTGCATATCCTCTCTGCTCTGGGGATCCGTGCTGCCCTACCTGCCTCAATCTCAAGCTGCTGTGATGACACTCTGAGCTAGACAATCAACACTCGGGCACTGTGAGGCACGTACACATCCATGTATCCAGGTCTCTGTAGTATGAATCTATCCGCTGAGATACGCATAAACTGATCTCTGTAGTATAGCATCTTCGGCGGTAGTGGCTGACTGGGTGTAATCCAAGTCTCTTGAGTGTATCGCTGCCATAAATCCTGCCGAAGGACTCTTTTCCTCTCACTGTGAGAGAGCTAGATGTGTGGTGCATGTATATCATACTCGAAAGGTGGCAGGTGATCTATGTCAAGACCATGCTGAGTGAGCCACTGTATCATCTGTGAATACCATGATCTCCTATCTCCACTCTCTGCGAGCTGCCTGGACGCCTCAAAAGCTCTATGTGAGAGTCGATCTAATGGCATATCTCTGATCCTTTGTATGAAGCAGATCGTCTGGAAGAGGGCCTCTACTAGCATAGGAGGTGCAGCAAACTCCGTTGATGGCACGGAAGCGGTAAAGCAGTTTACGCCCTTATAGCATGCCACACTTCCACACACGCATGCAAACACACCAGAACACCAGACCAAAGAGCATGAACAAGACTCATATTTCAGAAAAGACCTTGACCTTTACAGAGGTGGATATCCCAAAATATCCCAGACACCAGCTACACCAAGTACCCGCTCGCAATCAGCCTGCTCCAGCTCCTGGTCGATCCAAATTCCTTCGTTCCTTGCTTCTCTGCAGCAGCCCTTCTCGCTCTCTGCTCTGCACCTTAGTTGAAGGTTTCTCTGCTACACCACCAGCACACCTTCTTCTCCTTCACTCTGCTCTCTCTTCTCGCTACCAACCACACACAAAAAAACAGCTCACTTGAGCGATCCCTTTACACTATCAGGTTTTATTCCTGTCTCTTTGCTTCAGTTACCAGTCAGCAACCTGCTTCAAACCTTTACACTTCCCAAGGATGATCCTCCACTCACGCTGTCCACCAGCCCATCTGCCTTTGACGCCAATAGCCACCAACCCTTGTGCAGTCACCTCAGTGGCCTTTACCTACGTTGGCTCCCAAAAAAAACACCAGAGGCGGCCATTTTCCATTAGCTTCCACACGGCTCCTTTACCTTCACCCAGTCGCAGCAACCTTCTCTGCGCTCCCAGCTCTACACACCGTTTGTAGCTCCCCCTGTGCTTGCAGCTACACACGCTCCAAAAGCCACACCAGCTCAACCTCTCCTCTGTGATCAACGCTGCACACGCCCCAGCGCTTGCAGCTCCCTCTGTCCTGTGGCTACACTAGCCACCCAAAAAAAACAACACACGGGCCTCTCTGTTGCTGCGCTCTTCCCCCCCGCTGCTCTTCTCTGCAGCGCCTCAGAGCCCCCAGCCCTCACTTTTAAGCCACTTGTCCAGGCTCCCGTTGGGCATGTACTCGTACACCAGCAGCAGCCTCCCTCGCCCAGCTCCTCTACAGAATTACCTGCTTTTCTGCGCCCAGCTGCACACGCCACCCAAACACCGGGCTCCTCCCGTCCACGCGCTCTCTCCCATGTTCAGCAGCCCATCGCTGCTCCAGCTCCTGTGGCTGCAGCAAGCCACCCAAAACACACGGGGTTCTCCCGTCCTTCGCTCTCTCACCTCCGCTGCTCTTCTCTGCAGCGCCTAGCTGCACTTCGCTTTATCTTGCAGCTGCGCCTGTCCTTGCCAGCTGCGCTCATCAGCCCATAGGCGACTTCCACACGCGGCACCACTTCTTCTCTCCTCGTCGCAGGCCTACAGCTGCTCACGTCCCAGCACCACACAAGCACCAACGCGGCTCTCTCCTCGCACTCTCCCCCAGAGAGTCCCAGCTGTATCCACACTCTGCCATGAGGCCGTCTCCTTTTTCCTCTCCTCGCCGACTTCGCCAGCTTCTGGAAGAACTTCGCTGGCAGCTGCTCCAATCTCCACGCATGCCTTGTTTTTTATGGCCACATTTTATCATTTTTTATTTTTTTCAAAGGCCTAAAGATGGCCACCCATATTGCTTTCACACCCACCAATTTTAAAGGCAACAAAGGCCCCTTCACCTATTAATTGCCCTCCCTTCCACATACCTTCAATGCGACCTTCCAAGTGCCCATTGTCCATGCGGACGCATACACAATTCAAGTGGCCGAGCAGCTGACATCTTCTCCATCATCTGACCTCTCACCCGGACAGGCCGGCAACAAGCTCAAAGCCAACACCGTCCACCCTGTACACCTGGCAATGCTCTCAAAAGCAAAACTTCACACATGCCATGTACACGTATGTACACATTATCAGCCTCTATTTTTAGCCACACATATTTAGCAACCCCCTTTTTTTCTGCTGAGACATTTATGTCCAGCAGCCGCACAATCAGAAACCACTTATCCCCTGGATCAAACAGAAACCTCGGTGCATCTATCTTCCAGTCTTTCAGGCATTCTCCTCCATCAGACAACCATTGATACACCCTGTCATGACCTACTTTCAGCAACCCCCTTGGCTCTTCAAATATGGCCTCATCACCATATTCTGTTGCACTTCCTCCTCCAGACCAGCTCACATAACCTTGTGAGGGAAATAACCATTCCTCACCTTTACTCCCCTCGGACACATCTGACTCCCACCCATAGTCATGTACCGAAACAACACTCATCTTATCATCAACCCCCATCTCACGGTCATCCAATTTGCCACCCACATCACTGGCTTCCAACCCTTCCTCTGGGCAATCTGCCAGACTCGAACTATAACCAAACCACTCATCCATTTGCTGAGCATCCACATGTGGTGTGTCCATCATACACTCACTTCCCTTCAGCCCATCAACATCACACACAGCAACTTCATGCACTGTAGACTCATTATTGTCGCTTTCCTGCAGTTTCTCCAGCTTCAAGACCATTGGCGATCCTGCAAGATTCTCCACATCTTGCACAGGCATCCCTACCAAGTCCAAGCTCCCCAAACTCCCAGGCAAAGCATCCTGGTCCCCCTGACCAACAACAATAGTCTCACATGCATCCTCACCACTCACAACCAACTCATTCTCTTGGGCATGACAAGGAACACACACCTTATGATCAGCAACCACACATCCAAAATCTATCATACCATCATCCAAAGGAGCATCCAGCTCACCATCAGTCACACCATCACTCCTTTCCTGCTGCACAACTGGCATGCAAGTAATCTTCTCCAAGGAAGCCATCTTCAACAGATCATCTAGTGCACATCAAGTACACTGTCCAATTCACCATCCACACTCTCACCACAGGCTGCAATATCCCACTCATCACCCAGATCATCCAAAGATACTCCATCCACAGCACCTTCATTAGTGACACCTTGATCATCACACTCCACCTTGACTGGCTGAAGTACTGGCACCTGCAAGTCATTACTCTTCTCTGAATCAAAGAGATCATCCAAGCCATATCCATACTCAAACTCATCAGGCTCCTCAGCACTAGCATCACTTTCACAATCCACAGCACCATCAATACTTCCATCCTTCTCCTCCTCACCTTCTGAAGGCTCTTTAGGGCTGATTCCAGAAACCTCACCCTTCTTCATTTCCAACAGGCTAACCTGTCCCATATCCTGCTCTGCAAATGTGACTTTATGGGCTTCACAAACATTGGGCTGAATTGCATCCCTCATCTGCATACTAGGGCCACTCACCCTATCACTCATTCCCATAGACAATTGATATATACCACCACTAGCTTTGGCTGGTCTCTCACATTGTGGACTGATATGACCCCACTCACCACAATTCGGGCATTGCACATCACACGGATACCCTCTCCCTCTTCCAATATCTGCTGAATTTCCTCCAAAACCAGATGATGCATCAGTCTTCCTTCCCATAACACCCATGCCTCGTCCTTTTCCTGCAGACTCTATCCAATTTAAGCTTAAAGACTTCATGAGCTCCATTGCATCATGAACCTCCCTCTTCAATGAGTCCTCCTGCCTAGGAACAACAGCAGCTTTTCTTCCAGGATGCATACTCTCAATCTCTGGCATCTTCACAAACCTCTTTGGCTCTTCCTGCATTCCCATCTGCCTCAAACGCTTCACCTTCCACTCCTTCTCACGAGCAACTCTGACAGCCTCCTCAAAGCTATCCAGGTTCTTCAGCTCCACCTTCAGACGGATCGTTGGCTCCAATCCAGCCACAAACCGCTCCCTCGTTATCATCTGCGGGGGTACTTCAGGAATCAGAGCCTCACACCATAGACTCCACAGTCTACCAAACTCTATCAGATACTGATCCACATCCTGACCGTCCTTCTGCTGAATGTTACACAACTCTTTCCATACTTCATTCGGACTCTTCACATGGACAAACTGTGCCAAAAAGGCAGCTCTGACTACACGGTACTCAGGATCCTGTCGATGAACATTCCTGTGTGTAGTCACAAACATCTGTAGCCATACTTTTGCATCACCCTGCAAGCAATAAGCCAAAATCCGAGAAAGGATCTCCGGGGTTGCCCTGTCCTTCATCAAGGCTGTAAACTCCATCTTCTCCAGAAACCTGGTTGCATTCTCCTGTGGCAATCCCCAATACTCCGGAAAATCTTGAGCCATCTTTCCAACCTTCTTCACACAGCCCTGTTCTCTTTCACAAACCAGAGGAAATCTGTTCCTCTGTGGAGGCACCAAAAAGTGATGGCACGGAAGCGGTAAAGCAGTTTACGCCCTTATAGCATGCCACACTTCCACACACGCATGCAAACACACCAGAACACCAGACCAAAGAGCATGAACAAGACTCATATTTCAGAAAAGACCTTGACCTTTACAGAGGTGGATATCCCAAAATATCCCAGACACCAGCTACACCAAGTACCCGCTCGCAATCAGCCTGCTCCAGCTCCTGGTCGATCCAAATTCCTTCGTTCCTTGCTTCTCTGCAGCAGCCCTTCTCGCTCTCTGCTCTGCACCTTAGTTGAAGGTTTCTCTGCTACACCACCAGCACACCTTCTTCTCCTTCACTCTGCTCTCTCTTCTCGCTACCAACCACACACAAAAAAACAGCTCACTTGAGCGATCCCTTTACACTATCAGGTTTTATTCCTGTCTCTTTGCTTCAGTTACCAGTCAGCAACCTGCTTCAAACCTTTACACTTCCCAAGGATGATCCTCCACTCACGCTGTCCACCAGCCCATCTGCCTTTGACGCCAATAGCCACCAACCCTTGTGCAGTCACCTCAGTGGCCTTTACCTACGTTGCCTCCCAAAAAAAACACCAGAGGCGGCCATTTTCCATTAGCTTCCACACGGCTCCTTTACCTTCACCCAGTCGCAGCAACCTTCTCTGCGCTCCCAGCTCTACACACCGTTTGTAGCTCCCCCTGTGCTTGTAGCTACACACGCTCCAAAAGCCACACCAGCTCAACCTCTCCTCTGTGATCAACGCTGCACACGCCCCAGCGCTTGCAGCTCCCTCTGTCCTGTGGCTACACTAGCCACCCAAAAAAAACAACACACGGGCCTCTCTGTTGCTGCGCTCTTCCCCCCCGCTGCTCTTCTCTGCAGCGCCTCAGAGCCCCCAGCCCTCACTTTTAAGCCACTTGTCCAGGCTCCCGTTGGGCATGTACTCGTACACCAGCAGCAGCCTCCCTCGCCCAGCTCCTCTACAGAATTACCTGCTTTTCTGCGCCCAGCTGCACACGCCACCCAAACACCGGGCTCCTCCCGTCCACGCGCTCTCTCCCATGTTCAGCAGCCCATCGCTGCTCCAGCTCCTGTGGCTGCAGCAAGCCACCCAAAACACACGGGGTTCTCCCGTCCTTCGCTCTCTCACCTCCGCTGCTCTTCTCTGCAGCGCCTAGCTGCACTTCGCTTTATCTTGCAGCTGCGCCTGTCCTTGCCAGCTGCGCTCATCAGCCCATAGGCGACTTCCACACGCGGCACCACTTCTTCTCTCCTCGTCGCAGGCCTACAGCTGCTCACGTCCCAGCACCACACAAGCACCAACGCGGCTCTCTCCTCGCACTCTCCCCCAGAGAGTCCCAGCTGTATCCACACTCTGCCATGAGGCCGTCTCCTTTTTCCTCTCCTCGCCGACTTCGTCAGCTTCTGGAAGAACTTCGCTGGCAGCTGCTCCAATCTCCACGCATGCCTTGTTTTTTATGGCCACATTTTATCATTTTTTATTTTTTTCAAAGGCCTAAAGATGGCCACCCATATTGCTTTCACACCCACCAATTTTAAAGGCAACAAAGGCCCCTTCACCTATTAATTGCCCTCCCTTCCACATACCTTCAATGCGACCTTCCAAGTGCCCATTGTCCATGCGGACGCATACACAATTCAAGTGGCCGAGCAGCTGACATCTTCTCCATCATCTGACCTCTCACCCGGACAGGCCGGCAACAAGCTCAAAGCCAACACCGTCCACCCTGTACACCTGGCAATGCTCTCAAAAGCAAAACTTCACACACGCCATGTACACGTATGTACACATTATCAGCCTCTATTTTTAGCCACACACCGTCCAGACAATGTCATGTGGGACGAAGGGTTTGTTGCAGATCATCCGTGAGAGCATGAGAATCTAAGGCCTCTCTATTTGAGACCATGTGGAGGTGGCGAGCCCAGGTGCCCATACTGCTGCAGCATACATCAAAGCAAGGGTGACTAGTGTGTCAAACAACCACCCCTTCGTGCGGGGCTCTTAGAAGTGTGCCTGGTGACACTGTCTCTCTAACATGGCCAGAGCTGCATATCCTCGTGTGAGTCTATCCTTGGCTGCCTGTGCCATAGTAAATCTTCTTGGCGGAGTCGTAACTGTAATCCCTAGGTACACATATGAGTCTACCACCTGTACCTGTCCTCCTGCTAGTGTGAAGATGGCCTGTCGTCGAATCGGCCCTGAGGTGTGGAGAATCATGGCCTTGGTTTTCCCAAGGTTCGCTGTAAGCCCCCTCTGTGTGTAGAAGTCATCGAGTGCATGGAGATGGTGCTGTAGTCCCATTTGCGACTCAGAGACCAGAATTATATCATCTGCATAGAGCATAATGTGGATTGTGGTACTTGAGATGTCTATCCCGTCCCCACCACCATGACCAATGAAGTTAGCCACCTCATCGATGTACAGCCCAAATAGTGTAGGAGAGAGTGGGCATCCTTGCTTCACACCTATGGTGCTAGCAATAACATCAGATAGCCCCCCAGGGCATCGTATACGCCCGAAGGCTTGCCCATATAAAGCATAGATGCCCCAAACCATCTCTGATGGGATCCCCAATGACTGTAGGCACTGGAAGAGTCTCTCGTGGCACCGTGTCAAATGTTTTGTGGAAATCCACAAAGCAGCAGTATAGTCTCTTCTCCCGCGCCCTAGCCTGGTTAATCAGACGACATCTCAGAGTGAATATATGGTCAATAGTGGAGAAAGCTTGTCAGAGTCCAGCCTGCCCTGGTGCTCGGAGTCCCTCTTTCTCTGCATACGAGCTCAACTCTGCCTCGAGCACTGTGCCATAAAGTTTGGCCAATGTATGACCAATCATGATAGTCATGTAGTTGCTGGGGTCTAGCATGTCTCCCGCTTTGTGGAGAGGCACGATGGTGTGCATAGTCCACTCAGCTGGTAGGCCCTCCACTAGCGCCCTATTAAAGAGGTGAGCAACAAAGGGTCCCAGTGTGTTAGCTGCATAAATGATGCTCACTCTGTATACCTGTGTGGTCACCCGATCTCCCATGTTGTAACCAGCGGATATCTCTCTCTACCATCGAGGCGGTAAAGAAAGTAGAGGTGGTAGGGCGGGATTCCTGTGGCTGTGGTATGGGCGGCTGCTGAGGGATATGGTAGAGGCTCTTTGCATATGTGGGCCATTTGTGTGGATCCTCAATCGGGGTACGAGGGCGAGGCTCTCTCATCCTGCACCATGCAGTGGCTGCATCTTTGCTCATGAGAAGGTGGTATATATCCTAGTACTGTGCCTCCTCATATGCATGCCTCTTACGGCGTGTGAGGATCCTTATGTGTCGGCTCGCCTGTCTCTATGTGATGGTCGCCAGTGCTCTCTGGACACGGAGGTGTCTATATAGCTCTCTGCACTCATCATCATACCACCGATTCTGGGGCATGCTCCAAGATCTATGTGTATGTGCAATGTGTGTACGATGGGGGAAGCTGCGGGTGGCAGCCGTATGTAGTAGAGATGACAGCTGGGTGGTGAGTGTGTCTAGAGGTGACCGGGGATCCATCTGGAATAGCCCGTCATATACATGATGCTCATATATGTCTGCCAAGTCATGGGTGAAGTAGAAGGTTGTATGCGATGCCTGTGTGGGCTGTGTGGGTGCTGTTGTGGAGCTCGTTAGTGACAGTAAGAGGTACGTGTGATCCGCACCAATAGGACAGGGGGGGATGGTGAAAGATGTCATTGCCTGTGTGGTCTCCATGGACCTCATGATGTAGTCCACTGTGCTACCCCCTCTGATCGTGGAAAGCATGTCAGTGCTCCTAAATCTTGCCACTGTCTCATCCCGTTATAAATAATGAGATGGTGTCGCGCTCCCAGCTCAAGTAAGTGATGACCATATCTGGTGTTATCCGGCCCCATGTCCTTTGAGACCCTGCAAGTTTCCGTGTCCTCCACCTCTAGTGTGTGCATCACCTCGGGGTGCTCGAAATCATAAATGTCGCACTGTCGGCTCTGTGTCCGTGCATTGAAGTCCCCCATAAGGAGGACTTCCCCCAGGTTGGAGTAGTGTACGATCTCATCTGAAAGGGCTGCATATGGTGACTCTCCCAATGGCCTTGTGTCCTCCTCCTCGCCTCTACTCGCATCCTTTGCTGTCATGGCATATCTCCATCCTCTAGGAGAGAAGTAGCATAGAGCAATGTATAACACCCTGTCTGCTGAGAGCTGCAGTCTAATCCACATGTATCTAGCCTCCTAGTCACGTGCTACCACGTGTAGGCACTCCTTTAGCTCTCGCTTGAAGAGTACCGCTATACCTCCAGATCCTCTCGATGTGCTCTGCCGTGTGGTCCCCCTGTATGTAAACTCCCACTGATAGCCCTCTACTTTGGGTAGCCCCCTCTCTGGGCTCTGGTGTGTCTTTGTAAGTAGTATGATGTCCCGTCCCTCCATGACCTCCTCCATCCTCCCAGGATGTGTCCAAAGTGCTTCATAGCAGTTCCAAACTGCTATGTGTATCTGTGAATCAGGATCCTCCATAGCCGATGTCCCATAGGCCGCCTGGCGCTAATCGGTGGCCTTGCCATCGATGATGACACGGCCATCGCGATAGAATGCTCTCTTGCCCTCTTTCTGGGCCTGTAGGACTCTCGGGCCTCGGCATGCATGTTTTCCTGTGTTCTATCTGCATCCTTGTAAGGTCGTCATCCAAATAGATGGGATCTCCCTGTAATCCTCGTAGAATCACCATCTTTCTCATGAAGGTGACCCTCTCCGTCTCTCCTACAAACTGTAGGATGAGGGCTCGCTTGCATGTTGAGTCTTTCCCAGCTCTCCATGCTTTGGTGAAGGGGAGAGGGTCCTCTTCCCTATAGCCGAGCTTCATGCATAGAAGCTGTCCATCTTTCTCGGGAGTGGAGTCGGGTGTCTCGGCTATACCTGTGGCTCGAATGTTGAGGCGGCGGGCATGCCTCATCTTCTCCTCCTCAATGGTGGTGTGAATGATTTGGTGTTCTTCCCTTTTGAGTCTCCTCCCTCACTTCTTTACGGATGTTCTTCTTCACCACCTCAACCCATCTCCCCTTCTTCCTTCTCGGTGTTCTTGACGGCTACCAGTTCCACTTTCAATGCACTCACCTCCTCCTTGAGTGCTATGTTCTCTTGTTCAAGGTCCGTGACCTGTGCTTCGAGGGCCATGATGTGCCGGTGTAGTTTGTTCTCCACCTCATTGAGGTTGGAATCGGATGTCTTCTTGTTCTCTTTGATTAGTGCCTTCATTGCCGTCTCGAGGGCCTCGAGCTTTCTCTTGGAGGCTCGGAGCCATTCCTCGAGCTTACTCTGCAGCACTTCCCACAGACAGGGAGAGAGAGAGAGAGAGAGAGAGAGAGTTATGTTGCTGCCTTGGGGGCTTGACGAAGGGTGGGTGGGGAAAGCGGGGGGGTAATGCAGACGGGCCAGCATAGCGAGCCAGCCCAGGCGGGAGAGAGGCGAACGGCGAAGCGGGGAGAGAAAAAGAAAGAAAGAAAGAAAGATATATTGACGTCTACGAGAGGCCAAAGTTGGCCTATGAGACAAAAAATAATACAACTGTGTTCTTCCGGTCATCGAAAGAAAAGAAAGAAAAGAAAAAGTGTGCATGTGTTTGGATACAACTGTGAATCATCATGGATCGGTGGAGCCCATATACAAACAATATAAGGGGGGGTGGGGATGTGGATGGAGTGCTAAGGCAAGATGCATCTCTATATGCTGAAGGGGTAGTACAAGCATGCTATGCAGATCTATGTCTAACTCCATCCAGTGCCATAAGAGGGATATAAGATATCATACATCGCCGATGCTGAGGCCGTGAATGGCGTGAACATGTACCCTGAGTCTGAATGAAAGAGAGCTAGCCTCTCCTGTGTCTCCATCTAGTGTCTCATTCGGATAGCTGCTATCTCTCGGTGACGGAGTCGGGGTGCTCTATGTCCAGTCTATCTAGGTCTCCTCCTGGCTCTCAATTCCTCTGCTCTCTGTGCGGTCACCCCACGTGGTACATCAGCTGGCACTGGCATAGCTCTCTGTGAGCTGGGACTGTCTCCCACCCCTAGTGCTAGAATGCGGAGACCTAGTCCGAGGTAACTCCTCTCGGGCGAGGTGGGTCCGTAGCAGCCCAAGGTGGGTCTTAGAGTGAAGGTAGGCTAAAGGTGGCCAACCAAACTAAGACAAGCATGAATGCAATTTTGCAAAATTGACTTATGTAGGGTTACTTCTAAAGTTTTCTCCCCATTATTCGCCTGCCCATGTCTTTTGCAGGAGCCATCCCATGTCTTTTGCAGGAGCCAGCCGAGGGAGAGAGAACCAGGATTGAAGAGAAGCAGATTCAGCTCTAATTGCAAGAGTTATTAAAGGTTAAGAAGCAAAAACATTAAAGACATTAGGTGACCAAGAGTAAATTAAGAAGGACACTATGTAGGGGCAAGGATTGTTTTGCATTCTTCAGTTAAACATTTTGTTTAACCACTGTAATTGAATGATCAGGCAAGCATTTTAAGCAATTGAATGTTTTAAGGTTTCCATCTTTGAACTTGCGTTTTAAGATGAATCACGCAGGCATGGGTTGATGACTTTGCACCACATCATCTTGCCCCTCCTTAAGCGGTTGATATTTACCATGGGCAAGATCGTTAGAGTAAGCATTTCTGCACTTTTCTGTGTGGCTATTGTGAAGTCAGGAGTTTTGGAGGAATCTTATTGAGGCTGTTTATTGAGGTTCAATGTCGTCTTCCCATCTGCAGGATGGTGTCATGGGAACACATGATGAAGAAACCAGAAGTTATTTTAAGCAATCAAATGTTCATTGCTTGCTTGCTCCTCGCTATGCTCACAGGAAAGTCAGCTGGTTTAAGCAGCAGGTCAGACAAGTTCCTATCTTCCTTATGGGTTTTGTCACTTGTTGAATAGAACAAACTACAGATAATTTGGTTTTATATTTTCCAAACTCAGCATTGTGCTTAATGGTTTTAACTAATGATACCCACAATATAATTCTTTAGTAGCAACTGCTGTGCCCTCCTGCACAATACACACATTAACATGTATACACGCCCCTTGCAAGGGGGTGGGTTTCCTTCATGAGTTTTAAGCCTACGACCTCCCCATTGAGACTGTTGGGGTCTTAAGTACCAGGCTGTTGCCTTGATGATTCACTCAAGCTACTTAATGAAGGTTAGATTATCATATGCTTAATAAAGTTAATACATTTGATGGATTGAAATATGCTGGGGTTTGAGAGGGCAAATAGATGCATGAATTAAGAGGCTAGTGTAGATTGTGCAAGTGACTGAGGTTGGAGAATGAGCATTCAAGACTTGCATGAGGTCTAAAATAGGAGCAAAAAACTGTAAGATTTGATTGCAAACTAGAGGTGGTAGCAAGGCGGAATCGTAGTCTTAATTTCTTTGCAATGCAGGTTGTTGGAACTCTCTATACCCATCATCAAAAGCTGGTGATTGTGGATGCAAAAGGCCCTGGGAACACTAGACGGATAACAGCTTTTATAGGTGGCCTTGATCTTTGTAATGGACGCTATGATACTCCTGAGCATCCCCTTTTTAGTAACTTGAGTACAACTTTTGATAATGATTATTACAACTCCACATTCCCTGTGAGTAATTCAAGATTTTATCCCCTGCACTTGCTTATTACTTTTCTACACACTTAAAAAGCACTGGGATTACGTTGAATGATAGCATTATATCCAAGATGGCAATCAAACTTGACTTCTCAAAGGTGCTCACATACACCATTATGCCACATAACTGTGATTGATTCACTCTTGATCAGAAAGCTGAATGTGGAGGCCCGAGGCAGCCATGGCATGACTTACACTGCAAGGTTGAAGGACCTGCTGCATATGATGTTCTCGCAAATTTTGAGCGACGCTGGCGGAAAGCTGTGAAATGGCATGGATTTTCTTTGAAGTGTAGAAAGGGCATGCATTGGTATGATGATTTCCTTGTTGACCTTGAACGATTGCCTTGGATAATCAGTCCTTGGAAGGATGGTCAGGCCGATGAGAATGTTCACATGACTAGGCAGAATGATCCTGAGACATGGCATGTTCAGGTAGATGTTCTTTTCCTGAAAAAAATAACAAATTTTCATGAATGCTTAGCTGATTCTAAGTATACATTTACATTCTTTCACTTTGTCTTTTCTTGACTTCTGTGGGTCAGATGCAATGGGATGCTTAAAGCCATCCTTTGTGTTGACTTTCCCTCTTGCTTAGGCTTTGTCTCTGATGAAAAGCCTTGTCTACTTGCGGATCTTCTGATGGGTGGGTGATGAGATGTAGAGATTTCCATCTAGCTGCTAGCTGCCATCCATCATGAGTTCAAGATTATACTCATATTGGTTGTTTACACCTTGACCCAAACAATGTTTGGAAATCTGTGATCATGGAGTTTCTATACGCATGCAATCATCCTTTCCATCCCAAGGATCTTGATGGGAAAGCTTCTATTCTCAAGGACGAGGAGCTTACTGTTTGACCTTGAAGAAACTTTTGAGTAATTGTTTTTGCATTCATTTCATATCCAACCCAAGTGGAAGACGAGATGCTGCTACCACATAGCTCTGTTCCATAAAATATCACTGGTATGACCAGAATGTCAAACAAATCTTGGCCAACCTGGGTATTATGATTGGATGGGATGTCAATTCTCATTTACTTAACTTTTTTTTTTTTGGGAGATAGCTGGAGTTGAACACACACAACAAACACACACAACCTACAGCTATGTGCCTCATGGTTTTGTCCGACAAGATTCGATCCGATGACCTCAGGGAGGCACTTGAACACTTCTACCATCTGGACTTAACAATTGTCCACCACCTCCACTAATTTAAGGTTTTGAGCACCTTCAACCAAATGTCTTGAGAACTACATCATCTGCATAAAATAGTGTTGGTATGACCAGAGTGTCAAACAAATATTTCTTCAAAGGTTAGCTTGTGATCTCTGTTGAAGGAGCAAGTTTAACATCATTCTCCACCATGCATTTAGGATTGAATGCATGCAACATTCATCATGATGATTCGTGGAGTAATCACATACATGTCAAGTATGGTGTATTGGCTTGATGTTCATCTCATTGGATGGATATTATCATGGATGTATGCCTTTGATAAAAGCTCATAAAGTCAAGGGCTGCTTGATTGTTATATGCCTTTGATAAAAGCTCATAAAGTCAAGGGCTGCTTGATTGTTATATGCCTTTGATAAAAGCTCATAAAGTCAAAGGCTGTTTGATTGTTATTGGATGGTAACTCATGCTGGACAGGTTTTGCAGAGATAATATCTCGTAATTACACCATTGGATTGACTTGTAGTAGAAAGATGAAATGAATAACTTCACATATTCTACATCTTCACTGTTGGGATCTTGAAGTTATAATCTACATCTCCAGATATTCAGGTTCCTATGAAGCTGGTGGAAAACTGCAGGAATTTAGCACAGTTTGTACCTACCTCTCTTGGCGAGCTTCTACAGCCAAATCTAGCCATTAGATGAAGATGGTGTCTTCTACAAAATTGGTGTACACATAAAGATCTACAACTTGACCAATGGGATTAAAGAAATTATATCCTATGTAGGTACAACAACGTGATCAATCAGCTCCTGTGTGACAGCAATAACTGTAGCTAGTTAGGTAGACTAGGTTCTACATAAGAGCTTGAGCTCAATTATCTTACTATGCGAGTTATAGTGATCTAGAAAGTGTTATTTATCATTGTGCTCCATCATAGTATAGGTTAGTACATGCCTTTCATCATTGATTAGTGTGATAAAGCTTTTATTAAGCTAGGTTCTCCCCTACAGTTCTTAGTTTTACCAGTGTGTTGGGTCATTGCTTCATTAGCGAATACATCTTTCATTGTTGAGTGTTATTTTCATGTTTTATTGTCCTCATTTTTCAGTTTGTTGTCTATAATCTCTTGTCACCTATACATCCGCTTTTGCATGTATCTCTGACATGGTATCAAAGCAAGCTCTAGGGGTTGAGCTTGGGTGGTTACTTGAGCATTTACTTCGGGAAGTGGAAGTCCCGGCATTACGAGTCAAAATAGTTGATAATGGGGAAGTAATCCCAGAAGTTAATCGACAGCCTGAAAGTCGGTTTAGTGAGGGCGACTGCGGAGTCACCGAATGAATTGCCTCCCGCATGTCGGTCGGGAGAACTCTATATCTACTGATTACTTAGAAGAAGCTGAAGAGTGGCGTATTCTTGGATTGCGTGGGTGGTGACTTCAATATAATAGAGGCAACAGAGGACAGACTAGGAGGTGGCACGGCCACAGTCTCAAGAGCGGAGTACTCTGCCTGGGAGGAGATGATACTGATTCTTACGGGACAGGACCCTTGGCATCTCCCAGAGTTTGGGCGTAGCCCTGGGAGTCTTAGTTTCTTTGGATCGGATCGGTTAGGTGGAGCACTGGCCCCAACCTCTCTTGGTTGGACAGGTTTTATGTCGACGAGTGGGCTTGTAGCCGTGGAGGCATGGTTGGTATTCTGGCAGGCACTTAATGTTCAGAGCATGCCCCGGTTATTCTGTCCCTAGAGGACCCATGGAGGCATGACAGGCATGCGAGCTCCAGGATTCCAGACAACCTCATTCAAGACCCGAGATCTGCAGCCGGATCGAGCAGACATGGGCGGGACTAGACTTTTCCTTAGGCTTTGCAGCGTGCACTTTGGATGATGGCCGTGGGGAGATCAACGTTTTCTTATAGGATGCAGCCCGGAGTAGATTGGAGGGATTTCGGGAGCAGGAGAGGAGTCTGAGGAGGGGCCTAGCCTCTTTACAACGTTTTCAAGAGAGTTCCCCAGACAGCCTGTGGATTGAGAGTCAGATTACTACCGCCCGCACAGCGATTCGGTCCATTGAGGAGAGGAGGGTGGAGTATAGATACCCTGCCAAGGCTTCATTCTGGACTCAGGGACAGAGTTACTGGAGACTTCTTTGAGATAGTTGGCCCCCACAGGAGGAGAGACGGTATTCGCAGGCTGCGTGGCCAAAATGGGGCTACTGTCTCTGATCCCCCACATGTGAGAGCCATCGCCACGGATTTCTTCTGATCTTCTCACTGGTGCCCCATTATCCCCCCAGGTGATGGATGCGGGCGAGAGAGTCTGGAGGCACACGAGAGAGGTGGTTCCCCCCTCCCTTCTGTCTTTCTTATTGACCCCTTTCACTTTAGAGGAGCTGGCGGAGGCGGTGATGGCATTACCCAGGGGCAAATGCTTGGGGGCGGATGGGCTTCCTGTTTCTTTCTTTCTTTGCCATTGGGACCTCATGAAAGGTGGCCTTCACGCTGCCTTCAATGAGATTATGGTCACAGGTGCCATGCTAGAGAGGCTCACAGAGGGCTTGATACATTTGATTCCCAAGGAGGGTGGTGAGAGATTGGAGATCCGACAGTGGAGACCCATCACCCTTATAGGGCGGCCTATAAGATTTTGGCCAAGGCCATCATCATGCGACTTCAGCCTTCTCTCCCAGACTTAATCCACAACACTCAGACTGGTTTTTCAGGATCGGAGCATTCTGGACAACATCTTTACCTTTTGGGAGGCGATAGCTTCGGCCAGGATGCGGGAGTAGTACCTCATCGTGCTACTCCTAGACTTTGAGAAAGCTTATGACAGGGTGGATTGGAGCTTTCTGGAGGGCACAATGAGACGGATGGGATTCCCCATGGAGTGGATTCGTGGAGTCTCAGGACCTTTTTTAGCATCACACAACTAGGTTCTCATTCAGGGAGCTCCAGACAACAGATTCCCCATTTCCCGCTCAGTTTGACAGGACTGTCTTTTGGTGCCGTACCTCTTCCTATTTGTCGCCGAGGCCATGAGTAGTTTTCTCTCCGCCTAGGAGACTGGACTCTAGGGATTGCGCCTTCCCCTCCGCACGTAGGAGTTGCTGGACTCAGAGTTTGCAGACGACACAACAGCCTACCTTGCTGGAGATGTTGGGAATCTCCAGAGATTCGTAGAGGCGATATAGATTTTCTGTCGTCCATTAGGAGTGCAGATCAACTGGCACAAGTTGTGTGGTTTTTGGGTAGGCTCCCCCCTCCCCCCCCGCGACTTGGCGACCAGTTGAGGCTTTCCAGTGGATCCTGAGGGGCACTCCAGTCCGCTACCTCAGTTGCCAGGTTGGCATTGATATGTCTCTCGAGTAGCAGCTCGCTCTGCTTCTTTTGAGTATTTGGAAGAAGAAGCTTTTATACTGGAGCTCGCTGAGGCTATCCCTAGCAGGCAGAGTGGTGGTAGTGAACCAGATACTGCTTGCCACCATGTGGTGTATCACTTCGTGCTGGGCCTTTTCTCGGGCATGTATTGGCCAAGTACAACGTTTGATCCAGAACTTCTTGTGGGCTGGAAGTGATGGGAGGCTAGCCAGGGCCAAGGTGGCATGGAGAGTGATCATTCAGCCATGTAGCAGAGGGGGGCTTGGCCTCATCGATCCCGCTATACAGAGCCGTGCCTTGCTAGGCAAGTTGATTGTCAGAGGACTCCTACCCGGCGGTGAGCCTTGGAAGGATTTCCTCTTGGCTCAGATTTCAGCCCGCACTTCGAGCCTTGGAGGCCCGTGGCTGCAGAGTACTAGATGGATCTTCACAGAGATGCGAGCTCGTGGTCTTAGTCCTGCCTTTGAGGACAGGTTTGCAGCTAGTCTACTTTGTGCTTGGGATCATGTCAGGCCAGCCCTTAGACAGATTGTTCCAGTGGCCTCAGAGGAGCAACTTCGACAGCCTTTTGTCTGGAACCCCCTGATCCGTTTACCCAGTGGCCACATGCCAGGGGCCCTACCGCATATATCCTGGGGCGCCTTGAGCATGGGACCAGCCAGGTCCCTCGGAGATTGGATTGCACATAGATAGTTACCTCAGGCGGAGAAGGAGAGAGGCCTGACAGGGATCCGGGGTGGAGATAGGCTCAGCATCGACATCGACTTAGCTATTTCTTAGGAGTGGCTGACTCCTATTCCAGACCCCACACCACCCCCCCCCCCCCCCCCCCCCCCCCCGTTGTGGCTAGGCGTTTTTGCTAGACACGATATCCTCGTGGCGGTCCATGGAGCAAATGAGGACAGTGGTCTGCTCACTTTTTCTATTGGATCCCATGGTAGACTAGAGAGATGAGAGCACCCCTTGTAGAATTTCAGAGGCTGCACTTGGTTAGTGGCCTCCCTCACCCATAAATAGACCCTCAGTCATTTGTAATAAAATATTGGAGCTATACCATGCCAGTATTATATTAAAATAATCATATTTTCTATTATCCCTTAAAATTTTCTCTCTCTTGGGAGCTTGGAGCTCTCTCTCTCTCTACAAAAACTCTTGGAGTTGCTCTTCTCCTCTTGGTGGACCAATTGATTGGTTAGGGGCTTCACTGCAATTAGAGAATCAAGCCAAACTTGAAGGTAAAATCAAATTTTATGGTTTTTTCAAATTTTATCAATGACTTTCTTCTTCTCAATCCCTCTCAAGCTTGAGAAGCTTTCAAAATGATCGTTTTAATTCAAATCGCGGGTGATTGGTTTTCGGGCACGGGTATGGCACATAGATCCAGCACCGGCCAAGGTGGCCAGGGAGAGACTCTGGCGGCTGTGGATTTGGGAGAGCCGACCTGTCACGCGGTTGCAGTGGGACCTTGGAGAGTGGACTTGGCATGATCCTGCAGATCGGGAGGAGACTCCGGATGCCCCTTTCTTTGCATATACAGCGTGGCTTGGCCGTAGGGTCTAGATGCCTGAGATAGATGGCACACTGGCAACAGCAACACACTGGCTGTCTCAGGGCTTATCACAACGCTTCCGGTCAGATTTCTGGAAGAGGCTTTGGGACAGCTATCGGCCGAGTAAGATGACTCTCTTTCTTTGGCTGATGGCACACAGGAGTCTGACAGTCGGTACTTGGCTGGCAGTTGGAGGTCGGTTAGCAGCTTGCCCGAGGTGCGGACACCCTGTAACTCGCGGCGGGTGCGCGGGGGACTAGGGTCTTTGACACACTTGTTGATACCATCAATGCATATTAAAACATTTAAACATGGCCACAACCTTAACATATATCCATCATCACTTTGCATAATTCATAAAGCTGGACAAAACATCCACAAATGCTGAAAATGGATCTTGCACATGTGACACCACATAGAGGCCGGAATGGGCCGACCCCCCCCTTGGAGTATTTTATTACCCAAGGAGAATAATATCATGTACAAGCTTTGAGGGCCGTACTCTCCCCACGGGAGATGCCGGATTATCCCTATACAAATGCCATAACACAGCCCAACACAAGGCTACCAAGCCAGAACATAGGCTGTAGAAATGCCGAGCCAACAATATAATCCATATACCTCCGTGTGGGTACTGATTCTTCCCCAAAAACCCCGGGTCTTCATGCAATAGAGTTGGTACAGCAAGTACAACTCTCCATTCAGCCGGTACAGCAGGTACACTGGTTGGTACAGCAAGTACAATGGCTGGTACAGTAGGTACAGTGGCTGGTACAGCCGGTACGGTGGCTGGTACAGCAGGTACAAATGCTGGTACAGTAGGTACAATAACTAGTACAGCAGGTACAGTGGCTGGTACAGCAGGTACGGTGGTAGGTACAGTAGGTACAGCAAGTACAATGACTAGTACATCAGGTACAGTGGCTGGTACAGCCATTACGGTGGCTGGTACAGCAGGTACAGTGGCTGGTACAGCCGGTACGATGGCTGGTATAGCAGGTACAGCAAGTACAAATGCTGGTGCAACAAGTACAATGGCTAGAAATCATAATAAATGATTAAATACCCTTGCCTTCAGTATTTCTTCGCGATGGAAGCCTCCAAAACAGTCCCCAACAGCCGGTATTCTTCATGGGCAGCCTTCAAGAGAGAGAGAAAGAGAGTAGCCATCATTAGGGCAGCCTTCAACGGTGGTAGAGGCTAGTGTGCAGCAAGAGAGCCTCCATTAATGAAGAGAGAGGGCTTCAATTTATAGATTTGGGCCTCCCATGATCAATCAGTGTACCTCTGGTGCGGCTATACTCCGGGGCTAGCTGCAATGCCTGCTGGCCTGACTGCTCAACCTCTGGTCAAAAGAAGTCTGTAATCTGCCTCTGTAGGTGTCTCTCCCTTTCTGATCCCCTCCCTCTCAAGATACCCTCTCTATGTCTACGCAGCTCCAGCAAGTATAATCCAAGGCATCTTTGATCCTGGTATCTCATGACTCTAGAAAGTGGTCCGAAACCCTCTCTAAACAGGCAGTGAAAACGGCCTCGTATCTCATAATATATTGGACAGTGACATATGTATTGTAACTCTGTCTTTGGCTCCATCTGGCACAGCTGACAAATCCTGGCCTCAGCTGGTACTCCTCTGAATCTGCCAGTCTCAATCTCTAGCTGGTGTGAGGATGTGCGCATCTGACCAATAGCACACCGTACCCCATGAGAAAGATGAGTGTCCATGTAGCTGGGTCTAATCACAAACCCATCCTCCGTGAGCTGGAGAAGATGATCTCTATAGAAAGCCATCTTCGTACCAAGCTCGTGTGTCGGCTGTATCCATGTCCTCCTAGTGTCCAGCTGAGTCAAGTCTTGCCTGATAAGTTTGGTAATCTCTGCCCGTGTGAGAGAGAGGGAGGGTGCATCCAGGGAGTACTGAAATGGAGGTAGCCTGTCCATACTAAAGCCATGCAGTTGGAACCAAGCTGTCATCTGTGCATACCAACATGATCCGTCTCCCTGTTATGCCAATTGTCGTGAAGACTCCAGGGCTAAGCGAGCATATCTGTCTCTAGGGAGAGCCCAAGTGCTATGTATAAAGGAGACTGATCGAGTGAGTGCCTCTACTTCCAATGGAGGGGCAGCCATCTCTGCACGGATAATATCATGTGGTACAGAGGCCTTGGCCCTAATCATCCGGGAAATCATAGAATCCAAGGGCCTCTCCATACGTCCTTATCCATCAGTGCTACCAGATCCACTGAGGGTCCCCATCATATCTCCACTCCATACAGCATGGCTGAAGTGACCAAAGTGTCAAAGAGCCAGAGCTTTGTTTGAGGTTTCTGAAACTGAACCTGTGAACACATCCTCTCTAGTCTCCCCAATGCTGCATAAGCTCTGGTCAATCTGGTCTCCGCTGCTCTCCTCAAGGAAAATAGTGGGCCACTAAAAACCACACCAAGGTAAGTATATGCATCTGTATACTCCACTGTCTCCTGACCATGTGTAAAGGTGGGTACTCACCTCCTAACCCACTGTGCTGTGGTGTTAAACACCATCACCTTGGTTTTACCAAGGTTAACAGACAATCCACTGTCCTGTGCAAACGTGTGCAATGCATCCAAATGATGCTGCATCCCCTCTGGAGAATCTGAGATCGGCACAATATCATCAGCATACAATAACAACGGAATCCATGTCCCTGCTAGCTGTGCTCCTCTGTCACCCTCCCGCTCTACATAGTCCGAAACCTCATCCACATACATCCCAAATAAGGTGGGAGAAAGGGGGCAGCCTTGTTTCACCCCAATAGTGGAGTGAACCATCTCAGATATACCCTGAGTAGTACGTACCTGCCCCACAACTGTCCTGTATAAAGCCATGATTCCCCAAATCAGCTCTGTGGACACTCCCATCTCCTGTAGTCTGCGCATCAGTCTGGCTCTCGGTATCGTGTCAAAAGCTTTGCGGAAATCCACAAAGCAACAATAAATCCTCCTGCCATATAATCTGCCCTCCTCAATAATAGCTCTGAGTGTCAAGATATGGTCAAGAGTGGAGAAACCTCTCCTAAACCCTGCCTGCCTTGATGCACGTATGCCCTCTCTCTCTGGCCATCTACTCAACTCCTGCTCAAGAATAGATGCATATAATCTAGCCAATGTGTGACCAATCATGATGGTACGATAATTCCCAGGAAGCATGGGATCCCCTGACTTGAAGATAGGCACAATCGTGGACATATTCCAAGTCTCAGGAAAACCCTCACACATGGCTTGGTTAAACGTCATAGCAATAAGCTCTGCAAGCATATCTCTGGCATGAATAAAGTGCTCTGCTACCAAACCATCATGATCATATGCTCTCCCAGTCCTCATCCTGTCAATAGCTTTCCTTACCATCTCAGTAGTAAAGAAAGCACATGTCTCTGGGCATGGCTCTAATGGGTCTGGCAGGGGCGGCTGTCCTGGTGCTGTGTACAGGGATGCTGCATACTCACCCCAAATCTCTGTGGAGGTAATGGCTGGTGATGGTGAATGCTCATGGAATAGTCTCCATGTCTCGCCTGAGTCCTGACTCATAAATAACTGATACAAATCCCTCTCTAACTGAGCAAGATAAGCCCTCTTCTTCCGTCGCACTAGGTGCCGGAAGGTAATCCGTGACTGTCTGTGAGTGGGAACACCCATGAGCAGCTCTCTCTGTAATTTGATCCTCTCTCTCTCTCTCTCTCTCTCTCTCTCTCTCTCTCTCTCTCTCTCTGTGTTCGCGTCCGCCGCCTTCCCTCCCGCCTGCTTTTCGCCCTACTCGCCGCCGCCCTGTTCGCTTCCGCCGCCTGCTGTTTGCCCTGCTCGCCACCCCCTCTCTGTTCGAACTTGTTGTCACCCCCTCCCGCCTGCTGCCCTGTTCGCTGTTCGCCGCACAGTTCTGCTGGCAATATGCTGGCCAGCCTATCTATCGGCTAGCCTGTGTGGGCCCCCCTTTCCCCACTCACCCTTGCTCAGGCCCCCAAGGCAGCAACATAACTCTCTCTCTCTCTCGCTTCTTCCATGGCTTCCCCCTTGCGCAACCCGACGAAGGCGACCTTTATGGTCACAAACAAGAGGATAACAAATGTGGAAAAGGAGATGAAGGAATGGAAGGCAGAGATGGAGGGATGGTGGAAGGAGAAAGCCAACTTTCTCCAAATGGTATTCAATGAGGGTAAGCGGTGGAAAGAGGAGGAGGAGGACCTCATAGCAGAAGTCAAAGACCTTCACGGGGAAGTCAACACGCTCAAAGGCGTAATTTCAGCTCTTCAAAGGGAGCTTGCAGAGGCCAAGGCAAATGGTGGACTTGAAGAAGGTGAAATTCAGCCATCCATGATAGAAGAGCTCAAGGTTATCAAGGAACAAGTACGGGCAATTAAGGAAGAAGAGAAGCAACACGAAGCAAAGACTTCCTCATGGGTGGAAGTCATCACCAAAACTCAAAAGAAGATGGATGAAGCGGAGAAGCGGAGAAGTGTCGCCAAGAAGGGTAAAGGTAAGGAGATAACAACCCCTACACCTACAATCATTAACATGACTTTGGAAGAGGAACAACGAAGACGTACACGTGCTTTGCATGTGAGGATTACCGGCCTTAAAGACAGGGATAAAGTTGAAGAGGAGGTGAAAGAGCTTATGGTGTTGATGGGGATTGATAGTCCGACACACGCAAAAGCCTGGAGAGTGGGCAAAAAAAGCGGAGGCAACGGGGAAACATCAAAGGAAAGAGCTCTCATACTTCGCTTCCCCTCTATTGAGGCGAAGAAGGAGTTCTTGAAGAGACGACCCACTTTAAAGAATACAGGCATTTTTCTTGGTGATGATCTTACTCTTTCACAGCTTGCACATATGAAGGAAGTCATACCAGAGATTAGGGTGGCAAGAGAAAAGGGAAAGATAGCATTTTATAGAGAAGGGAGGGTGGTCATCGTGGAGCAACGCTCTACATGACGGTGCGAGACCTATGGGACCAAATTAAAGCTGGCAGCCTGGAACTGCAATGGATCCGTCAGACTTGATGTAGGTGCCTTTGAGGACAGCTTTAGAGATAGAGATATAGTCTTCTACTCGGAGACTCACCAGGCCCCTGGTCAGATGATGCCACAGGTGACAGGATACAGATGGGAGACAGCTTGCAGAGTAGGGACAAGAGTCGGTACACAGTAGTAGAGGATCAGGGGGGGTGGCAGTTCTTTTCAGGGAGGAGCTGCAACCGCTTCTACACATCGTTCGGAGAGATGATCAGGCCAGATATATGTGGGTGAGACTGAGGGCCGACACAGGCAGATTCTTGTATATTGCCATATGCTATTTTGCTCCTAGTACATCGACATATGCAGCACCTAGAGGGCAGTCTCCTTTCTCTATGCTAGATGATGACATATGGGAGTTCTCTAGGGATGGAGACATCATCCTGTTAGGGGACTTTAATGCCCGGACGGGCAACCGCCAGACAGCCTTTTATGATACCTCGGAGGAGATGCTGAGAGAGCTAGACACTCTGGATATGGGATTAGATAGACATATGGATTTATGCATGGCGGGAATATTTTGCATAATATTCTTAATGTTCAAATTGGAGTGGATTATGCCAAGGCAAAGAAGCAAGAGATTGTGATGGTGCAGCTGGATCTTGAAAAAGCTTTTGATCATGTCAGCTGGTCTTTCCTTTCTCAGTTAATGACAGCCATGGGCTTTGGTCCCAAAATGGCTAATTTAGTGCATTTACTTGGCTCTGGCTCTATCACGCAGATTATGCTCAATGGAGGACTTTCGGATGGTATTTCTCTCACCCGTTCTCTCCGGCAGGGCTGTCCTCTTAGCCCTCTTTTCTTTGCCATTGCCATTCATCCTATGTTATCTTGCCTAGATGCTATGGCATCGCATGGTGAAGTGGTTGGTTTGCATCTCCCTCATGGCAAGCAATTGGTCACTCAAGCCCTTGCGGATGACACTTTTATGTTTCTCAGGGCCGAAAAAGCCAATATAGATCGAGCAATGGAAGCTTGGAATAATTTTGCATTGGCTTTTGGGCTGAAAATAAATTCAACAAAATCAGCCCTCATTGTCTGCACGGAATTTGATCTTGAGGCATTAGGGTGGCAAGGCCGTGTGGTGCATACAGGAGACATTGTTCGTCATCTTGGGTATCCGGTAGGTGTGGATGTGGACCCCCAAGCGCTTCTTGCTTGGATTTCTGCTCGGATCTCGGATAAATTTGTGTATTGAAAAGCTCAAGGGTGGCCTATGCACGTGAGGGTTAAGGTAGCTCAGGTTATTATGCTTAGCATGATTTCCTATTTTTTGCCTTTGCTACCTTGGACGCACAAATCTCTTCTCCGTTTGGTTGCTCCCATTCGGTTTATGCTATGGAAGAGGCAAGGAAATATTATGGGTCAAACATGGATAGCTTGGAATCACATTACGACGCCCAAAAGAATGGGTGGGGCTGCTTTACTGGATGTCCGCTTGCATATGGTGGCGTGTACGTGGGCGCTTTTTCAGGATATGTGTTTGCAGGAGCAGCCTTGGGTATTCATGGCTCGTGACTTGATTGAGTTGGAGTGATTGTCACATGGACGGACACGTGTGCAAGCTTCATGGTGGGACATTGTGAATGTGGCTCATCCTGTCCGTATTCGCTCATCTCACATTTTATCGCATATTCTCCTTTCTTGGCATGAAGTTCTACTATTGGCTCGATGGGATCCTGGTCATGAAAGACTACTTTTGAACTCTTTGCAGTTCGAAACATTTGTGGAGTCGCGTGTCATTGTTTGGCCAGACAGAGATGCTTCACGCATACGACTCAACCGCATGGTCAGGTTAGGCTTGGTTAGAATCCGAGATGCTGTGATACCTGGTCGTGATGACAGGCCATATTCGTTTCGTCGTATTCGGCAGCACTTTAAGGTTCCTCGGACATTTCAGCCACTATGGGTTGACATCATCCATGCAATTGAGCCTTTTACTCCATTGCCTCGGCCATCTGCAGATCAGCCTTGGCTTGATTGGGCACTATGTAAATCTGGTGACTTAATATCACTTTCAGCTAACCAGGTCTATCGTAAGCTCGTATCAGAGAAAGATTGGGTTTCAGCCAAGGCCAATAAGGTGTGGGGATTGCACAAGTCTAAATCATGGTGGCAGAAAACTCTTATGCGTGGTTGGCAGTCTAAACTCCCTTACCAAGGTAAGGTTTTCATTTGGAGGATGTTGGTGGGAGGGTTACCTACACGCGATTAGCTCAGCTGTCGTAAAATTACATTGGCCTCTTGCTTCTTCTGCACGACATGCACTGAAACAGTTATGCATCTGTTCATGAGTTGTCCAGTGGCCCGTCAGATTTGGTCTTTTGTCTCTCGCGTTTGGGAGGCAGTAGAGAGGTCTACTGTTTCGGCTCATCAGTGGATATTTGGGATTTGTCCTCAAGTCATTACTTCAGACAATCACCTTGTGATATTCCATTTCCTTAGATGGACAGGACTTTGGCATATTTGGACTACACGGATTGGGTTTATCTTTGATTCCTTGTCTGGAATACATGGGCACATTCTACGTATCCGTGGTTTGCTGCTTTGGCACTTTTCTTCTCTTCTCTCAGCTCAGCTACTGGATGCAGATCTTATTTCGTTATGGTCTACGGCGGCTCGGCTGGCTCATCTTTGATGCTTTTATCTGCGATGCGTATTTGGCTAGGAGGCTTTCTTATTAGTGTACAGGTTTGCATGGTCATGATCCTTTAGAGGATCTTTTGTGGGGGTTTTTTTTGGGGCCATAGGTTCTGTGTGAGCCATGTGGCTGATGTACATTTTTTACATATAATATAAAACACCATTTCACGAAAAGAGAGAGAGAGAGAGAGAGAGATATTAAGCGTCTACTAAAGACCCAATGGGCCTATGAGACCAAAGTGGTACAATAATGTCCATGGCATATCTCATCATGGAATGGAAAATAAAACAGAATGAAGACATAAATATAGCTATCTCACTGGGGTGATACAAAACTGTCCATGGAAACTCGTCATGGAATAGTAAGAACATAAAAACATGGGAGCAACATCAGCTCCGAGTAGATGGTATACCACTCTCCAAAATGTCAATTGACGAGTATGGCCGAGAGGTCTCCCTCAGCTATGTCACGTGGAAAGGTAGCTCGATGGCGGTGGAGCATGTCCTGGATCTGGAGCTGGTGAGGTGATCATGGCCGACGGGGGGGTCGAGGGCATCGGGCACGCTGGAGTGCAGAGAGGCTCGGTCCGAGGGTAACTCCTCTCGGGCGAGATAGGTCCAGAGCAGCTCATGGAGGGTCCACAAGATATCCACTATGTCGGTGTCCTCCACCTCCTGGGTCTGGAAGAAACTGGTGATGGTTGGTTGCCGAGGGAGGAGGCGGGGTGGCTGGGGCCTGTGTCTCAAGAAGGTGTCCCTGTGTCTGTGGAGCTCAAGCAGGAAGAGGCCCAGGCAACGCTAGTCTTGGAAGTCAATGATCTTGGAGAGTGGACCGAATCCCTCACGAAATAGACGGTGAAACCTCCCGCGGATCTCATAGTATACTGGGCAGCGGCATATGTAATGCTCCTCTGTCTCAACCTCTGTGTGGCATAGTCGGCAGATCCTCTCCTCTCTGGGTGTCCGTACGAGCTTCCTGGCTCTAAAGATGCGCTCAGCTCTACCTCTCTCCGCTTTGAGGTGGTGGGAAGAAACCCGTATCCGGCCAATCGCAATCCGCATGGCATGGGACATGTGAACACTCAAGTAGCCCGGCTGCTGGATGAATCCATCCTCAGTGAGTGTGAGGAAGTGGTGTCTGTAAAAGTGCATCTTCGTGGGGAGCTCCGGGGGTGTGATCCATGTGCAATGTGTGTAGAGGCTAAGAAGATCTGACCGGATAACCCGGTTGGTATCCTCGTGAGACAGCTGGTAAAAAGGGGAGTCCAAACTGTACTGAAGGGGGGGTAGGCGGTCCATGCAGAGCCCATATACTGAGAACCAAGTGGAAACTAGTGCCTACCAGACTCCAGAATGCCCCTCAAGTGCTAGCTATCTAGAGGACTCCAGGGCAAGCCTCGGGTACCTGTGGGGATCCATGTGACTGATGTGATGGAAGTATGTGACTGTCTGGAAGAGTGCCTCCACTACCATCGGGGCTACAGCAAACTCTGCCCGGATAATTTGGTGTGGGACTGATGGTTTGCTGCAGATCATACGGGAGAACATCATGACTTGGGGCCTCTCAACTCATTGCCAATCCTCGTCGGATAAATCTGGCCCCTAGAAAGTTGCTCCATACATCAATGTTGGTGTGATGAGGGTGTCAAAAAGCCAGCCCTTCGTCCTGGGCTCTTGGAAATGTGCCTGAAAGCACTGCCGCTCAAGTAAGCTCAAGGCTGCATATCCCCGCGTCACTCTGGCATGTGCTGCGGGAAGCATGGTAAAGCATGGGCACTGAAAGTGACACCAAGGTAGACATAGGATGAGACAATCTCCATAGGATCCCCTCTATATGTGAAGCTCAATCAGGATGTGACGGGGCGATAGGTATTGAAGACCATTACCTTGGTTTTACCAAGGCTAATAGAGAGGTCCCGCTGAGTGCAAAAGTCATGTAAGGCATCCAACCGTCTCAGAAACCCTTCGGCTGAGTGTGAGAGGAGGACGATGTCATCGCCATAAAGTAGTATTGGGATCAATATGCCTGCCAGTGTGGGACCAGCCCCGCCTAATCTATCAACGAAGCTCGAGATCTCATCAATGTAGAGGCCGAAAAGAGTGGGTGATAGAGGGCAGCCCTGTTTGTTTGTTTGTTTTTTTTTTCCCAGAAAGAGCCTTCTATTAAGTATGAGAAAAACATACAACAATCACAGCTATAAGCCGGAAAAATAGAATAGAATCACCCCAATATGTAAGGTGATTTCAACCACTCAGGAGCATCATGATGCCATGTAAGACCTGTGGTACTGTAGAAAATATGAAAGCTAGAGCAGACTAGAAATGAAACAAGAACAAAAATGAAAGACAAAGAGTTACCTTGAGATGAGTGTAGACAAGACACAAGATTGGTACTTTCATTGATGTGACACCCACAATATATAGGTGAGAAGTACAAGATAGAGTAGAGTGACTTATGGGACAATTATAGAGGTGCCACGTGGCATACACTGAGATGACCAAGACTAAAAGTACTCCTAGTGAGCACTTATTTCCAACACCCTCCTTAAGTGGACACTAGGAGAAAGACAGAAAGACAAGACTAGAAGATAGACATAAAGACCTATAGACTGAGAGACAAGACATGACAAACAAAGATCCTGAGACACCCCTCCTCAAGTGATATCCTCATATGGGTCCACAAGGACAGGGACAAGATGGATCTAAAACAAGACACGGTCAGATTGATAGACAGATAGACAGACAACAGATAGACAGACAGACAAGACTAGATAGACAGAAGACTGACTGTAGATAAACAGTTGGACCTTGAAGACATCCCCTCCTCAAGGGCAATCTCTGCCTCTCGAGTAGGGACAAGAGAGAGGTCCTAAAGCAGAATGAGTAAGACATAGAACCCCTTGACCTACATCATCGGTGGTCAAAGTGGTAGACAAGAAAGATGAAGTAATCAGAAAGCCCACTCCTCATCATAGGAATGAATAGCAAGATCTGCTGATGTAGATGCTGCAGCAACATGGGCTGAGGTAGATGCAGGGGCTGATGTAGAGGTTTTAGAATAGCAGTCCTTCTCCCAGTGATTATCACGGCCACAAATGGTGCATGGATGGGCTTTGAAGCAGTCCTTCTCCATATGATTAGTTTTTCCACAATGGGTGCAAGGCTTTCTTACCTTAGAACTTCCTTTCTTTGCTAAAAATGCAGTGTCAGTTTTTTGTTGTTGAGTTCTTTCCTTTCTTGGAGAGCATTGATGATACCTTCAAGAGTAGGATTATTGTGATACTTGAAGGTAGTGACAAGAGTAGCATAGGTGTCAGGTAAGCTTTTGAGAAGCACAGCAATAGCAATATCTTCGGAGATGGGAGACTTCACTGATGCAAGCTGAACCATAAGACTGCGAAAATAATTGACATGAGAGGCTATAGTAGCTCCCTCCTGCATATATAGATCAAAGAATGAGATCATAAGTGCAATCTTAGAGTTTTTAGAGCGGGGTCCAAAAAGAGTATCCAAAGTGATCCATGCTCGAGAAGCAGACTGTATGTCGGAGATGTGATGAATGTAATCATCTCCAAGACCGAGCAAGATGATAGCATAGGCTTTGTCATTCTTGGCAGTGGGAGCATAAGTGATAACTTGCTCAATGTCGGAATCTTCGGGAGCAGCATGGTGAACAACATCCCAAAGACTTTCTTTCATAAGATGGCACTTGATTTTGATTTGCCAAGTATGAAAGTTGGACCCATTGAATTTGTCGATAGACATGAGAGAATGAGTAGAAGAGGCCATGTGGGAAGGTCTTACCTCTTGCTAAAATGCAAGGGCAGTGTCTATTCCCT